>NC_134220.1:18796798-19099829 GCF_965140235.1 Caretta caretta | reverse complement strand
GCCATCCCAATGACTTGGATAAACATGCTTCTACCTGCTTTTCTTTGATACATGAGCTTCTCCTTTCCTTTCTTCAGTGTAACCATTCTTCCTACTGAAAAAGGCTATTAAAGCATTAGTACAATTCTCCCTCTGGCTTTGTCACTGATGTAGGTAACAGATATACAACCTGTGATACTTAACTTCACAGAGAAAGGGATGGACTGCTTATGGGGGAAAAAACATTTTCCAATTGGAAAATGCTCTCAAGTTAAACAGGAGAGGAAAGTATTTTTCCCAAACTAAAACTAAATTCATACTGGACATTGTTCTTTCTAAATGGGATTGTATAGACTGGGGGCATGCACAAATATTTTTAACAATCACTTGAAATTCAAGGCTTTTTGCATTCCCTTTTGAACCTATAAATGTTTCCAAGGTCACCAATAGTTACAATAAGGGAAAAGTGGTTGGTAAGTGTACATTGACGCATATGTACATTTCAGCATATGTGCACTGCAAAAAATTACAAAATTACAAATCAAGACACTGTGAGGTGGTATGATAATGCACAAAAACAGCCAGTCTTTTCAGGTGAAATTTTATGAAAGAGAAATTGTGAATTTCACAGCCAGTTTTAGCACCAGCATTCTCATGGAGTTGTTGGAGGTGAAAGAGAAAAACAAAGTGAAAGATTGCAAGAAGAATATGCCTGTGAATCTATATTAGAATTTCACATCAGCTTGGTCTGGTGGCGTTTGCTTTCTGGGAATGTTCCAGCAAAGGTATGAGGTTCTGGAATGTTTGTTTACCATCGAATTTAGAGCAAACATTGCAGAATATTCACAGAAAGGGAATTTTGAATTCATAATTACACGTATTTGCACTGGAAACGCAATTATAACCAGAAACAATACCACATGTCCAGACAAAACACCCAGAAGAATTTAAATTCAGTGATAAGTTATTCCCCTGCTCTGCTCTAGTTAAAAACACCAGCCAAGGAGGCAGTGAAGCTGGGCTCAGGTGCAGCTAGTTTACCAGCTGTGATGCAGCCAAGTTGCTCAGCATTTCCTGCAAGGCACTGAGGGCCCCAAACTCCCAAAGCAGTCACTCAGCACCACTCCCCCCAGGGGATATGGGACACTTAGCCTGATCAGGACTTTAGTGAAGGACTTAAGTATATGCTTAACTTAAAGCACTGAAGTCCGCAGGACTACTCGTATCTATGTTTGCAGTTAGGCCTGCACTTACGTACCTTGCTGAACTGGGGCTTTAATCAGCAGGGAACTATATAAGCAGGAGGAGGACATGGGCATGTCTTGCTCTGGTACTTGATTTGGAGAGTGGGGGAAACTCTCCCTGGATTGAAAGCACTGGATGATGTTGTCTGCAAAGCCTTGTTTTGCTCAGTTGATTTTGCTTGAATCCTGGTTGGGATCCCTAGAGAAGTCCTGGCTTTAGCCTGGGGCAGACAGGCAGCATCAGCCAGTCAGTTCTCAGTGCCCCGTGGCTAGTGAGTGTTCTGGCTACATTGTGACAGCATCTTTGAGACTTGCAGCTTTTGGGACGACTTAATCCACCTTCCTAAACAAAAAAAACAACGGATACAAAATGCTGTACAATCAGATTTCTAGGCATAGCACAAGATGTATTACTACCACATAGTCCTCACCCTGAAGAGCTGATCCCAGATCCACTAAATTAAATGGAAAAACTCCCATTGACTTCAGTGGGCTTTATCCTAGGGCTGTAGTCTCCCTGTGCCTCAGCTGCCCATGGGCAACAAGAGGATTTAACAATGTAATCCCTGCCGCAAAGAGCTCGCCCCTTCCCATCTGTCTGTATAGTGACTAGCAGAATGGTGGGCGGGGCCTCTAGGTGCTACTGTAATGCAAATAATAATAATGAACTCCTGGCCCCCCGGTGATGGTGCTACCAACTTGAGCCATGCCGAAGCTGAGCAAGAGGAATATCAAAGTGAAGTGGAGCCATTTGCTGGAAATAAACATCAAGGCAAAAGGAAGATGTTACTTCCCCTTTTGTTTGGCCATCATCCTGAGACCACACTCCGTCCCCTTGACTTTAAAGCCATTCTACAGGAGCAGATGATTAATAATGCAGTGGCTGTCTGCTTGAGTGAGGGATCTGGGGGAGGTGGACTGACAGCTGCTTGCTGTTCCATTATTGAAGAGATTTGGGAACAGACAACCTGCTTTTCCATTCAGTTTTCAATGATTATTTATACACCATCTACCTTTGTTAGATGCTGCCCTCACTTAGCAAGCAGTCACGTAATAACTGTGTATTCTTGCCTAGCCTGAGGCTTCTGGAGGATTGCCCAGGTGCTCATGTTCACCTCTAGCATCTCAGGATATATGGTGATGTCACAAGGTTGGCCAGAAAGCCAGGAGTCTCCCGATTTGGGGGACGGAGAGGGGGAGGGGGGTTGTTCCATAGGTTTACAAAAAAACTTGCTTCAGAGCTGCCACTCTCCATGAAGTGCTGCTGGAGTAGGAAGAGATGGGCAGACTCATTTCTTCCTCTGCCCAAGGTGCTAAAGCCCTCCCAACATAACCCTTCCTAAATCCCCCAACAAGAAACTCTCCCCCTCACGCACTGATCCATACCATCACCTCTCTGCTGCCCATGTCCCAGGTAGGAAGTCTGGTCGCACTCCATAGTTGACTCAGGTCTGACCACGAAAGGAATGTTGGCTGGAATAGAGAAATGGGAACAGTCTGCATGGGCCATAAAGAAGACAGTTCTTGTCTGGGTTCCCCGTTCTCCAGATTAGACCCTTTATAGTCTTGATTTAACAACATACAAAGCTGTACGGGCATGACTTTTTCACCAGCTGCACAAAGAGACACACATGGGAGGAGACAGAAGGACAGGGGAGATCAGCTGAGAGGAAGATCTCACAGTTTTCATTTATGTGACAACCTTCTGGATGGGTTCAGCAGTGAACCCCAGGACCTCTGAATCTAGAGGCATGAGCCTCTACCGCTGGAGCTACAGGATCAGGTCCATTAGCCTGGAGGTAGTAGCCGACTCATAAAACTCCTATGTGATCCAGCCACTAGAGCAGACAGAGACACTCTCAGCCAGTGTGTTGCACTGATCTTAAGACAGAATTAAGCGCCTGTACCATGCAAGCCACAAGGACCGTGGGGAAAGCAATTACGGGAATTATTACATTTTATAATTATGACTGGTCCAATAAAAGTTGGTCCAATAAGAGACATTACCTCACCCACCTTGTCTCTTTAAAATCCTGGAACCAACACGGCTACAATACTGCAAACAACATTAAGCTGTCGGCTCCTGGAGGCAGGAGCATTTTATAATTATGTGACAGGGCAACTGACTCTCAAGCACCACTTTCGGGCCTCAGGGTGGTGCTGCAAATGTCCCCTGCTCTGATTTCCCTCTTCCGGAGTCCCCAATAATTCCATGGAAGCTTTCTGAATAGAATTAGCATTTTGCGGGGTTGTACACCTCCGGCATCTCTCATCCAGCTCAGATTCTCAGGTACGGCTTTGGCACATGTATACATGAGGACACACAGGCCTGCGCTCAATCTTTGCTCTCAACTCTGTTATTGCAGTAAAGCCAAAAAATAACCCCACAATGGTGGTGGTGACCGATCCCCACCCAAATCCACATGGTTCTTCAGCAACAACTGGAATAGGAAAGTGAATTTGTCATGCCCTGTGCTACTGATCCATCAGTTCTCCCATCAGCTGGAGGGAGGTGACCTCCATGCCTCCTATCTAAACACAGAGGGGCAGTCAGTAAAACCAGCAACTTCTCTAACTGAGATATTCATATCAGGATTGGTCTGATCCTTCCCCAACAGCAAAAACATCACGTTATCATCAGTCCCAGTGCACACCCACTCTTTAAATATACATGGAAAAATCATTAAGCAGAACCACCTAAAAACCAGATTGAAAAACCTTGCTAATGGAACAGGAAAGATATTTCTAATGAACAACAACAACAGGGGGTATATAATGATTTCTTTGTGTCTAGATGGGGAGGTGATGTTTACAGAAAACCGAAAGCCCCAGGGGACTTCAGCAAAATAAGAAGCACTACAATATTCTGCTTATACAGAAAGCTGAATTATGCTCTAATGGTATCTCATAACCCAATATACAAGCCTGCTTCATAGAGGTTTTTACCCAGGAGACCACACACAGGTGTTTTTTTTAATAAATACTTTGCCTGCTACAACCTCCTTCCATAATGCAAAAGCCTGTTTTATGTCCATATATCATGTATTCAGCCGCCACGTGCTCAGATGTCAGAATATTGAAGTAACGGAGTCTGTGAAGCCCAACACTTCTAAAAGTAGTATAGCAGCTCCAAGATGGTAGCAGTTTGCTCCTATATCGTGTGTGCATCTGAAGACCTCAAAGATTGACAAGGACCCAGCAGGGTGTATCATTAAACTCATTTTGCTGGTGGGTAGACTGAGCCATAGGCAGGTTAAATGATCCATTCAAGAGCCCAGAGCTTATCAGTGGCAGAGACAGGAAAAGAACCAGAAGTCCTGATTCACATTCTCCTCTCTAATCATTGCCATGCATTTCCTTCCATAGCTAAGGCAGGTGGAGATCACAGAGATGTATAGGTGGAAAGAACCTCTAGTCCACACACCCCTCCGCCCGCAGAGGCAGGATTAAGTATAACGAGGCAGCGGTTGTCAGAATAGGTCCGAGACATTCTCTCACTTAGATCTTCATGTACTAAATTGCTTATTATCTCCCACACTGGCAAGATGCATGTGCTCACATTTAAGGTCTGAGCTAGCACTAACCTCTAGGGCAAGAGTCTTAGTTTGTGTAAATCAATGTATGCCATTAATCTGCCCCTCCATTTTTTGTCTAGTGTGATTCAATAGTTCATACAGGAGCATCTAGAAATGTCTTTGCTAATCCAACCTACTGGCCTCTTCCACCCGCATCTCCAATATGGTGGTGTAATTTTTTTGTCCTCCCCCCCCACCACCACCACCCGTTTTCTCTCTCTCAATTCTATTTGTCCATGCAATTATGGTAAAAATATGCAGAGATGTGCATGTTTCTGTAAGTTTGTTTGCACAGGCAAGAGACAGAAAATCTGGCCTGTAACAAGCAAGCAAGCAAGCAACTTAAACCAGCTGCAAATCTCAAAAGTCTTTATCCCAAAGTATACACAAGCAAGGAAATAGACTGAGAAGGAGGCTTCATTGCTCACTTTCATGCTCTCCAGCGATGGATGTATTAGATGAAGCAAGCATGATCTCATCCTCTGTTTTGAAATTATGTGTAGGGTTGCAGGTGCCTCTTATCTGAGGGGAGATCTCATGGGTGCGATGTAAGGCTGAGCAGTTCTGTCAACAAGACTGCTGCTCTTATCAAAAGCTAGTACATAAGTAAAGGGAACTGATACACAGGAACAGCAGAGCAGCGGGTGGGGGTGGGAGGAAAGAGCTGGAGGGATGAGATTCATGTGGCATGATATGACAGCCTTGAGCCGGCTCAGCACCCTGGTACTAATGCAGCTCACTGCCATGCAGGAATCCAACCTCAAATTCCATTTGCAGACTCTTTTTTCCTATGCCAACACCACGGAAATGAAGGGGAGCGGGTGTTGCCTGTTGTTTCCATAATGACCCTGTAACAACAAGCTGATTTGGATCAAAAGCAGTGCTCCAAAAAGGGCCTTAGTAAACTGCGATGATCTTAGTTGGGAGGATAAATATAGCTAGTCATCATGCTTCATGGCTTCCAGCGTCCTAAACGCTGGGTACCGGACGTGCCCCGTGGGAAGGTGAATCTACAGGAAGAATACAGACAGCAGGTGTGTCGGAGCTAGGGGTTGAGGAAGGTGCTTACAGATAATGAAGCCCCTGACACGCAAGCATCAGCTGAGTTCTGTGGAAGCCATAATCTGATCTACTCAGATTAAACCAAGCAAGATCATTAAGGTTAGCGAGATTGCAAGGCAGAATATCAGCCAGGCTTCCCATGGGAGTTAGGCACCCAACTGCCATTTGTGCCTTTGACAATCAACCCCAAATCTTAGTCACTCAGGAGCTATGTTTCAGCAGCTGCAAAAATACCAAACAAAACAAAGTTAAAGACAGATAGATAGTGGGAAAAGAAAAGGTTCTATCGTACATAAACCTTGCCTGGAAATAGATTTTTGAGGCTCTCCCAACCCCAGATAAATGAAGCAAAAAGCAGCATGCATGTTGCATAGATGAGAGGAAAGCACCTCAAGTCATCCTGCACAAAGAAGTGATCAAGGCCCTGGTCCTGCCACAAACTCCTGGTGGGAAGAGACCTGCACTCAGCCCCTTAAAAGCCAGTGTTCCATTCTGGCAGGGCCCCATTGATCTCAATGGGGCTCCACATGGGTTCAGGGGTCTGCTGACTTGGAAATCAGTGCAGGACTGGGGCCGAATGCTAAGCTATAGGGGACCCCTCTCTGTATCTATCTCAGCACAAATCAGTGCCAGTGACTGGGACATGGGTGGTAGCATCTGGTGGTCAGAGCAGGCATCAACAGGCAGGAGCCAGAGCCCAGGGTCAGACCCAGGACTGAGGCCAGGCAGGACCAGGGCTGGGTCCAAGACTGGAATAAGCAAGCATAGGTACTATCTCAGCTTTGAGCACCAACAAACTGGTCCTGCTGGGCTTAAGATGACTCTGCTGACTCTTCCTAGCCAATTAGGCAGCCTACTACAGAATGGCTCTGCTGCAGGCCCTGTTTCCTGATGCTCTCCAAATGAATCTGTCTCAGGCCGGTACTGCTCGGAAATCCGACCATGGGGGAATTGCATTCAGCCCTTCACTTTGGCATCATTCTTTGCTCTGCCTTCCTGCTCTTCTTGATCGTCAATAAGCTTCCCCAGCCATAAACAGCACAGGACTCCAAATACAGCTTCCTGCCTCCACCTCTGCTTTATAAACCCCCCGAGGCATTTGCAGGCTTTTTAGGAGTAAAGAGACAGAGCGAGAAGTAATAAAAGCATGTGACTTACTCCCGGACAAAACTGTACCCCCCCCCCACCACACACACACTGCTCTTTGCTCCCCACAGAGGCATGTTGGGTCAAGTACTTGAAACCTTTATTAGATACACCACTCGGAGGTCTGCGTGACTCATCTGCTCACCAGCTCTGCAGGAGAAATTGCACTTAGTTACCAGTGGTTGATGGGCCTCTAGGGACTCATGACGCAGCTGTGGGTAAACAAGCAAAGATATGCCATGTTGTCTGCAGCACGGCTTTAAGGACTTTTCTGTTTTGCAGGAAAGAGCAGGTTGAGTCACTGGGTCAGATAAGGCCTTTGAATATTACTCACTTTAGATTAGATTGGCCTAGCTGTCACTTAGCCACTAGGGGAGTAAGGGCCCCTCTCCACTCACTCTCCTCTTGGCCATGCTCAGTGTGGAGAGAAGGGACTCTTCACACAATGCTTTCCCCTGGGGAGGAGGGGATGGGTGGGAGGCGGCCTGGCTCTCAGTGCCCCGAACCAGCCAGCTAGCGCAGATGGCCAGGCTTCCCTGGGGGGAACAAGCTGCTCCAGGGAAAGGCGGGTGAGGTAATTTAGCGTGATTCTCTGAGTCACCATTGGTTCTCTGCTCGCTGTTGGGGTGGTGCCACTACTCGCACACCACCCCTCACCCAGTTTGGGTTTTAAAGTCGTGTCCTTCAAGCCCGTTAGTTCTAAATAAAAAACAGTGACATGACATGTTTATGGCATCTTTTAACCCCCAAAAGCTGAGTCATGGCTCATGACATCCCTGCCCTGTCAGTCAGCACTTTTGGGGCTGTCTGAAATAGGCCCTGCTCCAGCCAATGGCATCCTCCACGGCTGATGCCCAGGGCCTGCTGAAGCGGATTGCCATCTCACAGCTACAGCTAAGGTGACCCCTGGAGACCGAAAGGCAGAGCAGATTCACCAACATTGCGAAAGGCACTTGTTGGGGAGCAGGAGAATAGAGAGGAACAATGTCAAGAGGAAGAGGAGGCCAGGAGAGGCTATGTCCGCAGGGGAAGCTAACCAAGTACTAAAGCTGGGGATCACTGAGACATCCATAAGGAATCCAAGTCATGGATTGCTCTAGTATCCCAGTAAAGATGAACAGATACTTGCCTAGAACAACCGGGGCCTGTCCAAAGTCAAGTCAAAGGAAGTGCTTCCCGTGACTTTAATCTGCTTGGGCTCAGGCCCTTAATGCAGTGTTAAAAGTTTAACAACTATCCGATGCCAAAGAGAGATGAACCTCTGTCTCCTAGGTGTTCCCATATCCCTTCTACAAATTTCAGACCAGTTCTTGTCTCAGTCATTGTATGGTTCCTACGCCTGCATTGTCCGACTGGAATTTCTCAGTGAGTTGGATTGGGGGCTGGTGTTTCTGCCTTCCCACTCATTCTTTGGTGGTCAAAACTGTCTTGAGGCCTTGAAGAACAGCATTTACCTGACAAATGGGAGTGAACTCCTAAGGGCTGGAGCAGAAGCAGATTTTTCCACCAGCAGAATTTGCATGTCTGTTGGCGTTCTCCATCCCAGGCATACATCCTGACTCTGTTTCAGACACACAGAGAAACTAATTCCATCTCCAATCTGCACCTTTCACAGGTGGGAAGGCTATGGGTGAAATCCTGACCCCTGGGTAATCAAGAGCAAGACTCCTATTGACTTCAAAGGGGCCAAGATTCCACCTATGTCAAATACAGTACACACAAGATTCCCTCAGCCTTCCAGGTTCCTTAACATATAGAGGAAAGCAACTTGTACAGGAATTTGGTGGCACCTGGATGTCTAGCCAGGTGCAGCCTCTAGGCAGAGAAGAGCCTAGTAACACCCAGAATGGTGCCATCCCTACTGTGAGTGACTAAATCTGGTTGGCATGACAGTGACAAGGGATGACGTGTTGATCTATATTGCTAATAAGATGTAAGGATTCTGCATTCTTCACCTACCCACACCTGACTAGTGATTGGCATGAGCATTAATCAGCTTATTTCATCTAGTATCTGCCTGAAGTTTCCTGCCTAGGAGAAAATCTGCGTATTAGCTACGCTTCTGATCACAGCCTTGAAACCCTGCGTTTCCACCCCACTCCCGAGAGGCCACACCCACGTTCAAAAGAAAGGATGTTGTGTTTTCCAGTCCCATGCCCCAATCCCTTTAGACAGATTTCACAGTAATTGTAAAGCCAAGTTGCCTGGATTGCATGTGGCAGCTTCGTTTCAATGTTTATCCAAGGTGCTGCACAGCTCCAGCTGTGATCTGTCAGTGGTTATTTCCATACCCTTCGTTTCACCCTTGTACGCGAGCATGTACCAAGGAGCGAGCAGTAATTAAAAGAATTGGGGTCTATTTAATTACCTTCTGACATGATAGCGCAACGGCTGCTTTCAAAGCAGCGCGACTCTCTGGCAAATCGAATCTAATGGCAGTCAAACAGCGGCTTGGGATCTGCATCCTATTAGTGCAGGTTGTCTCCATTAGCAAAAAAGCAGGTTTCTCATTTCCAATTAACAAGGGAACATGCCCGTTTAAGGACAAAACCCTCAGCAGAAGTGGAATTTAAAGGGGAAAATTTCAGTACCTAGCACTGACAGCCTCAGCTGTGTACATGCCTCAGGTGCTGGCTGAAAAATGGAGTTGAATTAAAAAGGTTTGTCATTATTATCTATGATTAGTATCATTAGTAACATGTAGCGGGCCCATCCAGGGAACTCTTTGTGCTGTGGACTGCACACACATACACACAGGAACAGAAGAATCCTGGGACTAAAGCTCCATTTCTGTATGTGCTACATGCTTGTCTTTGTGTCGGGATTTAATGGATTCTAATTGTCACTCTCTCTTTCTGTATCCCTCAGACTGGGTATATTTTGATGCTTGATTGTATTTGTTGAAGGTCACAGCAGTGCTGAAACCAGAATGATCTTATTTTATCTTCAGATCAGGTACAGGGCACAGAGCCACCAGGATGACTGCCCTTCGGCCTCCACTTGCTGCCTCATCACTAATGACCTCAACCTGCCTGCGGGCTTTTAGCAACTCTTCCCTTCCATAGAATCATAGAATCATAGAATATAAGGGTTGGAAGGGACCCCAGAAGGTCATCTAGTCCAAACCCCTGCTCGAAGCAGGACCAATTCCCAGTTAAATCATCAATTCCCAGTTAAATCATCATAACATAACAACCAGGACTCCCTTTCATGATCTCTGCAGCTGCCCTCTGATCCCCCACCAGCCTCCTGACCATGGGAGGTCATAATTATCTTTAGAGGAATCCCTCTGGGAACTCAGGGAGGCCTTGACGGGTGTGACAGACATACACAACCATCAGGGCTTCTGAGGGCAGTGCATGTGTAGCTCGAGTCTATCTCATTGCCTTCAGTGAGGCTGGCTGCCCCAATAATCTATTGCTGTGGTTTTTACCCTGTGGTCCACAGATCGCTGGGGGTCCGCAGACTATGTCTATGATTTTCAAAGGGGTCTGCACTTTCATTTGACATTTTTTAGAGGTCTGCAAATGAAAAAAGGTTGAAAACCACTGATCTATTGCAGGTTTCAGAGTAACAGCCGTGTTAGTCTGTATTCACAAAAAGAAAAGGAGGACTTGTGGCACCTTAGAGACTAACCAATTTATTTGAGCATGAGCTTTCGTGAGCTACAGCTCACTTGCTGTAGCTCACGAAAGCTCATGCTCAAATAAATTGGTTAGTCTCTAAGGTGCCACAAGTCCTCCTTTTCTTTTTGATCTATTGCAAACATTTGAAGGAAGGGGAGGTTGTATGAAATGGGACCCAGATATGAACAGTCCAATTATCAAATAAATCCCAGACTGCAGTTCTGTAAAACCACCCTGTTTATCTCATCTCTACAAAGAGACAGAAAATAGGGATGAGGGGTGGGGGTGAGGAATACCCTAAGAGTAAAAAATTCACAAATTCAGAACAAATGGTCTGATCTGCATTGACTTCAATGGGAGCTCTAGGTGCTGAGCACGTTTGAAGATCAGACCACTTCAGTTTTGAAGGTCATAGAGAAGTTAGCAACCAAAACAAGGCAGGTGTTTCTGGACTGATGCCCTCATTTCACCTCTCCCTCTCCCCCGTCAGAAAAACTAAAACTGGTCAACATTTTTTGAATAAAATAAGAAGTCTGTCAAAAATTGTCTTGCTGCAGTGAAAAATATGTTGACCAAAAATTTGTGGTTTTTTAAGTTCAGTTTTTGTTATGAAACCTGAAAAATTATAGGGTTATTTTTTCCATGGGGGGAAGGTCCTTACGTATTTTATTTGGTTTTGTTTTTATTCTTTTTCCTTCCTACCTGCATTCCCCCCCCCCCCCAGCCCACCTTTGTTCAGCAGCAAAATGGAAAAACACACAAAAAGAAAAGTCTCTGTCTCTTAATGTTGGACAAAATGGACTCTTCCACTCAATGGGTGGCAACATTAGTTTAACTGGGAGCTCAAATTCTGCCCAAGGTTATTTCAGCCCCAGACACTAGGCTACTGATTTTAGGTCTCCTGTGGATAAAAGGGAATGTCGGAAGAGCTACTGTGTGTTTGCATGCAGCGAGAAGGAATACTCAAATATTTTCATTCCTTTATAGGTGTTATTCTTCTCTACAGTCTTCTCTACCCTGCCTCAGCAGCCTGTTCCCCCAGCAATCCTCAGATTCTGCCATGCAGTTTTCTTTCACAGATGGTATGTCACTCCCATGTCTGACCTCAAGCACAGGAGAAGCAGGGTGGCTGGAGGTGACGCAGAATGGGCATGAAGGGAATGGCCTTACAAAATCATCAAGTTTCCCCAGTAGCCCAGTGGAACGCACATGCATTGCAAACCTTGGCTGTTGTGTATTAGGCCAACCACGTTCAGGGTACTAACTTTGCAAAGCAGCTTATACTGTCCACTAGGGACAGAGCTGAGCTGATCAGAGTCATTTAACTGGAAAGCGTAGGTTGAATTTGAACTGCATGCACAAACATAAAAGGTTTATCCATTAAGCCTTCCCTCCCCCCTCCCTCCCTCCCTTTATGTTTCTGCCTCAAGCTTTAGTTCTCAGCTATTCTTATGCCCTGGGTGGAGTTGGATGAATAATTTGTACCCCATAAATCATTAATTGAATTCTGCCTCTTTTGTCTGTTTCAGAACAGTTAGCAAGAACATCACAATTTTCTCCTAATGTGTTCAACACTGTCAGCAAATAAATTCTGGGCCTGGGGATTATTTTTCAGCAGTTCACTATAAATATTCAAAATAGGATCTGTATTGGCTAGTTTTGATTGGACACACAGATCACATGTTGCATTTCGGTTCTCTGATTCAGGTTTCCGGTATGAATCTTCATGTTTATAACTTCAGAATTCACTCTGTGAATCACAGAAATGTAGAACTGGAAAGAACCTCAACGGGCCATCTAGTCCAGTCCCCTGCACTGAAGCAGGACAAAGTATTACCTTGTGACGATGCTTGATAGGTGTTTGTCTAAAGTGTTCTTAAAAACTTCCAATGATGGAGATTCCACATCCTCCCTAGGTGTGATAATTTGTTCCAGTGCTTAACTACTCTTACAGTTAGGAGGTTTTCCATAATGTCTAATCTAAAACTCCCTTGATGCAATTTAAGCCCAGCACTTCTTGCTGAGGCCTTATCAGTGCTGAGTACAGTGGAAGAATTACCTCTCATGTCTTGTTTACAACACTCCTGCTAATACACCCCAGAATGATGTTTGCTTTTCTTTTCTTTTTTTCTTTTTTTTATTTTTTTTTTTACAATAGTATTATATTGTTGACTCATATTAAGTTTGTGATCCACTGTGGCCCCCAGATCTTTTTCAGCAGTACTCCCTCCTAAGCAGGCATTTCCTGTGTTGTATTTGAGCAATTGATTATTCCTTCCTAAGTGCAGTACTTTGCATTTGTCCATACTGAATTTCACCTTATTTATTTCAGACCATTTCTCCAGTTGGTCAAGATCATTTTGAATCCTAAACATGTCCTCCAAAGTACTTACAACCCCTCCCATTTGGTGTCATCTGTAAACTATATAAGTGTACTCTCTCTGTCATTATCCACATCATTTATGATGATACTGAACAGAACCAGACCCAGGACCGAACCCTGTGGGACCCCACTTGATATGCCCTTCTTGCTTGACTGAACCAATCATAAATACAGTCTTCCATACTTTGCTTAACTGCATTTTTTCCACAAAATATTCCTATGAACTCATTCACTAGAATATTAATAAGAAGAAATGTCTTTTTATTAATATTCTAGTGAATGAGTTCATAAGAATATTTTGTGGAAAAAAATATTTTTATATATATATGGAATAAATGCAATCTGGTTAAAAATTCAAACCAGTGTTCAGAGGACTTTTCAATTTCCCAGGTCTAAGCCAGCAGCATAACTGCATAGTTTTCAATACACCGGTATTGAAACAGGCCTGAATTCTAATGCTGTTTTGGAAACAAAAGGCAAGATGAATGTAATGACTGGCAGTCTGTGGCTTTTTTTCTTAGCTTGCTCTGGAGTTGTGATTGAAAATGCAAGAGACAGCATGAAAGAGCGATGGAGACTAAGGACAGAATGTTATGCTGGAGGAAAGAAAGCACATACATTAGGAGAGTCAAAAATGCATGTTACCGTTAATGCCAACTGTGGTTACTTTGTGACACATAAGGTCCCAATCCTGCACAGGTCGACCCTCACCATGAATAGTGCTCTACGCATGCATAGGGAACTGCCTGTACAGAACAGCTTTTCAGGATCAAGGCCTTAGACAGAACCGGTCCTAAACCATCAACCCATTTCTTGTAGCAGTGATTCTCCACCATTTCCTACTAGGGCCTCCTTCCCATTTAGCAACATGGGAAGGGCAGAGTGTTTGTGACCCCTAGACACCTGTTCACAACCCCAGATGGAAAACCTATGACAAAGTCCATCAGCCAGCCAGCCAGGTGGTGTTGAGTTTTTACTCACAGCTGACTCAGACCGGATATGAGTTGGTATTCTAGAGGTGAGAGTCTGTATCATCCCCATTACTAATCTATTAAGACATTCAAGTCCCCCTCCCTCTAACACATGATTGATCTGCTAATATTGTACATTGTGACAGGGTCGGGCCAGATGGCTACAGGAGAGTAATAGAAGGCAGATATATTAGCCCCAGGCTAAGTAGGTCCCTTTTCCCTGGGTAAGGTAAGAGGGAAGGTTCCAAAACAATCAGGAACCTTCTGGAGACAATTAAGACAAACAGGCTGATTAGAACACCTGCAGCCAATCAAGAAGCTGCTAGAATCAATTAAGGCAGGCTAATCAGGGCACCTGGGTTTAAAAAGGAGCTCACTTCAGTTTGTGGTACGCATGTGAGAAGCTGGGAGCAAGAGGCGCTAGGAGCTGAGGGTGAGAACACATACTGTTGGAGGACTGAGGAGTACAAGCATTATCAGACACCAGGAGGAAGGTCCTACGGTGAAGATAAAGAAGGTGTTGGGAGGAGGCCATGGGGAAGTAGCCCAGGGAGATGTAGCTGTCGCACAGCTGTTCCAGGAGGCACTCTAGACAGCTGCATTCCACAGGGCCCTGGGCTGGAACCCGGAGTAGAGAGCAGGCCCGGGTTCCCCTCAAACCTCCCAACTCCTGGTCAGACACAGGAGGAGTTGACCTGGACTTTGGGTTCACAAAAACAGCTAAACTGAGGGCTGCTGTGAAGCTCCAAGGCGAGCAAATCCACCAATAAGCGCAAGACCCACCAAGGTAGAGAAGGAACTTTGTCACAACATACACACCCATTCGAGGCCATGAATATTTATGTTCCGCAGATTATGCAGTAAAATCATTTTTGGTGCTGGAATCAAAAAGGGAGAATTGCTAAAATAGTTATTAATGAGGAACTATCCTGTAATTACACAAATTGCACGCACCCTGTCAAAAGACAGCGATGCCTTGGACTTCCATATTGAATTAGTACACAGTCGGCACCAGTAATATTTTACAGTTGATTCTTTACCCAGCACAGAGCTCCCATGCATGCACAAAAGCACTGGTAGTAGCAGAAGACGTGGCCTCACAGATGGCATCTGTGCTCTATCCACCCCCTGGTTCTCTCCAGCCATAATTGAGAAAAACACCAGCAATCAGAGGAAGTCAGCTGCTCGGAGCCCATAATGAAACAGGGCTGGAACAGCCGTGCCACATCTTTTTACAATTATCCTTCCCTCCACCTCTCTAATAACAGTTCCAAGAAGAACAAACCTCACTGTGCCTAAAATACCTCCAAAAAGGGTGCCCGGCTTCTGCTACAGGCTCCCTGCCTGTGTCTATAGCAGGGAGAGGGTAGCAATGGAGTAAGCTGCCTTACTGGACACATTCCATCACCGTTATGGGTGTCAATATACTATACTGATAATGGGGGTGGCTGGGGAGCGGATGGGGGAGCTGAGTCACTCACACAGAGGGAAAGTCTATCTTACCTATAGAGCCAGTAAGTCAAGAATGCATAGGCACAAAAGGAGGAAGAAGGGGTAAAATGGGTATATTAGATATTTGCTAGCCATCTATTTATGTACAGCTGAGACACCAATTCAGGAAGTCATCCCTAATCAGGACCATGTGCTTAAGTGCTTGCCTGAACCCTGGCCTGAATAGGGGAGGAAATAGAACGGATACTTTTAAAGAAATGAGTAAGGATATAAGCAAAATCCTATAATGTTAGAGTCAGAGAAATGCAGGGCTGGAAGGGACCTCAAGAGGTCATCAAGTCCAGTCCTCTGCATTGAGACAGGACCAAGCAAACCTACACAATCCCTGACAGGTGTTTGTCCAACGGGTTCTTAAAAACTTCCAGTTACGGGAATTCCACAGCCTCCCTTGGAACCTGTTTCAGACATTAATTACCCTGATAGTTAGAAAGGTTTTCCTAATATCTAACCCATCCGTTCTCAAACTGTGGGTTGGGACCCCAAAGTGAGTCGCGACCCCATTTTACTAGAGACGCCAGGGCTGGCCTTAGACTTGCTGAGGCCCAGGGCCAAAGCTCGAAGCCTAAGTCCCACCCCCCGGGGCTGAAGCTCTAGGATGTGGGTGTCCAGCTCCTGCCTGGGCCCTTATCCTCAGCCGGAAGGATGGACAAGAACACAACTTGCACTCCAACTCCTTCAACCTCACTCCCAGAGCACCACTGTGGAGCAGCATTGAGGATGCGCGACATTTTAGATTATTTCAGGATAACTTTAAATGGTGGAAAGATAAAGTGAGGGAAGACAGTCGCCAAGGGCAGGAGGAAATGACAGAGGTTAAAATAACTAAAGAGGTTTATGGTAACTGAAAAATACTGAATTCAAAACAAAAAAGTGTGTCTATGGTGGAGCTGCTGCATAGCTGTGTCCCACTCAGATCCATGAACTTAGAGGCTTGAAATTCCTCTATTTTACACTGGACCAAGGTGGAAGATGGGGGTGGAAGGTCTGAAAGAGAAGGAACTATAGGAAGATACGAAAAGATTCATGTAGACTTAGGAAATGGATGATAGATAGGAAAGAATAAAGTCATATTTTGCACTGATATAGCTCCTTTCATCCAAGGAACTCTAAGCAGTTAAACAAGGATCCCTTCACACCCCACTGAAATGCAGGTGCCTCTGGGTTGGAACACACACCAACAACACAGAAGCTCCGGACAACAGTTTAGGCTAACAGTAAAGAATACTGGACTCAAACTGAAATCGCCAGCAATAATTAGGTAGGCAGAATGGAATTAGCCAAGTTGGAGTTGAGCCATGACAGATGGATTTCCAAACTCGATGTTCAAACTTCTGCAAACTACTAACTCGCTTTCTGTCCGTGAGCCACTGTGATGATCATGAACCACCCTGGCTATTCCATTCCTGGGGTTATCTTGAATGTGAGACGCCATTCCAAAGGAATTGCACATTGGCTTTGTGATGGAGAGAGATTTAGGGCCAGATTCTGCGCTTCACAAACACAGAGGATACCGCCTGGTGAGGAGGGAAATGGTCAAAAGGTACCAGTCATCCAGTTTCTGGGCTGCTCTGGAGGTTGGTACGTTCCCCCCCAACCCCCACGAAATAATAATTTTGGAAAGCCATGAGAGCAATCATGCAGTAGGCATAGCGAGCCCAGAACTGCTGGAGCACTCTGTGCTCATGCCACTCCCTCTCCTGCCCACAGCCACAGCTTTATGCTGGGTGGTGTGAGAAGGGACAGCATGGGCCCACATACACCAGCCTTACACTGCTCCTACAGTGAGGAGGGAAATTCCCCAGGCTGTCACTCTGCCCCTTTTACAGCCTCCAGGCACTACGTGAATGGTAGAAGGAGGAAGCAGCACAGGTGAGAAAAACTGACCTTAAGGGTGTGTCTACATTGCAATGAGACACCCGCAGCTGGCCCACGTCAGCTTACTCAGGCTCGTGGGGCTCAGACTATGGAACTTTAAAATTGCAGTGTAGACATTCTGGCTTGGGCTGGAGCCTGCGCTCTTGGACCCTGTGAGGAGAAGGGTCCCAGGGCTCAGGCAGGACATGGGCCAGCTGGGGGTGTCTCATTGCAGTGTAGACATAGTCTTAATGTCCATATGGAACTAGGATGCGGTCAAACAACTCCCCAGCACATGTGACCTAAGCTAGGATTTCAGAAAGTGGCAGGCAAGACCAGAATTAGTAAACACAACAGCTCCTGGGCTAATTCCTCAAGGGAGGATCCTCCTCCAGCTTTCAAAAACTGATGGGTTTGTGGAAGCAACCAGGGGAGCTGTCAACACAAACCCTTAGCTATAGTCCTGGGCATTGCAACAAACTACAGGAAACCTTTGGCCGTGCAGAATATGACACAACTTAATGAAATGTTGTGATTTAACAGCTGTTATTAAGGCAGCATTCCAACATCCTCCACAATCGCCCTTGCCTGCCACACTCACAGTTCCTCCCCTCACTGGTTTTACAGCAGCATTACTGCTTGGACGTCAATGAAATTCCACCAGCGTAAAGGAGATGTGACTCAGACCCATCTCCAGGCCCTTTCCCCCAGAAGGTGAGATGTTCTTGAAGGAAGAGGCTTGTGGGGGGGCAGGCGTTCTTCTGCATTGAGAAGTGTTTACAGAACGGCTTCCTCGAGATACATTTTTTTAAACCACCAGCAATTTCATATGCCTCCCCAACAGCCACAACCTCTTGTTGTCAAGCATGGGGGGTTGCCAAGCTGAGCACAGACAGGAGGAAGGCCCTCTCATTGTATGTCTGTAGCAGCACAGTGAAGTCTGTATGAATCACAGAGCTATTATCAGGGGTAAAATTAGCTCCTGTTACTGACAGCATCTATCACTCATTCGTACTCTAATCTCTACCAGGGGAAGGTTTTACAAGCAACAGTGATGAAAGAGAAGGGGGGGGGGGGAATCAAAGCGATATAGAGAGGAGAGAAAAAAAAATCAAAGAAAAGATAACAAAAGCATTTGTGGAGCTGAAAGAAACAGACTACATCATATTACCGGGACCAAGGGATCCTTATCATGCCCTGATAAAATTTTCATTCATCTTGTTAGGATTTGCTTAACCTCTTGAGAAGATTCAACATATTTCCAAGCATCCACAGCCCCATGCTGTCTTTTCCAGCCACACATCACAGCTGCTTGTCGAGGTGAAAATCCTGATGCAAACACATTCGTGGGAAATGCAATAGATGATAGAATATGAACCTTAATGGATGGGGCAGAAGCTAAAAGTTAGAAATATAGGATGGTTCAGACTTTATATTAGGGGGAACATTTATTAATAGTTTATTAAGGGTCAATCAAGGATTAATAGATGCTTTAATAAATGGGTAATCAGCTGTGACTATTAGAGTTCATTACAATTAATTAACTATCAGTGGCTCATCATTAACAATAGTATACATTAATAATATCTATTAATCATTTGTTAACCCATTATAAACCCTCTATAAGAGTATCCTTAATGTAAAGCATGACCAATGCAGGAAAGCAAGCTACGGGTCAGCTCATTTACTGATGACTATAGGTTCCTAGAGACTCACTGCTTTGCCTGTCCTCAATATACCCTTTCACGACTGGAAAGACTTGTTCTCTCCATGACACTATTTTAAATGGACATTCTACAGAAATGGATGGAACTTCTGGATTCACTTAACAGTATGGAATATGCACTCCTGCCATACCTGCTACATCAAGTGCCAGCGAATGCTGAATTTCACTAGTAGTCACGTAGCAATATTTCAGTCATTCACATTAACATGAAGAACAACGGTATCTTAAAAAGGGCCTTTCATCCAAAGATCTCATACATTGATCTATATTTATTAAGCCTCACAGCAATCCATTCAGATAGGTACCAGTAAATATTATGTTCGTTTCACAAATAATTGAGCCCAGGAAAGTAAGGCCAAAATTTCCAGACGTGAACTAATTTTGAGTACTCAGCTGGAGACTGGAAACATTTAAGGCCTGGTTGTCAAGAGGTGCTGCACTCCCTCTTAAACTCAATAGGAGTTGTGTCTGTTCAGCACCTCTCAAAGTCAGGCCATTGGTGTCCAGGGTTGCCCATCTAAAAAGGAGCGACCTTCACTCAGGTCAGACCCCATCATCACTCTTGTGAGAAGTACCCAAGATCTCTCATCTTCTGCCATTCACTGTGTGTGATTATGTACCCAGGACTAATTGTTTCATGAACACAATGTGGATGCAGACCTAAACAAAGTGACAATGTTTCTTACCAACAGGAGAAGCAGGTTTTGATTCCCAAGAATGCCTATGTGGTGACTCCTTAGTGAGGTACATTATATAGGGGAGAAGAAAAAAAACCCTCTCTCTTTCTTGGGAGCTGTATCTTTTTGGCTTTTTGCCACAGTGGAAGGAGATATTCCCCCAGAGGATTCTCTAGCATTAACTGTTAATGTCCAATAGTTTCTGCTTCTGAGAGGATTTTTGTGAATAATTGGATGATAATACACATCTCCTGAAACACACAACTTCCTCACACACAGTCCAGGATAGCCCCACCCCAACAAATTTCTGAAGATGACGAGTATAAGTTACAAAACCTAGCCCGTCTCTGATTGCTAATTGGAGAGTCTCACATACCATTGTCCCTTAATGTAATTTTCAGAAGATTGTCCATTAATGTAATTTTCACGTGCAGATTGTCATCTCAGCATTTCTTCTAATATGATTACATGCAGCCATTTCTTCCCAGGACAAAGGGCAAACCTCAACAATTCTTTGACACCAATACCAAGATAAATGTGAGGAAATTATCCTATCAGCAGGCAAACACGTGTGTCTGTCTTGGGATGTCTAATTTGCATTCTGGCCCTCAAAATGCCCTTAACAGAATTTACAGGGGGTTGTAAAGATTGCCATCACAGTTAATCAAATATAATAAATAGCTCTGATTGTTCAGAAGACTCTCCTATGGCACTGCGGTTATCAGAGGGATCAGTCTTAATCTGAGATTCCATTCATCAGCCGTGCAAACCGGATCGCGCAGAGAGTGATATTTGACAGAAGTGCTTTTGAAATTTCTAAATGGAGAGCATGCATTAAGGGAGACAAGATGGATGTTTCCATTACTGAGATTGTATAGGATGCTTGATTCCCCAGGCCTCCACCCCTGTAATGGGTGACTGATGGACATATGCTATACCAGTGAATATCAGGATCACAGGTCATGGTTCCCATTTGCTTTGTTTACTTAAGGAAAATAATAAATTCAGTGCTCAAGAGACCAGGAATGGAAGGGCCTTACCAATAGCTCATGCAACTGACCTCTGAGGGTTGTTGCAGAATGAGCAGGCTGGAGTATGGGCACCCATCTAGTGTTAAAAAAATGTATTGTCTTTCACGCACCTTGGGACTCTTTATCTGGAGGCAAGTGGGGAGGGCAGAGCGGCTGCTGGAGGACAGATATGCCTCTCTCAACAACGTAGCTATGTTCACTGAAGGTGTGCTGCTATGTATGTTCCTAGTGACCCCAGACTGCAGGAGTGCACGGATGGCATAAAACCACCTTTGATTTCCCTCCCTTCAGAGACCTGCAGCTTAACCAGCCCCCAGGCTCCAGGCTGGTGTTTCTAGTAGTTAGAGTAAGTGAATGTGGATCAGGACTCCAGGGTTACATCTGCAGCTCTGCCGCTAATCTATTGTGTGACTCTTGGCAGATCACCTTACATGGCTGGCTCAGTTTACCCATCAGCAAAATAGTTATAACATCAACCTCAGGTAGATGTGATGAGGATTAATTCATGTTTGTAAAGAGCTTTGCAGCCCTGGGCAGAAACGTGCAATGTAATGGCAAAGGGTGATTATTACTGAAGTAGAACTGGCAGGTAACAGAGCAGGAGGGCAGCCCGCCATGTTTTCCAGAAGCTTTCCCACAGCACAGCATGTCTGCAGTGGGGAATGTCCACAAGATGCATTAAAGAAACCTAAAATCAAACAGCCTCTTTTCAAGGTGGTTGAGAACATAATCACTTCCAGCAGTACAGCATTTCCGTCCTCGGTGCCATTTACTGGGAGGGAGTCAATGCAGAACCATTTTCTCCTCCTAACACCATTTCGGCCTTGGGCACAGATTATCTGCAGCAAATGGCTGATTTGGCACCAGCGCAATCCATGCTTCCTGGCCAGCACTGTGTGGCAGGCAGGTTCCCAATTCGACCCAGGGAACTCTGAGCCATCTCTAGAAATCAGCACATTCCTTCCTTACCCCACTGCATGTTCTCTGCTTGCGTTAGAATCAGCCTGGGGTGGAAAAGACCAAGGGAGGCAGGAGAAGGTAGGAAGGAGGAGCTGAGAAAGATAGGGAACAAAGAATGAGAGAGAAAGTGACCTCAACCTCCACCAGGTCAGACCCCATCCATCCTGCAGAGACCTGGCATCACCCTTGTTATCAACCATTGTAAATGAAATGTTGACAGTGAATGTTCAAAGTTAAAACGATTCCTGTTGTGTCCTTCCAACCTCCCTCTTCTGCCATTTTCATAGTCCCCTTCCCTAGGGGGTGAACCCTGTTTGTCCCTATGAATGTTCTGTGGATGCCTGGGTGGCGACTATCAATGTTCCTTGTAAATTCCCTTACAACAGGCTTCTTTGGAGTTTGAAGGATCTGGGTGACTTGAGGCATATCTAGGGTGTCACACACGCACAAACACACATCCCTGAGAACAAGCCACAACACTGAAAACTCCAGTAGAGGTGCCCATCATCTGCAGGGCTGACGGTGATAGGTCTGGTCTGGAAAGCAAACAGCGTTACGTACACACACACACACAGAGCATGGGCAGGAGGGAGAGGGACGCTTACTCTTTAAGTCCACAACAGTTTGGCGTCTCCAAGTTAAATACAAGCGAAGCCCCTGCCCGCATGCTTCCTTGTAACACTGTTGCTCCAAATCCCTTCTCATTCCTTTAATTATGCATGAAAAAACCCGGTGCCCTCCCTTCTCCATCCGCTCAGCCGAGCTGCTGCTCTCAGCAGCACAGAAGGCTCATTATGCAGCTTTAGCGGGGCTGAGTGCTCTGAATTATTTAAATCTCCATTAAGCCTCCGCTACAGCATATCTGTGTGATAAACGGATCAGGTGCTGCTGGAGTCTCCCCCGGCCAACCAGCTCTCCCTTTGCCTTCCTCCCCCCACCCTGCAACCCAGTAGGAAGAGAGAGGGCTGCCAGGCCCCTCCACGGCGGTGCAGGAGTTGGCGCTCTTACCAGTGAATATTTCGTTTTCATTTCTAAAGGCCCACTGAGCCGAGTAATAAAGACACTTAATCAGCATTAGCACTAGAGGGCATAGTAAGGTGGTCAATGCATAACTCATTTAATGGCCCTTATACTGGTTCAATTAAATAAAACTTCAATCATTCAGTTCCACATAAGCAGCGCCCATGTCTGTCCCTTTTCTTGGCGTCTGGCTGCTGCAGCCCAGTTGTAAATGCCCATGAAGAAGCAGCTCTCCTGTTGACGAGCCTAATCAAGCGACTGCTCCTAGGGGGCATCCTGCAAATCGAAGGGGGTCTGTTCCCCCTGCAGTCTGCAAGCGCTTGACATCAGTGTTAACAGGGGAGTCCACCAAACGATCCCAGGAGAATAGGGAGAGGATGGAGGAGGTTGCATAAATCTGAAAGGCACAGTTCAGTTCATCCCAGGAATCTTCCTGTGGGAGGCACTGAGAAATAATGCAGGCCAGGCCACAGAGCGGGGCCCCACAATCGCCTTCCCACTGGGAGAGGAAGTTGCGTGGCAATGTGTGTGATGCAGCCTCTGCAGTGTGCCCTGCTTTCTGCTACCCTGGGAAGCAAGGAATGAATTCATGGCCTGGGGCCACCTCATTGTCCCAGAGATCCACACACTGAGGAGACTGCCAGAAGCTGGGAATGGGTGACAGGGGATGGATCACTTGATGATTACTTGCTCTGTTCAATCCCTCTGAAGCACCTGGCATTGGCCACTGTCATAAGACAGGATACTGAGCTAGATGGACCTTTGGCCTGACCAAGTATGGCCGTTCTTATGAGACACTCAACCCAGGAGCACCTTGGCCCAGAGATCCACACCGAGGAGACACTGGCCCCAGGAGCACCTCGTCCCTGAGATCCACACAGTAAGGAGCTACACACTGAGCTGCTCCTGCCCTTCTACTATCTCCACAGCAAAATCTGCCCCTATCTCTGGGCCCACAGAGCCCTCTGCCCCAGGGGAGGGGAACTCTCTTCACAGTGTCATCCTCCCCCACCCCTTCCACATCATGGAATGTCACTTGAGGGGAAGTCTCCAGGGGCAGTGATGGGTGGGGGACACCCTGACAGCATGGCTTCATTGGTGCTGCTCTGCCAGGGAGCTGGAGGGGGAGGGGCTGAGTTCAATATAGCACCCCCATTGAATGCCACCGAGTCTCCAGAGCCTTCAGGAGCCACATGTTTGAGCCCTGCCTCCCACCCCCTCCCTAGGGAAACGCCACAAGAGGAGCCATCTTGAGTGTTCCTCTCCCCCAAGCTTTTCCAAGAGGTGGGAAGAATCCAGCCTGTGGAGTTGAATCTGCCCAGTGGCAGCATAACACACCAAGCCCTCCCCTCCCCGCCCAGCTGTCCTCCTTTGCTATCTTTTGCCCCACCCCCCTCCTAAGCATTTCCGTTTTCTCCTGCTCAGACCCAGCTTGAGTGAAATGTAGCACTATGAAATTGCAGAGGACAGGCAGGCTCAATGGCTGGGCAAAGAGCCTTTCACCTCCAGGCCACTGGTCTCATAAATGACCCTGCCTGATGGGTTTGCCCTTTGCATGTCATTGCGGCACTCTGTCCTTGATCATTTAAAGAGGAAGCGACACTATAGTAACCCCAGTGCTGACCGTGATCTTGGTTATTGACCGTTCAGAATGTCTAGAACAAGGCTTCCCAGCCTGGGGGTCATGACCTTCTGACTGGGGTCCAGAAGTCATCACTGTAGCTGATCAGGAAATGGTTTTGTTCCTCTGGAAAATATCAATAAAAATGATTTTTCCCCTCCATTTTCACTGAAATGTTGCATGGAAATTTTCAATTTTCCCATCATAAAACAAAAACTCAAAGATGGGGGGAGAAAACATGATTTTTTCAGTTGCTGAAAACCACAAACCATTCTGGTTTTAGTTTTCCAACAAAACAAGTTCAAAAATATTCTAAGAAAACAGGCACTTCCAGTGAAAATTCAGCTTGTTGAAAACGTACTTTATCTATTGAGACCAGAGGTTCAAATTTAACGTCCAGCCCAGATTCCGCTCTGTGCTTAATTCCCTGAATTATTTCAAGGGCTAAATGTCCTTCCTTAATACCTAATATAGGTACATTTTTGTTCTCCTCTTGATTTCCAGTTTGCACTGTAATACCTCAATTTCCTTCATCATTACAGCATCAGTTACCGTTTTTACGGAATGCTACTGATCATTTTTCTGAATCTATGCAGACAACGCTGCCAAGCCTCGATAGACTCAAGGAGACTCAGGCTGCAGAAACTAGTGGGCAAGATGGTCCCACCAAAGCCAGGATGATGCTTAATGGCCATCGTCCAGGGCAATATACAGATGTGCTGACAGAGCTCTCTGGGGGTAGCTTAGTGTCTCCCACTTTAACACAGCCATGCCTGTAGGGCTTTACAGGTTCCCCCTTTTCCTGTATAACAGAAAATCCACATTCACTTACAAACACACAGGTGGCTCCTTCCGCAAACACACTGTTCACCAGTTATTACCTCAATTTCACCACCCTCAGACAGAGACCCTCCCTGCCCTGCCCTCCAGCTGCCATGGCATAGCAGAGGTCACACACTGATCGTAACTACTGAGTGACTTTGTAGGAGGTCCCAGCTTTGCTTGAACTAGCCTGGTTTCCCACCCCCTGTTCTACATCAGAAAGCCTAAGGATAGTGCTTCCCAGCCAGCACCAAATATAACTTCCCTAGGCTTGATAGCCAAGTGAAACAACGTGCCCAGAAACAGAGGTATAGATTTGGAACCCTGGCTTTACCTCAGCAGCACAAGGCAGCCATAGAGATGCCCAAAAGCAGCCAAGGATTTACCCAAATGGAAGGGAATCCACTCATGGTGTTAAGCCCCCTGTTCCATGCTGGTGCGGTGTACGGGAGGGTACTGGGCAGGGGGGAATACAGGGCCGCCCACCTCGGCCTGCGCCACTTCCCGCAGCCCCCATTGGCCTGGGACAGCGAACCACGGCCAGTGGGAGCCGTGATCAGCCGAACCTGTGGACGCTGCAGGTAAACAAACCAGCCCGGCCTGCCAGCGGCTTTCCCTGGCAAGCCACAGGCCAAAGGTTACTGATCCCTGGTCTAGGCACTAACCCAGGCCTCAGAAGATGTGAGTTCAGAAAACCTGCTCCTGCCACCACTGTCTTCCTGTAGGACTATGGGTGTGTCCTTAGCTTCTCTGGGCCTCCACTCCCCATCTGTAAAATGGAGATAAAAGTCCTTCCCCTAACTCACATGGGTGTACAAATCCCTTAGAGACAGACAGAGAGCACAGCAGGCAGGGCTTGCTGAGCCAGAGGTAGAACGACAATGCTAGATGCAGACAGCCAAGACTTTATATTGTTTAAGTAATTGGGAAATGTGCTGAGGAAGGAAAAAAGTCTTTGGTGTCAAAAAAAAATAACCTCTGTCAGAAAAGAGGCCCTTGTTATTTGGAGCATTCTCTCCATATTTACTTAAGATAAATGGAGACAGCTCGATGGCAACATTTCCCTAAGACTTGAGAAATAGACGGCAAGGCTCTGGAGACAGGTTTCTCTCATATATAATTCTTTTCCCCCGGTGTCTGGGGAACATGTGTTGCAGTGACATCTTTTACCAAGATTTAAACAGCAGTCACTCTGTCAGGGAGGTGAGAGCAGCCTGGCTGCCACAAAGCTGCTGTCAAGCCAGCAATATGCTCAGGAAGCATCTGTTAACCTTGTGTCTTTTAGCCACAGGTCATATTTAAAAGAAGAGGAGAAAAATTAAAGAAAGATCTGTCCCACTTCACAAAGCTCCCACTGCACTCAGCCCTACTTGCTGTCTGTTTATCTCAGCAGTGGTTATTCCTTGCTTTAGTGATGCTCATTTATTTGGGGTTTAGGATGGTTCAGTGGTTAGAGAAAGGGACCAGCACTCAGAGCTGCTGGGTTTTGTTCTTGTTTCTTGCAGTGTTACCTTGGGAAATGTCACACGGTGAAATCCTGGTCCCACTGAAATCAATGACAAAACTCCCACTTACTTTAATGAGGTGAAGATTTCACCCACAAATCCCTCTGTGCCTCAGTTTACCACACTATTACCAATCAAAAATCATGAAGTTGGCTTTAAAATCAAATGTTTTTTTTCAAAAAGCTAGAAACCTCATTTTTCTTTTTAAATTTAAAAGCCGAGATTCTCAAGTAATCCCTTGACTCCAGCAGCTGGGGCTTTAAGGAAAAACATCAAATCCTTTTAGTCTCGTGATAAAATCATGAAAGTTGGTAACACTGTTACCTACCTGCAAAAGGGTTATTATGCCATTTAGCTTCTGTTGTATACAACAGAGTGTACCAATATCACATAATAACTTACCTGCCATACAGGAGGCTTTACTGGAAGCACAGTAGTCCGTAGGCCAGGATGTGGGACTCAGGAGATCTGGGTTATTAATATTGACTCCACTGGGAGCTTTGCTTTCCTTATATTTACTTCAGTGGGAGTTTTGCTTGAGTAAGAAGTAAGGGAAGAGTGCTCAAGAAGGCCCAAACAGAGCGTTACTATGTGATGTGTCTTTGTTCTCAACACAACAGTGTTAATACATGTAAACCACATGCACACAGCTTGTTCCAAACAACAGTGTTTACTAATGATATACATATGTACACTACTGCTCTGGGAGGATTCTGGTGCCTACTGCAGTAGAAGACCGGGAGGTCCACTAGAGTGCTCCCAACTATGTATAGGGATACTATCCAATTCCTGTGCAGTGCACACTGCATGTTTTTTGTACTACCATAGTGCCCAGCAGCCCAAGTTGTGGACCAGTACCCCTTTGTGCTAGGCACTGTACAAACACTTCAGAAAGTCCCCAACTGATTTAGCTGGGGGGTTTATACATCGGAAACAGAATCCATTCCATAGCTGTGTCCGAAGAACCCTACGCATTCTCTGCCTCTGTTCCAGCCAGTGGTTAGATTCTCTCAATATTGTGAATACCAGCCCCACAAAGATTACTGCCGCAGAGGCAAATCCTTCCCCCTCCACTGTGGAGGGCTCAGACATTGGTCAGTGTGGTTCTATTGTGCAGTGAGGGTGAGGAGGGCAGGATTTGAAAAGCGTACGTAATGGGTGTGCATTTCCTGCGGGCAATAGAGCCTGGCTCCATAGGAACCTCCTGTAGTACCTTAGTGAACAGCATGAAGTGCTGTAGCCCGGCAGCAGAATGCTGAGAGCTTTGCCCTTAGTGAGAAGGAAGGACAGCACAATAAATAGGTTAATGAGAGAGAATTGCAAAAGTGACAAATATAGTCCTAATTATACAATAGTTTTGTCATGTTTCTGCAACACTGAAACAGCGGAGCTCCTGAGAAACCAGTCGCAAAACACTTATTTAGTAAGATGAAGACTCCCAACAGCAATGTGTCTTCATAAATCAGCTCTTGTTCATGCACCATGTAGCAAGCAGGGTGGGAAAGGCACATGGTAGCATCTAGGGGCATATTCCTGGAACCAAGAATGGCCCAAAACAGTCGGAGAAAGCTCAAAGTTCAGGGGTGTTGCCCTGAATACAATCAAAGGGAAGTATCCGAACAGTAGAAGCTGCATGGGAAATGGTTTTCCCACCCCATGAACATTTCTGAGATAATGAAAAGTGTCCCTGTCCTATTTCAGAACAAAGAGTTAAAGTCTCAAAAAATGTTCATGAACTAAAAATCCAAAAGAATTTGTATGGGTTATTTGATCATTTTAAAATGTTCCCTTTCAGTTAGTTTAAATTTCTAAAGAAAAAGTCATCCCAAACCAGAAAACTAGAACTTTTTGTTTAAAAAAGCTGAAAACAAAACATTTTTGAAACTTTTTCCTCCAGAATTTTTTTTTACTCAAAAAAAATCAATCAAAACCAACCCGTTCCCACAAAAAGTTTCAGCTCTGACCAATCAGCACTTTCTGGTGAAAACACACTTCCTCAAAAAACTCCCGACCATCTCAATAGCCTTGTTCATTTATCTCACTGTCCCTTATTCACCGTGTCACTCACTTTCCTCAGTGGAGGCACAGACAGGTTATGTAACTTTACAGTCACCGAGGATGCTAGCGTCAGACCCAGGAACAGAATCCGGGTCTCATGACTGCACTGCATGTTCCATAGCTCCAAGGCTGTCTTTCCAGTCTTTAAAAAATCAGGGCTGCCTCTGCCACCTAATTCTGTCCCTCTGTCCTCATTCGTCCCTTTTAGGAAGGTGAGCACCACTGATCACGTCTCGCCTCCCTAAGTTTTAGCTGCTTATCTTCAGCTGGATAACACTAGAACCTTAAGTATTAAAAGAAAGCTTCTATCAGTTTCTAATGCAATTAACAAACCCCTGCCAAGTGAGCCAATAAGAGCACTTCATCAAACCATAATAACCCTGGAGGGTATAGAGAGGCTGCCACGGTAACGCCTTTAATTGCCCATAATGTTTCATTAAACACAATTACATTTCAACTTAAACTGTGCCATTTGTTGTGGTTTTAATTTGACAAAGGGCAAGATAAAATGATTCGATTAACCCTCTTTTTTTCCCTCCCTTTTCCCACCTTCTGTCGGAGGAGCCACCCACATCAGGAATTGGACCCTTTGAAACAATGGAGAAAGCAACAACAAAACGTGCCTGGCAAACAGGCACACACAGGAAAACAATTGTCATACAGATGGCTTCAAGTAAGGGGAAAGGGCCAGGAGCAGAAACCTCCCACCCCCTCACTGCATTGGTAAGCAGCTCCCTCTCATCTCCCCATCCTCCTGGTCGGTGAGTGAGAGATCCTCTCCTGCTTTTATCACTGGCTCGGCAGGGCAAGGGAGAGGTGAGGTTGTAAAACTCCTGCTCACCATGTGCCCTAAGCACCCTTTTCCTTTCAGGGAAAATCTTAATTCGAAAGCACAGGATTGCTTTTGGCTCTGCCGTATTTGTGTCAGCGGGGGAATGGTCCCGCTATTGTGGGAACTTTCTTGGCTTATACACTACCCCTGTGGAAAGGATCTGAGTCCTTGCTCCCACTTCCTTTACCCAGACGCCTGCCTGACATTGAGGGCTCCCCTTCCACTCTCCAGTGTGGCAGAGTCCTCGTAACCCCAACCAGGCTGGGCTCAGGATTCCTGGAAGGGGGGGGGGCTCGACACCCAACCTTGTCGTGTGCACTTAGGGCAGAGGCTAAGGTGTCCCCATTTCGGGGTGCTCTCTCCCCACTGGGTACTTCCCTGACCCACTGATCCTTACATACAGCTCAAAGCAAATACAATTTATTTAACCGCGATCAATTTTAAAAAATAAGGAAAAAATGGGAAAGGTGAAAGGAAAACCCGTCACCCCACTCTGTGGCACGGGGACATCACAACCAGCGTCTCTGGGATGTCAGGGCAGTTCAGTCTGTTCCTCACAAGTCCCAGGCCCCTTCTCAGACCCTGGCTGTGCTGCAGGGATGCTGCAGGTCGGACGGCGGCAGCCACAGGCCCTCAGGCTCTAGGTGGCAGGACCCTTCTTCCCAGCGTCGCCCCCACCCCATCAGGGTTACGATCCCCCTCCAAGTCTGGCCCGCAAAGCACCTTGGCTGGGGGGCGTCCACTCTGCCTCAGCACTGCTGCTGCTCTGCCTCCAGCTTCGTGGGCTGTTTCTCTGGCCCCTCTGGCTCTGGTTCAGGGGTCGGCAACCCTTTCAGAAGTGGTGTGCCGACTCTTCATTTATACACTCTAATTTAAGGTTTCGAGTGCCAGTAATATATATTAATGTTTTTAGACAGTCTCTTTCTATAAGTCTATAATATATAACTAAACTATTGTTGTATGTAAAGTAAATAAGGTTTTTAAAAATGTTTAAGAAGCTTCATTTAAAATTAAATTAAAATGCAGAGCCCCCCGGAACAAGGCAGTGTGAAAATCAGCATGCGTGCCGTTGGTTGCCTACCCCTGTTCTGGTTGCTACAGCTCTGCTCCCAGCATAGGTCTCCTCTGTGGGCTGCTTCTGTGACTCTGCTCCCAGCTCTGACCTGCTTCCTGGGCTGCTTTTCTGGCCCCTCTGGCTGGCACAGCTCTGCTCCCCAGCTTGGGTTGGGCTGCCGCTTTCTCCTTGGCTCAGCCCCACTCTGTCTGACCCAAGCAATTCCAGGTCACAGGGAAGACGGGACCCCCCTGGCCTCCTGATTCCCTGATTAGCCTGCCCGCCTTGTCAACCAGGCTTCTCCCCATTGTTCCTGGGGACTGCCAGTCTCAGGGTCCTGATTTCCCATCAACCCTTCCTCTTACTTTTGGTTCTGGGACCTAGCCAAACACCCCCACAGAGTTTTAGTAAGGGACAACAGTCCCCTTACATTTGCGCCAGCCTCCCTTAAATCTCCTATTTGTCTCTTTTCTGTGCTTCACCGCAAGTTAGAGGGGAAAGGAAGAGGAGATTTATCTGCAGGGGAACATATGTGAAAAGTCAGTGCAAACCGCCACAATGGCATCCTCTGTAGCAATTTACGACGCAATTAACGTTTTTGTTGCTTTCTGACAGCTTCTTTCCTTCACTGTGGGGTGGCTGGCAAGTGAGTGGGAATAGCCCTATGGCACCCCCAGAGCAGCTGCAGATACGCCAGGGAGAAGTGATCTAATGTGAAGTAGATCAAGAGAGGACCCTCAAGGTACCACAAAATGTGTGGATTAGATGTTGGTACTATCTCATCATGAAAGTATTATCAATGGAAGGCACTTAGTCCCAGATCCTCACAGGTATTTAGGCTCCACTTTCATTGATTTCATAGATGCCTTGGCAGTGGGCTTGGTATAAGGACTTGAATAGAAGCGAAGGGATAAAGAAAGAAATAACCGAGGGAAGGAGGAGCAGGAAGATTCATAGATTCCAAGGTCAAAAGGGACCATTATGACTCTCTAGTCTGACCTATTGTATGACAGGCCATAGAACTTCCCCAGAATAATTCTACAGCAGACCTTTTAGAAAAACCAGTCTTGATTTAAAGATGGTCAGCGATGAAGAATCCATCACAACCTTTGGTAAATTGTTCCAATGGGTAATTACTCTCACTGTTAAAAATTTACACCTTATTTCCAGTCTGATTTTGTCTAACTAACTTCCATCCATTGGATCAGGTTATACCTTTCTCTGCTGGATTGAAGAGCCCATTATTTAATATTTGTTCCCCCAGTAGATAACTACAGACAGTAATCAATTCACCTCTTAATCGTTTTTGTCTTAAAATAAATAAATTCAGCATATTGAGTCTATCACTATAAGGCTTGTTTTCTAATCCTCTGATCATTCTTGTGGCTCTTCTCTGAACTCTCTCCAATTTGCCAACATCCTTCTTGAATTGTGGGCCCCAGAAATGGACTCAGGATTCCAGCAGTGGTCACACCAGTTCCAAATATAGAAGTAAAATAACCTCTCTACTCCTACTCAAGATGCTCCTGTTTATACATCCCAGGATTGCATTAGCTCTTTTGGCTACAGATTCACACTGGGAGCTCATATTCAGCTGATTATCCACTCCAACCGCCAAATCTTTTTTGGATTCACTGCTTCCCAGGATAGAGTCCCCCATCCTGTAAGTATGGTTGATTTTCTACGTTCCTAGATGTATATGTTTACATTTAACTATATTAAAATACACATATTCTTGTGCCTAGTTTACCAAGCGATCCAGATCGCTCTGAATCAGTGACCCGTCTTCTTCATTATTTACCACTCACCCAATTTTTGTGTCATCTAAAAACTTAATCAGGGATGCTTTTATGTTTTCCTCCAAGTCATCGATAAAAAATGTTAGGGAGGATAGGAGTAAGAACCAATCCTTGTGAGACCCACTAGAAACACACCCACTTGGTAAGCATTCCTCTTTTACAATTACATTTTGAGACCCATCAGTTAGCCAGCTTTCAGTCCATTTAATGTGTGCCATGTTAATTTTATATTGTTCTCATTTTTTAATCAAAATGTTGTGCGGTACCAAGTCAAACACCTTACAGAAGTCTCTTATGTCAATTCTATTACCTCCATCAGCCAAACTTGTAATCTCATCAAAAAAAGATATTAACTTAGTTGGACAGGATCTATTTTCCATGAACTTACGTTGATTTGCATTAATTACATTACCCTCCTTTAATACTTTAGTAATCGAGTCCCGTATCAGCCACTCCATTATCTTGCCAGGGACTGATGTCAGGCTGACAGGCCTATAGTTACCTGAGTCATCCCATTTACCTTTTTTTAAAATTGGCAAAACATGGGCTCTAGCTAATTGTACATGAGGACTTCTCTCCAATGATCTCTACATGCTCTGAGTGGAAGCTGGTTGCTCTGGGAGAACCTTCCATATCAAGTGCTACCATCCTTTAACACAGAAGTGAAGAGCCATCAGCAGTACATGATCTACAAGTGGTACATGGGCGTATCTGAGACCAGTGCACCAGTTCCATCACATCCTGGTCATTCAAGAAGTACCATCATTTACAAGAGAACAGACACCTTTTCTGACAGTCTGTTGATATTATTTCTTATGTTCTGAGACTCCCTGAGATTTCACTACCTTTTGACAATTCCTGAAACTCTAGAAGCCTGATCTAAAGCCCGCAGCAGCCAGCGGAAAGACGCCCATTGACTTCAGTGGGCATTGGCCCGACGCTTGAAATATGATGGCATCACCCTTCTATGGTGCCGATGACACAAGTGAAATTCACATGTTAGGACTCTTACTATTACTATTTTAGCACTTTATACAATGTTTCTCATCTTCAAAGTGTTCTACCAACATAACTAATCAGGCCCCACAACGTTCTTGTGAATCAGAGGGTGGTAGGACGGAGGAGATGAGAAAAATGAGGCAGAGAAAATAAGTGATTTGCTCTAGAGGAAGATTATTACATCGACAAGAATATGAGGTCCCCCTTCATCCCATTTCTCAGAAGATCTAATCCAATCTCCTTATTAATTATACATGCTACACAAGCGCTTAGTAGGGTTCCCAACCCCCCCGGTTTCAACAGAAGTCTCCTGGAATTGGGCTCGATCTCCTGGAGGCTCCTGAAGCCAAACCGGGAGATTGGCTGCTAAAAGTCCAGCGGCGCAGTGAGGTTAAGGCAGGTTCCCTGCCTGCCCTGGCCCTGCACCTCCGCCAGAAGCGGCCAGCATGTCCCTCCCTGTGGCCCCTAGACAGAAGGGGGACAAGGGGTCTCCACATGTTGCCCCCACTCTGTGCGACAACTCCACAGCTCCCATTGGCCAGGAACTGCAGCCAACGGGAGCTGCGGGGCAGTGCCTGCAGGCAGGGGGCTGCACGCAGAACCACCTCCCCCCACTCCCCGCCTAGGAGCTGCAGACATGGGCTGGCCACTTCTGGGAGTGGTGCAGGGCCAGGACACGCAGGGAGCCTGCCTTAGTCCCGCTGCACCACTGACCAGGACTCTGAGCCGCCCAAGGTAAGTGCTGCCCAGCCAGAGCCCCACACCCTGACTCCCTCTGGCACCCCAACTCCTTGTCCCAGCCCTGAGCCCCCGCCCCAGCCCTGAGCCCCCTCCCAGAGCCTACCCCCGCACCTCCTTCTACACCCCAACCCCCTTCCCCAGCCCTGAGCCCCCTCTAAACTCAAACTCCCTCCCAGAGCCTGCACCCCCTCCTGCACCTTAAACCTCTGCCCCAGGCTCAGCCCAGAGCCCCCTCCCACACTCCAACCCCTGCCCCATCCCAGTGAAAGTGAGTGAGTGTGGAGGAAAGCAAGCAACGGAGGGAGGGGGGGTAGAGGGGAGAGGCCTTGGGGAAGGTGGCAGGTGGCAGGGAAGGGGCGGGGCAAGGGTGTTTGGGCTTGTGCATTTAGACAGTTGGCAACCCTAGTGCCTAGAGGTCCTAGTTCAGATCTGGAGAAAGAAAGCATGCTCAGCCCCACTTTACAAGTGAAAACTGAGGTGCAGCAAGATTAAGTGGCTTCTCCAAGATCACACAGGAAGCTCATTGGGAACAGGCACTATCATTTTGTAATACGTTCATAGAGTGCATGGCATGGAGGGGTGGGGGGGAGGAGAGGCTCTGCTTCCGGACTGAGGCCTCTAGGTGCTACAGCAATACAGGTAATAAACAATAAATCCATGGCAGGGCTGGGAATTGAACCTACATCTCCAAATCCCACTGCAGTGACTTAACCCCAAATCTCATTCCTGAGAATTAAACGATTTGGAACTTCGTACAGCCCATGGATTGCCAAACTGAGATCCTCTTGTTGTCTTCTTTGTTCCTTTCTACAAGCATCTGAATGTCTTTTTGCCTGCTCTGTGCATGTCTAGAGGTAGTAAAATTTGCATCTGTACTTAGAGCTGATGATTGCCTGGGGCATTTCTGAGTTTTATATCTCTAAGATCTATCACACTCTTTTTGCACAATTTACTCTGTGTAGAAATATTAGACACTGGTGAGGCTGTGTAATTGATGTCTTTGACAGCAACAGAAATAAGTATACGATTGTCTATATAGTGCACAAATTGAAGGGAATGGGGGTGGGTGGGCATACATAGTAATATTCTATTCCATAGCCCAAACTCCCACTATTGCCAGTTGAAAATGTTGAGATAGAGTATTATAAAAGGTGGCAAGATTAGAAAACAGCACAATATTTCATTCACCTGCCAGGAATGGTCTAGATAATACTTAGTCCTGCCATGAGTCCAGGGGACTGCACTAGATGACCTCTCAAGGTCCCTTCCAGTCCTACGATTCTATGATTTTATTTCCCCAAACTCAAGCATTATTCTTGTATTTTTACTCCCTATTGAGTCTTGCGTCTATAAAATGGCAAATGTTTAAATGACAGTGCAGCCCAGCTTACTATTCCAGAGTCGGAGCATCCCAGCCTACTTCAAGAGATGGCAGCTTTCAGAAAAACTAACCCAGTACAAAGAAAACTTTAGGCCACAGCCCTGCTCCACAGGTGGTGTAAATCAGTGTAACTGCATTGAAATGAATGGAACTATGCCCATTTACACCACTGAGGATCTGGCCCAAGGTGTTTAGTACCCTGAACCCTCTCACACCAGGGGGCAAGTGTGGTGTATGGGGCTAAGAAATTGTGACGCTTTCATTTTCCTTGGATTGAGCCTTTGAAAGTCTGGGAATTCTGCCATTTTGTTCTCAGAGCTTCTGCAGCCTGCTACACAGGAGGCCTGTACACGGTGTGCTTGCTGCCAAGTTAAGTTTTCTTCCTCCTACACTTGGAAGGTTGCAGCTGCCCCAAAAGTGGGCTGGGCTGACCCAGGAAAGGCCCAGGGCAGATGGGAGATGTGTCAGTTCGGTGTCTCTCCCAGACAGCACCCTACTATGGTTCTCCAATGCCATTTTTGTTGTTTCCCCATGGTGAAACTCTCCCTGGTACAGGAATATTTCTGGTCACAGAGGCCATGGATTAAAACAGAAGGACTTCAATGCAGCTCAGAATGACAGATTCTGTTGCACAGGCTGGGAACTCCAAATGATTAGATGTGTAGTTCAGAGCAATGAAGAAAACTCACAGGGGAAACCTATCTTAATTTGTCTCTTTTCCAATTACCCCAGCATTCTTTTAATTTTCTATTTGCCCAGAGATAAAGCTGTAAATCATCCTATTAAAACAGTGGGGCTTTTCCCCCCTCCCTTCAGTGACTTTTGCTTTGTATTCCTGAGGACAGCTCCCTGCTCTCTATTGATTTGCAATGAGAGGAATGTTCCTTCTGCCTATTAGCATAACCAGGGCAGGAAGTGCTCTCTTGTTGTAGTATGATAAAAGTTAACATTCAGGGGTGGCGGTTTTCACACAATTCACGGAAGTTGAAACCTATGGCAAAGCTCCCTGTATCAAAGGGGTGAGTTACCCCCATACCTATTTTTTCTAGTGTACCTGTTGTATTAAGGGGTCATTTTTAGGGGGTGGAGCGTGTATGGATGGGGAACAGCTGTAGACTCTTCGAGATAATAAATTGAATAGCTCTGAAATTGGACCCACAAGGATAAAAATGTGTTTAGTGCCTCTAAGACTGACTATAAACTCAATCTGTCAGACAGTGGCAGCTGTTAAAGATAATGCTCCTGGTAAATTTAACTTGTGAACTACCACAAAGGGACTAGGACGATGGTAAGATTCCCCTCTCCTGAAAAAATGCAATAATCTTTCCTAGGCATCTTTGAGTCAGCTAATCAAAATCCACTTTGCAGAGCAAGGACAGCCTGCTCCCTGCAGGGCGCAGCCACGGCACCTCAGACACCTGTGTGCCTCCGGGCTGCTTCGAAAGGATTCCATAAATGATACCAAATATCTGGAAATTGGCTGAGGTCACCAGGGAAAGAAAGAGGTTTCCATTTGGAAGCCAGGCATTTTGGGACCGTTGGGGGGAGAGGGGGTGGGAAGGCTGGCTCCCATGCCCACTTCCTCTTCACACCCACCCACTTGTGGGGGACAGCTGCAGCCCCACAGAAGCTGCTTTCTTGGGCTGCCGCTTGTAATATATGTAGCTAGAGCAGGTGCAACCTTTTGCTCCCCAGTTCAGATGCTGTAGCCAGGTCACAATCTGTCCCCTGGTGGCTAATATCCCATGGCAAACCTCTGATAGGGCCAAGTCCTAGTCCCACTGAAAGTGAATTTTGTCCTTGATTTAGAAGGAGTCAGGTTTTGGCCTACAGCAATTAATTGGGATTTTTTTTAAAAAAAATCTCTAAATTAAAGAAGCTGCAGTTAATAATCGCCCAAGGTATGTTTTTCTTGGGGATGGCGGAGTAGCACCATGATTTTGAAGATCGTGTCTTACACAGAGCATGTTTGCAGATAGGTTATTCACAGCCAACAGTGTTTTTATTTAATCAACCTGGGTATTATTTTCAAGCCACTCTGACAATTTCTGTGGATTTCAGAGAAGATGCAAAATCTCAGCTTGAAACCAAAAAGCAGGCTGCAGCTTTAACTATGGAGCAGCTGTGGCCACCCAATTATTTGCCTCATTATTCTTTTATAGGATTAATGTTGGAAGGGAGATCCCCACTGTACTGGCTAGAAGCAAGAGTAGTGCAGAGAGCCTGTGCAGGCTTTCCCCAACCCCTCCCTCAGCCCTTTGTTCCGAGAGCACCCCTCAGTTATGATTCGCAGTATCCATGTTATTTCATTCCTGGTCCTCTCCTGTGCACTTTTTCTACAGTTGATGAAGTGATACGGACAAACTTATCCCATTCTCCACTGTACATTCTTGTTTCAGGGCCCCACGTTATGGAGGATTTGGGCCTAGGCAGACACAAAAGCCATCCCATTGCTTTGAAGGTGCATTTTTCAGAGGCGCAAAAAATAATCATTCGTTATTAGGGCAAATAGGTAAGTGACCTTTAAAAAAAGCAAGAACAGACAAGCTGCAGCTGAGGAAGCAACACCTGTGGAAGTATTAAGGCCCCCTGGGACTAAATGCTTTAAGTTACCTGCATGCTTAGGTGGATTCAGGGGTGCCAAACAGTGCAGGAAAAAGAGCAAACAGCTCAGGCCCACCTACATTAAAATGAGGGACAACAGGAAAAACTCCAGCACAGATGCGTAACTTGTTCATTTCTTGAGCTGGACAGGACTTTACAGAACTACACAACCCACCCAACCCAGGCAGCTTGTGGATCGTGCTGGCTGCTTTCGTCCTCCTCCCCTGCCCCCCTGAGGATGAGCAGCTGCAGCCGCTACTCCGCCCCCTTCTGTGCCATAGTCTAACAAGGAAAACATCCTTCTGTGCAACATACAAAAGGTTTGAGACAGTGGTTACAGGAAAAGAAGTCTGGGTCATGTTCTCTTTCCTAGCGGTAGCCATGAACATAGCATGCTCGTAAAGGTACGAGGAGTACAGCTGCCCTGGAAATGCCCTGCAACGTGCATTCTTACAGATGGGTAACAGGGAATGTTTCAGGCAATCCATTTTTCTCAGTACTTTCAACATGTTCTTACTTCACCTCTCAGGGGTGTAGAGAAGTTAATTAGTTTTAAGCTCCTTTGAAGATCAAAAGTGCTAATTTTGTTGAACCTTTAAAAGTGTAAGGATCATTTCTCTTACACTAAAAAAAAATGCACAAATCAGGGGGAAGTGGAGAGAAACATCCAAAAATATATTTAACTGAGATAAGCCTGACTCCGAATCCTAGATTCACAGATCCCTGGATGCGTTGGGAAAGTCCAGATCCAAAACGAGTGTGTCCAGACGATCTCGAATCAATATAGAGCGTGTAAGGGATGTGGAAGCATTCCCTCTGAAAGTGTTCAGTCCATCACTGAACCAATCAGTCATACAGCAGCTTTCCCAGTTGTGCCTGTAGCTTCCAAACGATCAACTTTTGAACTTTATTCCTGGGAACAATTGCACTTGAAACTAAAACTACCTTAAGGAGACTCCACCTATTATTAACCTTGCCCTAATACATTTATTTAAACTGGAAAAAGAAAAAATGCTACAAACCTCAGGGTTAAATTTTGACCTATTTTCAATCCACAGTGGTGGCCAATGTTTCCAATCCAATTATTCCAGAGAGGTAAACTCAGCTTTAGTTTATTTCAATTACACTTTTTTATTGAAGGTGATCGGTCTTTCTTTTGAATGATTTATTAATATTTGGTCAGAATCTTTGTGCAGGTGACAGGTGAAATTTAAGCTCAAGAATGGCCTAATACTGGAAGTTCCTCTCAGGGTTTATGAGCTTTCCAGACTGCCTTTTTCTGTATTATAATTAGATCCCTTACACAAGGGCTCAGTGAAAGCAAATGGTGCTCTCATTGCAAATCTGTTTCATTTGGAGAAAGGGGCACTTAGATGAAAAGTATTTCCTTGTCAGCAGCAGTAGTAACGCAAAAACCAAACAAAAAAGCAGACCCTTTAAGGAAAAAGCAAATTAGGGTGGATTGTCAAAGGCAGAAAGGGGAGTTAGGTGAACATGAGTGGGAAGCTGGGAAACTAACTCCCTTCTATGTCATTGTAGGGTGCATATCTTTGTTTAAAATGCAGCAGCTGCATCCCTGTAGTACTTCAGTGTAGACACTATCTATGCCAACGAGAGGGATTCTCCCAGCAGAGGTGGGGCAATAGCTAGGTCGACAGAAGAATTTGTCCATCGATTTAGAACTGTCTACACTGGGGGTTTAACTCGGCTTAACTCTGCTGCCGAGGGGTACAGATTTTTCCCCATGTGGAGTGAGGTCACAAAGAGGAAAGGCTGCAAAAGTTTTACCAGCTCTACATGAGAGTGACCCTCTGACACTGTAAAAGCACCTCCCAAAAGTGCACCTTTCGGAGGGAGGGTGGGAGGAAAAACTGCTCCAGTGAGGCGTGACAATCCTCTGCTGTATCTTCAAGATCCTCCCTCATCTCACTAGCGCAACATTCTTACTGATATTAATCTTCAGCCAGTTTGCTCTCATCCACTTCCCCAATCTCCACCAGGCATTGGGGAAGCAAAGAAACCACCACCCAGTCTGGGACTCATGAGAACAAGACAAGGAAGCTTACAAGAAGTGGAAACTTGGACAGATGACTAGGGAGGAGTGTAAAAATATTGCTCAAGCATGCAAGAGTGTAATCAGGAAGGCCAAAGCACAAATGGAGTTGCAGCTAGCAAGGGATGTGAAGGGTAACAAGAAGGGTTACTACAGGTATGTTAGCAACAAGAAGGTGGTCAGGGAAAGTGTGGGACTCTTACTGAATGGGGGAGGCAACCTAGTGACAGATGATGTGGACAAAGCTGAAGTACTCAATGCTTTTTTTGTCTCTTACTTCACAGACAAGGTCAGCTCCCAGACTGCTGCTCTGGGCAGCACAGTATGGGGAGGAGGTGAGCAGCATCAGTGGTGAAAGAACAGGTTAAGGACTATTTAGAAAAGCTGGACACGCACAAGTCCATGGGGCCAGATCCAATGCATCCGAGGGTGGTGAGGGAGTTGGCTGATGGCTGATTGCAAGGCCATTGGCCATTATCTTTCAAAACTCATGGTGATCGGGGCAGGTCCCAGACGATTGAAAATAGGCAAATATAGTGCCCATCTTTATAAAAGGGAAGAAGGAGAATCTGGGGAACTACGGACTGGTCAGCCTCACCTCAGTCCCTGGAAAAATCATGGAGCAGGTCCTCAAGAAATCCATTTTGAAGCACTTGAAATGCAGATGAAAGTTATCAGGAACAGGCAACATGAATTAACCAAGGGCAAGTCATGCCTGACCAACCTGATTGCCTTCTATGGTGAGATAACTGCCTCTGTGGATATGGGGAAAGCAGTGGACGTGATATATCTTGACTTTAGTAAAGCTTTTGATACGGTCTCCCACAGTATTCTTGCCAGCAAGTTAAAGTAGTATGGATTGGATGAATGGACTATAAAGTGGATAGAAAGCTGTCTAGGTCATCGACCTCAACGGGTAGTGATCAACGGCTTGATGTCTAGTTGGCAGCCGATATCAAGCAGAGTGCCCCAGGGGTCTGTCCTGGGGCCGATTTTGTTCAATGTCTTCATTAATAATCTAGATGATGGGATGGATTGCACCCTCAGCAAGTTCGCAGATGACGTTAAGATGGGAGGAAGAGGTTGATATGCTGGAGGGTAGGGATAGGGTCCAGAGTAACCTAGACAAATTGGGGGATTGGGCCAAAAGAAATCTGATGAGGTTCATCAAGGACAAGTGCGGAGTCCTGCACTTAGGACAGAAAAATCCCATGCACTGCTACAGGCTGGGGACCGACTGGCTAAGCTGCAGTTCTGCAGAAAAGGACCTGGGGATTACAGTGGACAAGAAGCTGGACATGAGTCAACAGTGTGCCCTCAGTTGAGGCAACAGTTGCCAAGAAGGCTAATGGCATATTGGGCTGCATTAGTAGGAGCATTGCCAGCAGATCGAGGGAAGTGATTATTCCCCTCTATTCGGCACTGGTGAGGCCACATCTGGAGTACTGCATCCAGTTTTGGGCCCCCCACTACAGAAAGGATGTGGACAAATTGGAAAGAGTCCAGCGGAGAGCAATGAAAATGATTAGGGGGCTAGGGCACATGACTTATGAGGAGAGGCTGAGGCAACTGGGTTTATTTAGTCTGCAGAAGAGAAGAGTGAGAGGAGATCTGATAGCAGCCTTCAACTACCTGAAGAGGGGTTCCAAAGAGGATGGAGCTAGGCTGTTCTCAGTGGTGGCAGATGATAGAACAAGGAGCAATGGTCTCAAATTGCCGTGGGGGAGTCTAAGTTGGATATTAGGAAAAACTATTTCACTAGGAGAGTGGTAAAGCACTGGACTGGGTTACCTAGGGAGGTGGTGGAATCTCCATCCTGAAAAACCTCTAAGGCCCAGCTTGACAAAGCCCTGGCTGGGATGATTTAGTTGGGGTTGGTCCTGCTTTGAGCAGGGGGTTGGACTAGATGACCTCCTGAGGTCTCTTCAACCCTAATCTTCTATGATTCTATGTCATCAGCATGTTAATGATACCTCAGCCCAAGTCATCTCAATATCTCCCCCAACATAAGGGCATACCCATGAAAGAAAAGGGCAATAAATTACAACAGGATGCCCAGAGGAGACAACCCCCTGGGCCAATGAGCAACAGCCCCAAACTATCCTCTGGGACCTCTTACAAAAGAACAGAATCACTCCAAAATGATACCATTCATATAAGGGATTGCATGAGAAAAGTCTGCCTAAGCTTTTTGCCTAGCTCTTTCCTCAAGCTTGACCTCTTGCCTCTTCATTCTTATTTTTAACATTAGCTTTGAAAGCCTTGTGGCATTGGTCCCTGCCAATAGCTTCAGAATTTTATCTGTCCCCTCCTATGCTCCTCCAAACACAGATCTAGTATGCCTAATCTAACAAGGATAATTAACATCTTTGTATCTGTGTATCACTCCAGTTGTCATTGGCTTTATACTGCTGTCAGGGCGTACTTGTAATTAGGTAGCACAAACAGCTCACTGTTTCCCACTACAGCTTCAATGTCAGTTACACTGTGCACTCCTAGAATTATTCCTCAGAATTACCAGATTCATCAGTGAGACCAAAGTATCTTTATTCTGCAGTTAAAAGACCAGCTCTGTGGGGTTCTGAGGTTCAGCCCAGCCCTCTCCCCCGACTTTACAGACAAGAGTTCTTTATTCACCCAGTGAATATCATCCCCTATTTCACAAGGGCTGACAAAGTAAATTAGTCTGTTTGTGGATATATGTTGACTTTGATGCAGGAGAGGAAGCAGAATTTTGCTCACAAGCGGGCCCAGGTTACTTACCCAGTTGCCCCAAGCTTGACTGGTATTGCCACCCTGTGCAGCAGGTCACAATGTTACTTACTCAGATTTGACCAAGCCACCGCTCCACTGTCTGGTCAGAGGCGACGGGGGAGTCTACCCTCCTCCCCCCATTATGCCCCTGCTTCTGTGGGATTACTCGTGCACTTAAATTTAAGCATGTGCTTAAGCACTTTGCTGGGTGGGGGAGGGGGAACAAAAGCCTCTGGTAGAAGGGTCAATCACTGGCCTGTGCGCCCCCTCATGGCTGGGCATGATGTGGCAGACTCTTCAACTCGCACCCCCTCAGATAGCCTCTTCAAGCCTGGGGTGGCTTACCCCATCTCACAACTCAGTCCTCTGGCCAGGTCACTAACATGACCCTTTCAGGGTTATGAAGAATCCAAATTCTAATGACCTTATCCCAGGCCCTCAGCCCCAGAGCCATCCCTAGGGTATGGCGAGTCGGGGCGACTGCCTCGGGCCCTGTGCTTTGGGGGGCCTTGTGCTTCGTGAGGAGGCGGGCAGGGAGGTGAGGTGGGAGGTAGGCGGCACTGGTGAGGTGGGGGAAGGAGCGAGGGTGCAGCAGGCTCGGGGGAGGGGGCAGAACTGGGTGGGGAAGAAATGGGGTGGGAAGAGGCGGGGCAGGGATGGGGCCTTGGGGAGAAGGGGTGGAGTGGAGGCGGGGTCTGGGCGGAGCAGATAGAAACTTGGCACCTATGTCCCGGGCCCTGCACCCCCCCACTAGAGACGGCCCTCCTCAGCCCCATTCTGGACTCAACAGTCCCTGTCCCCCCTGCATCAGAGGGCTTTTAAATCCTCTTGCTCTTCATCAGCTGTATAGCTTGTGTCACCAAGGCCATCCATATTTATTATCGGGGTATATTATAATGGATGTCCTTCAAGCAACATGTGAGCAACATGCTCTGTGAGATGATACAGTCTAAAGCTTGGAATCTGTGGGACAATGGCTGCATAGTCATAGGGGTCTGTAAAGCAGACCATTGGCAACACAGGAAATAAACAGGTTCTTGGGAACACACAAGAGGTTTTATTATTCATTAATTTATTAATTATTAATTGTTATTATTAATTACAGGAAACTGATTCATAAAAGCAAGGTAATTAAGGCTGAGGTTGTCAATACAACTCAAGGGGATTTGAACACCTGATTCCCAGTCCCATTAACATGACCTGGAAGTCCAAGTCTATTAGGTAGCTTTGAAATTTAAATTCAATAAAAATGTGTTTTAGTCTTAATTTAAGAGCAGTGAGAAAATTCAGTTTAAGCAATAGGGTTTTAATTTAGCATTTAACATAGTGTGAAATATAAACATATGTTTTTAATTTCTAAGGGGATTTGCACTCAGAGGCTTGCTGAGTGAAAGGGGTCACCGGTACAAAAAGTTTGAGAACCACTGGCCTAATAGCTCTTATTGTGGAAAAGCTGTCCTTTAGTTAACCTAGCATGAATATGGGGGTTACCAATGATCAGCAAACACAAAGGCAATGAATACTTTCTGTAGCAGCACAAGGTATGTGGCTGAAGTAGGGAGTCAGCCCCCCCTCCTTGATTTCCAAACCAGTCCCTGAGAAGGTGCTAAGCCTGCATATATTTTCATTTCATTCATGACATGAGCCAGGGTTCTCTCCCCGACCCCGTTTCAAAACAACAACAAAACCAACATTAAAAAAAATGATGCCATTCTCAAGGAACAGCACTGTTGACAGCCTGCACTACATCAGTAATGACAGTCAATCGTGCCTCCAAGGACCTGCTTTCTTCAAGTCAATATGGAATTCTGACAGCCAGTTTATTCTAGGGCTCCATGAACCTCTCTTCCAGATTCAATCTTGCTCAGACAATCCTTCCTCTGAGGCTTTTATCCAGTTTATAGATAGTATGATAATAGAAGGGACAAACAGTGAGGAAAAGCTTACGGTTGCTCTGCAGAGAGGTGATTCTTTGCTAAGTGGCTTTTCTTACCCGGTTGGGTTACTTGCAGTGGCATGGAAGTCAGAGGGCATCACGCATTCAGTAGAGACCACAAAAGTGAATCTCTCATCCCAGCTTCAACGAACCTTAATCAAAAGAGCATCAGGCAATTTTTCTCCTTCATGAAAAGATTAATCCCTGCTGTAGTCACTTGGGTACATGTTGGGGAGAAGGGGAATTGGTGATAGGAATGTTTCTAGCAAACAGCCAGCATTGAAGCTTTGCCATGTTCATTGAACTGGCTTGGCAGCCTTAACCAGGGTGGGATGATATATTTGTAAGTGCTAATACCAATCTTTGGTTTCAGAGTAGCAGCCGTGTTAGTCTGTATCCACAAAAAGAACAGGAGTACTTGTGGCACCTTAGAGACTAACAAATTTATTAGAGCCTGAGACCCCTATGACTATGCAGCCATTGTCCCACAGATCCCAAGCTTTAGACTGTCCCATCCCACAGAGCAGCACACGTTGCTTGAAGGACATCCATTATAAAAAAACCCGATGATACCACTCTTGTTACCTCAGCCATGGAGGCTTCTTTTTAGGGAAATAATATGACCACCCTTAAAGGGGAGAAAGAATTGTCTTTCAAATGTTTTTAAAGGTACCTCTGGTCCCCTTTTTTATTTAACTTGTGAAACAGGTACTAGGGCCCATACCAATAATACCTAGCTCTTATATAGCCCTTTTCAGCCATAGTACCCAAAGACTTTATGAAGATGTTAAGCATCATCATGCCAATTTACAGATGGGGAAACCGAGGCACTAAACAATGAATGGACTTGCCCAAGGTCACAGAGCAGGCCAATGTCAAAGCCAGCACTAGAAGCCAGTGGCTCAGTTCAGTGCCCTATTCACTGGGCCACACAGATTTCAAGAGGTTTACATCCGGGATAAATTCAACCATCGATGTTGACTCACCCTTTTAGTGGTATGCTTTGAGAGTGTGAGACTGTTACATGTAGGTATTAGAAAAAGAAAGGTGCAGTTGCAATAGGGCTCCTGGACTTCATTTACAGTGATATTGAAATAATTGCAGTGTTAGAAGAATTTAAGGGAAAGGCTTACAGAACAGCGGCTAAGTTTTGTCAGGCTGTCTGACTGGCCCAGCCGATGATGTACCTACCTGGCAGGCCAGAGCTTTTTAAATATGCAGCGGTCAGCACCATTGTTAGCGTTAGCGTGAACAGGGCAGAGATTCAGTGTAATCTCCGTGGCTCTCCTATCTCATGTCTATGCTCCTGTACTTCAGAAAGTAACATTGTTGCAACAGGTACATGAGCAGTTTGAATTTTTAAAGAAGGCTGTGGATGGAGACGGACAGTGTAATATTTGCACGGTTATGACAAAAGAGCCTCACTTTAATGTGGCATTTACCACACTCAGGGGCAAACTGAAGACAGGATTTGCCAGCAGGTAGTCAGTGCGGAGGGAATGGGGAGACAAGGCAGGGGGGCACTATCGCAGTCAGTTTCAACAAAACCTCTCTTGTTTTCGGAAAGGCACAGGGGGGACGTCAAGAGTTACAGTCATGTCCCCCCCTGCGATTATCCCTTGGCTACACGGCGCTTTTTCTCATCATCAGTCAATCATGGCAGGTTGCCTAAACCTTGTAATTCGATCACAGAGCACTTACTCCATCTACTAAATGAGGCCCTTTCTATAAGCAATCAAGGTCCCTTCCCTGACAGATTACTACAGTGAAGGAGTTAATATGAGATTCATTCGTGCTACTGCAAACTCACACAGTTATTGCTGGTCAGTGATGAGGTGCGGGTGAGTCTGGGGAACCACGAATCAGATTTCTTCAATAAAACAGGCACTTCTCTGTGAGTTTAGCATTAAGAACTGAGCTTAATACTCCAGAGGGTAAAACTTTCCTTGGAAGCAAGAGTATCACACAAAGTTCACCCTCTCACTTTGATAATTTTAGACATGGCTGATGACTAATGTGGCCCAACAAAGCACAGATTACTGATGTTTATACAGCTTTATAGAGGAAGCTGTAAAAGTGCTCTTTAGAGGACTTCAGTACATATTTGACCATTACTGGCATTTAATCATAACACTCACTTTATCATTTAAAATCTCTGGGGTCATGGTGGGAGATAACCATTAGCAAAATAATTCTGCTTCTCATTTAAGAGAGATTAGATGACATCCCCTTTGTTTACTTCTCCAAAATCTGTACTAGGCAGGCAGGAGTAACAGGCGAGAGCAAGAGACACGCCAGCTAAGAACTTCCTCTAACATTTTTATAGCGTAGCAGAGAGGAAATTTATTTCCTTCTTCCTTTCTTTTCTGGGTGTCAAGACCTACCCTTTCCCTTCTGAGTTATTTAATGTAAAACCCTCTGTATGGGTACTGGAGATAGCATAGTCCCAAGTCCCAGAGTCTTAGACCTTATCTGTCATTGTTTCTACTGTCTAGCAAAACCCCTGCACCTTCTCTTTTGATACTTCATGTGGTCACTCTCGATGGGCCCTTAAGGTTAATGGAGGAACACTTATGGATACTAGGCCAGGCCCTATTTATCGCAACCCAAGTAAAAGAGCATTTCTTCTTCCCAGTAGAAAAGGATTTCACTGGAGGTACTAATGTCCAGAATTCTAGTGCTAGCTGGCCCAGGCTCCTGTCTTAGAAGGAATTACTTTACTTCCAAAATAAGCTGTTTGTATAACCTCCCTCCCAAAACAATTCCTTAAAGCCACTGAAGTCAGCAGCTGCCTATTGTGATCAGTTTATATACCACAGCTGCTCCACTTCCTGGAGGCTGCAAATGAGTCAGCTGTGCAGATTTTTCCCCGTGGGAGTTCTGCTGTGATTGGGAGGACACTCACTCACAGAAGATGCCTTTAAGAAATAAGAGAAAGCAGGCACAGCTTGTCTAAGCCTGCTCATTGGAGCCTTAGCCACTGGGGGTTTAATAATTATGGAAACAGGGACTGGTGGCAGGGTGGGAGGTGCAGTGGGAATAATGACATCTTAAGAAACTGAGTCCACTCCACAGTTGCCAGTGATTAGGACTGAACTGGATTCAATGAACTCTTGTACATAGTAATGTGAGCTCAGGAGTGAGTTACTTTCCTGAACAGCTCTGTGTATTGTGATATCACAGAAAAGAGAGAGTAACAATTGTGAGATCATTGTTGCAAAGTGAAGCTCCATTCTGCTTCAATGGCAAGCACCTGGCGGTGGGGGGGGGGGCCATGCTTCCTCTCCTCCCCCTTCAGGCATTATTGTATCCTGCAACTGACCAAGCCCTTAGACAGTGGAGCTCTTTGCATCCGCACACACACACCCCTTCAGGCGAGGGATAGTGTCGCAGTCTTTACAGGACTGAGCAAAAACCCCTTGAAGTCAATGAAGAGACTCCCCATCAACTCCAGTGGGCTTTGGTCAGTCCATAACTGCACAATCTCATCCTATCTTTTTTTAGCAAATACAGTAAGATATCCCAACACTCATCTTTAATACCCAGGTGCACCAATACCAGGAAGGTGAGGGGTGCAGTATAAATACTGAGATAAATAGGCAAGTGCCATGCTGAACTAAAGAGCGGAGCATGTAGCCAGGAGGACACGAAGTGTTTAGATCTATGGGTGCTCATTAGCCTCAGGTAGCCTTGATGTCATCTGTGCTCCAGTGCGATTGACGCAATCAAGGCAAACTAATCAGCACAGTTACAGAGGGGGCACAGAGCTTAGTTGTGTTGCATGTCATGATAAGAATTAATCACCTTCCAACCATGCATTTATTTTACCAAAACAAATCTGCTCATCAGCTTGCCACCAGACAGGCTTTTTTTCCCCCAGAACCATCACTACAAGGCCAGAGCTGCATTTGAAAAATCATCTAATTGTCCATCTGGTGAATAGGTACTTTATTAAAATAACATATTGGTGGTACCTTCTCTCTTGGGCAAACACTGTCTATGTGCTACTTGCTGCCTGCCAGAGTGGAAAAAAAATGATAAGAATGAGCTGCACTCTGCACAGTACATCAGCATTTAGAACCAGAGTCTATGGTCATTTGTGTAATCAGCATTTGGTACCTGTACTCCTGCTGTGTGCAATTTGAAATGACACATGCAGCAGGTTTTTACTGAGCAGCTAACACAATGGATGCCTCCTAAAATATGTAAAGTAGGTTTTTCTGAACCTGAAGCTAGATGACTAGACAATGCTACAACAAAATACTATGGGGGCTCTGAGCTGCAGAGTAACATGCTTTAGCAGAAGGATAATTTTCAGGAAAAGATTTGGAAAAGTCACTTTAAATGAACGAGCTAGCTGGTAGAGCCCTTAAACAGTGGCACTCTTTGCATGCACACGCAGACCCCTCCAGGCAAGATAGTGTCACAGTCTTTACAGGACGGAGCAAAAGCCCCTTGAAGTCAATGAACATATGACGCCTACATGAACATGTAGTTTGCAGCAAGCTGGGATGTAAGTCTACCCTACAGTAGTCTGCTTTGCACTAACTGTCCCGGTGGATCCTGCTGCCATGCACTAGCATAAGCACTAGAAGTTCCCCAGGAACCTAAAGAAATCCCATGGGACTTCTCCCAAATGCTGAACCCAGTTCAAAGAGTACCACAAAACTGCGTTGAAGTTTTCATGGGCCTACGGTAGTGCTTGAGTGGGCAGCATTGGCACAGAACTCTCCATAGTCCAAACAGATGGGTATTTTCCATCTTACTTTCCTGGGCTCAGTTAAGTCTTTTCTAGGAAAAGGGAGTCTCTCTCCATGGAAGCAAGCCTCACAAATGGAAAAAACACTACCTCCTTCAAGGACATATGCACTGCTACTATAAATTCTGCTTCTCTGTTGAAGATAGTGAGACCATCTCCAAAAACTGGCCCTGAGAATGCGCAGATATATACCAAGTTTATGGGAGTGGTACAAAGCCCATATAGAATAAAACCATGGGGTGCAAGAGGTTAACTTAGTTTCCGTTAAAAAATAGTCACTAGTTTTAATAACTTCTGCAGAAGACAGAAGAAAAAAAAATCTACCATGGTCCATAGCACACCTAACAATTAATTTATCACTCCTACAGCTCAAAGGCTGTTTCTAATACAATTCCAAATTTAGCCACATCCATGCACTCATAAATACAGAGTAACATGCTATTTAAGTATAATTAGATAAGCTTGCATCATCCCTGGGTTCTGTTCAGTAGTCATGCTGGGTAGCAGTATGCAGACCCAAGTGAATAATCCATTAGATTTCATGCACACAACTAACGTCAGAGAAGTCAAGAGTACACTGTAGTTAGACCACACCTCATTCTGCAGTTGGTTCTGGGGTTCTTAACCCAAGATACCAGGCTGGAAGGGAATGCAATACAGAGCAGCAAGTTTGAATCAGGGGCTGGAGGGATTGATTTGGGAAAGAAATAATTTTAAAGTGAATTAAATATGCACAGTCTGGCAAAATAGTGACTCCAAGTATTAAGGGATCAAAAGTTCTAAACAACCAGGGATCCACACAGCTAGACTGCTGCACGCACCCATGCTGAACCTGGTTGATTTCACTGGGGCTCCTTACAGGCATAGCAGTCCATCCATCCATTCACAAATCAAGATCAGTGCCCTTGCCGCTTTCTTCTACAGCACTGTACATAGACTCCCATGAGAAAGGAGGGGGTGGGTTGCATAATGAAGCACAAAACTGTTACATTTCCCTCGCAGAGTTTCTTCTGAGTTCCTCCAGCAGGCCACAGGGTTTGCCCCTTTTTGGCTCCCTCTCCCAATCACATAGAAGCAGCAAGAGAATCAGCCCCCATATGCAGCAGATTCATTGAGACCCATGTGAATGTTGCAGGGCAGGGGCAAATCAGCTTTAGGCTCTGAAAAAAGAACATGAGTACTTGTGGCACCTTAGAGACTAACAAATTTATTAGAGCATAAGCTTTCGTGGGCTACAGCCCACTTCATCGGATGTATAGAATGGAAGATATAATAAGATACATAATACAGATAAGTTGGAAGTTACCATACAAACTGTGAGAGGCTAATTAGTTAAGATGAGCTATTATCAGCAGGAGAAAAAACAGAAACAACTTCTGTAGTGATAATCAAGATGGCCCATTTAGACAGTTGACAAGAAGACATGAGCTCTGGGCTCCTTGTAGTTTTCCTTCACTGTCTAGGAGGGCAGCACCGTTGATTTTAGTGGGGATTGCATCTGCATAAACCAGGGATGAGCTTGATACCGAGTTTCCAAACCTATACTTGCATGCAGCATAGAAGACAGTGCCTTGCAGAATCTGCCTGCCAACCAGCATGTAACTTCATGCTGCCTCGCCAGATACTTGTTCATCTAGCCCAGTGGTTCTCAAACTTTTGTACTGGTGACCCCTTTCACACAGCAAGCCTTTCAGTGAGACTCCCCTTATAAATTAAAAACACTTTTTAATATATTTAACACCATTATAAATGCTGGAGGCAAAGTGGGATTTGGGGTGGAGGCTGACAGCTCACGACCCCCCATGTAATAACCTCACGACCCCCAGTTTGAGAACCCCTGATCTAGCCAATCTAGGATAGGAGTTGCAATGTAAGAAATAGCAGCAATCAAGGCTATATAGCTGCCAAGACTTTCTGCTCCAAGGAGTCCAATTTATTTAAGTACAGCATCCACCTTGCAAGCCTCAGTTATCAGAATTTTGATTTAGTCTAATCCACTGAACTCCATATGCAAGTTAATAGATAACCTACAAATCCCAGTATGAGTGGAGGCTGAACATTCAAGGGGGAATCCCAAAAGACAATCCAAACATGCTGTTGAACGGGATTCATTTTCATAGTGCTGTAACTGACAAGGTGAGATTCTAGGAAGCGAATTGTCAGCAAGGTGTGAGAAGTTTAGCAAGCTGCTTTTATTCGTGTTAATGGGAGCATCTGAACTACAGCACTACTGATTAAATAATCCGGGACCCAATCCAAAGCATAAGTGGAACAATTCACATGCTTGAATGTAGGGTTGTGCTTAAATACCTTGCTGAATGGAGGCTCCAAGTTAAAATGGAGTAAGGTCCTCAGAATCTGGCCCATTATTACTGTATATAGAATACCTACTACTTATCCTAGCCTCTCTCTTGGGTAAAATGGTTATTCTCTTTAAATACAAAGCATACTTTTTATTTTTGCTCTTTTTTAAAAAAGTTAATCTCCCTTGGGGGGGGGGGAGAGTATGTTTAAATTACAGAAGGAAAGATTCCACAAGTCTGGCTTTGTAAACCCTGCCAAACTAGCCAGATATACCTTGGAGTTCTCATGCAAGCCAAATGATCCCACCTTCAAATCTCTCCTCAAACCTGTTTCCAGGTAAAAACAACGAACAACAACAGAACTTGACAACATTTAGGTTGCTGGTGTGGTGACCAATAGTGTCTCATTGGTTACTTGTACTCCCATCTGTCTATATCCATCTTCTGTCTCTTGTCTTATATTAAGATTGTAAGCTCATTGAGGCAAGGACTGTCTTTTGGTTCAGTGTTTGTACAGCACCTTGCATATCAGGGTCTTCCTCCGTAACCAGGGCTCCTAGCTCCTACAGTAATACAAATACATAATAGTAAGATTTGCCCATTCCTTTTGGAAATGTTGGGCCAGATCCTCAGCTGTCATAAAAGTCAGTCAGTTAGTGGAGCTACACCAGTTTATAGCAGGTGAGGATCTGGACTACTGAACTACGCTACTAACCTAGCAGTAACGTCAGGATTATATTCTATTTTCCTTACCTATAGAAGGTTCCTTTCTAGAATCAGGAACATGGTCTACAGTCTACACCCAGCCACTCAATTCCATCCGAAATGAAAATATTCCAGAAAACAGAAAGACAGTAATTAGCACAGTAACTCACGCTGGCTTCCACACAAGACACCACAGTAACTTATGCTCCTGTTCACACACAATTACTGAAGCACTTGCTGTACGCGACAGCTGATCAAAACAGCTTTGGAGCTACTGCTGAGCAGCAGTCTCACAGTGCCCTCATACGTCTCATTCCTCATTTCAAGACACATGTCCAGGCTTGGGTTTAAAAAACACGTTTTATTGATTTTGTTTCTCAGAACACTCAAAAATGTGAAAAACAAAACCAGATAAAAATAAACACGCAGACCTGTTTTGCTCAGCAGTACAATATGCAGGCACATGGCCCTTATTGCCGTGGATAGAGCCACTGAGCACGGAAACTGGATGCTCACCCGATAGCTATCCCTAAGGGGGCTGGAGCATGCACTGCTGATCAGCTTTAAGGGATGTAGCAGCAGCCATGCTTCCCAGAACTTGCTGGCATCCAGGGGAGCTTCCTCCAGCTCCTGCTGGGTTATATGGATCCACACCTTTCTCCTTGCAATACAGACTTGGGCCTATAAAGGCATAATAGAGCCCTAAATCTTTTTTTTATTACAGTGGTGCCCAGAGGTCCCGACTGATATTGGAGGCCAACTATGCTAGGTTCCATACATACACACAATACGGAACAGTCCTGCCTCAAAGAGCTTACGATCAAAGTAGACAAGACAAAGGGCAGAAAAATGGAAGTCTTACTTTTTGCCATGTTACATATGGAGAAATAGAGGCCCAGATCACTCTTCCAAGTACTCCCGCATCATCTCAAGTTCTAATGCTTACTGCGTGGATTCCAACATGAGCAATGCTCTTAAAGTCCAAACTATCTACATAAGAGATTGCTTGCATTGACAGTCTTCAAGGCTTCTTGCTCATTGGTGGGCAAAGTGATCCTGCTCTCTTCCGCAAAGAAGGGCCTGCCTTCCCTCCATGTTACTTTTCTCATCTAATTTACCATTTCACACTCATTAAACCAAAGGATATGGGACTGATCCAAAAGTCATTAAAGTTAGCGGGACTCTTCCCAATGATTTTCTTGGGCTTTGTATCAGGTTATTGTATAGCACAAGTTTGAGCCAGGCATTGTTCAGGCATTCTCCATAAGCATTCCATTGTATCTCTACAAATGTCAGTTATAACCTGAGCCGCCCACTGTTATCTCGGATTTCCGAGGACTTTCATGTGTAGGGAATATTTTGGTTCAAAATGGATATTAGGATCCAGTACCCCATATTACTTATGGCAGGATATGTTCAGACACATCAATGGAGTAGGGATGGGGAGGGAGTGTCAGGGAAGTTCAGATGTTACTAATAATGTGGAGGATCTTGCATATAAGAACGCTGTTCCCATCCTTTGCTATGTTATATTAGAAACCAAGTTTGCCCTTGTGATGCATTCTGGGGTGCCCAGGACTGAGTCACCTTGTAACCCCCTGCCTCCAGCAAAAGGAAGATTTGCTTGCTGACACCACTGGCCTGTCAGCCAACCAACCACTCTCCTCAGGGTTCTGCAAGCCTTTACTGTGCTTTGCCGGTTAACCCAGTGTACCCCAGTCCCCAAGCCTCCTCGAAGTACTGCCCTGCAGCGTCCAGCACTTAGCTCCTGGACACTTTCAGAAATGACCAGGCAAGCTGCCCCAAAGGACCAGTGCACACACCTTCTTGTTTGATTCAGCTGAAGATTGGCTCCAATATAACATCACAGCACAGAGAGAGATACTTATATTGAAAACAATCAGCAGTTTATTATTAAAGGCTAAGATTTGAAAGCTAATGCGTAGGGATAACAAATGGAAACAGAACGGGTTACACAGAAAATGAAAAGCAGAACATGCTTCATAGAGCCTAAACTTAACTTTACAGGCTAAGTCCTTGTCTAAAATAGTTCCTTTCACCTAAAGCAATCTCCCTGTGTCTCCAACCAACATGGCTCGGGCCCCTCTTTTGCAAATGCAAAAAGTGCTGTCCTTTTGGTTTCCTCAAGGAAGGACTAAGAATGTCCTTTTACCTTCTCATATCCTCCAAGTTCCCAGACTCAAGATAACCCCCATGGTGTGCTTATTCTGTGGTCTGCTGTCTCCAAATTTCAGAGTAACAGCCGTGTTAGTCTGTATTCGCAAAAAGAAAAGGAGTACTTGTGGCACCTTAGAGACTAACCAATTTATTTAAATAAATTGGTTAGTCTCTAAGGTGCCACAAGTACTCCTTTTCTTTTTGTCTCCAAATTGCCTTCACAGCCTCATGTTGACATTATACACAAACGGGCTGCCAAGGCGTTGACTTCCAATGGCTATGTTACATGTGAACCAAGGCAGAGGGTGAATATACATCTTTTGTCTGGTCAAAGCCTTCTTGACAACCCTGCTTTGATTAAGACTATTATACGCAACTCCTTAAGTATCATGTGTACATACATCTAGCTAGCAATGATTATGAGCATCAGTATGATATAAGCTTTTTTTAGACTTCACTTTACCCGCTTTGGATAAATACTATGAAAGCAAGTGTTGGGTGCAGTGAGTTTGTCAGAACTGTCAGGAATTACTGTTACCGAACAGTGAAGCCTTTGCCAATAGGCACTGAGGAGTTCTTTAGGGTCACAGGCCTATTCCATATGGTTCAGATTCCTGTTTCCCTTCTAACTTGACCAGGGAATTACAAAAAAAAAAAAAAGAGAGAGAGAGACTATGTCACATTTTCTGGCTTATGACTCTCCTTACTGATTCCACACCTATCAGCCTGAGGTACATCAGGATTTCTTTAAAAGCTAATGTGACCATTACAAGGAAAAAAAATAAACCCCAAACAATCTGGCTACATGCAGTCCTTTGGAAAGAATGAATTAAGTTGCTGTGCTCTAAATTTGTCAGCTTTTAAAGCCAAACACTTTTCTTTTTTAGTGTGTGTGTGGGAGGAGGGGGGAAATAAAATACTAACTGCTTTAATCTTTCAAGGGTTTTGAAACAGAGTTCGCTCTTTGATGCATCTAGTTCCATAAATCTCAAAAACACCAGGACAGAAAATCAATGGAAAAAGAGATGGATCGTCCACCTGAGCCAAAAGGAATGGGTTGAGTTAGGTCTGTCAATAAGGCCCAGACAATCTGTCAAACGGTGTTTTTCTGGGGGGGATAATCTCTTTAATAAGAAAAAATCCAAAGAAGCTGGAAGCTTGAAGTGGGGAAGTGAGAATTCCCTCAGACATTTCAGCTGAATTTCATTCCAAGTGGTTTGTGTCCCTAACTTTTGTTCCATTCAAAAGATTCACAGCACAGTCACAGTGCCTTGGACTTCATGAATATATGACCACAAATCTATTAAACCTTATGACTAAATGCTGTTTTAAAAGTCCCTTATTTCAGCTATTAAAATAGAACATGAGTGAACAGTTAGTTAAAGATAGATGTCAGAGATCCAGCTAGTGTGCATCAAGAACTTAATCTTAAAAATTACAAAGGTTTCACTATCAAATTCTTACAGTGGGATTTTGAAAGGCACTTACAGTTTACCTAGCTTTTTGTCCCAATAAAATTAATAGGAGTTTTATTCATTTCCTTTAAAACACCCCACACAAACACACGTGCCTATCCAATGCTCTGCGTGACCTTGACAGTCTTAAAAATACATTAACAAACCCATCAGTTGCCTCTGATCAAATTAAAAACCCAGCAACACAAACACAACAACAAGAATTCCCTACACAGCACCTCTGTCTTGGACAAGAGAGGAGAGGATAGACCTCACATTAAACCCTGAAGATGCAGCAATTCAGGCAGCAGAGGAAGAGAGAGTTCCAAGATATTTTTCCTTAAAATATAACACCAGTTTATTTGGCTGAGAATTTGTTGCTCTACCTTCCTTTTTGGCAACCATGAATGTCACGGATGGAAATGCCAACCACCCCCTGAGAAGTTATAACACAAAAGCCAAGACTTTCAATTGTTCTCCTCATGCATAGCATTCTCCAAAGGAATCTTTATTTTCTTTCTAGATGATGCATTTTGTCAGTGGTTGTTTTATTTGCTGTATGTTGGGGGTAGGGAGGGGTTAGAAATTCCTTTCCCTTCTCCTGTTTCCTTGCTGTCCCGAATTATTGGAACTCCAGAGCAAAGTCACATGGACTGAAAAACTTCCAATGGGGACCAAAAGCATCAGCCCATCTGTGTAGCAAAACAAGTTGCATGGCACCAGCAGAAGTGGTTTAATATGCCTTGGGCCAAGGTTTGCAGACCTAGTTTCTTAAAGTTCAGCTCCTAAACTGAACTTTAGGCACCTGAACAGAGGTGGCTTGATTTGCAGAGGCGCTGAGTTCTTGCAGTTGCTATTCCTATATAGGTTCCTATACTGTGTTCATTATCATAGTATCTGAACACCTTCCAGTTGCTCATTAAGCAGTGTGACTAACATCTGTCATGTTCTCATCTTCTCCCCAGGGGGAGAAAGGTGGGCAGTAGAATGTTTTGTTTTGGATTTTTTAATACTGTCACCTCTTTAGACTCCAGCAGTTAGCCCACATTGTGGGCCTTGCAGCTTATTTCCATTAGGGGGAGAAATTGACGGCGGCAAGTATTTCTTAGATGCAATCCTGTTTATTTAACTAGAATAGAGTCCTGTTTCTCTGAACACAGTAGGAGACACTTTATTAGGTCACAGTTCTCCACCCAAAAGCTCTTAGCTAGAGAAGCACCTGTAGTATGATCCTGAGAATAAGCCTCTTCTCTGTGTGATTTGTGGTGTTTCTGCTACTTCTCACATATACAGCTGCAATCAAATTAATCCCTTGCATATTATCAGACACCCCAGGAAACCCCTTGGACTAGGTGGTCCAGTCATTGCCCAGGCTTGCAGGTCATCCAGTCCTTGGGTGGTGATTTTCCATTGTTACAGCTATCACTAAAGAAAAGAGCATTTATTTGTTCATTTAGCCTCAGTGAACTACACACACACACAAGTGTTGCTATCTTTATGTTAAAAAAGATAAGAACAAAGAAATGCACCTTTCACTGACAGTGGAAGATGGTGAGATTTGTGATGATCCTTAGTCACTGGGAAAGTTCATTGCGCAGTTTTGGGATGGCGCCGAGAACGCCATCTCCTGCACGGTGGTATTTCAGAAGCATGAAGTACCCAGCAAAGTCAGGCCACTTAGATATAAGAGCCTAGCTTAGGCTCTCTGGTTTGAAAATTTTGCTCTAAAATTTCTCAATAAGAATCATTTTCCTAAGTGTAGCTGAGCCTACAGTTTACCCACAAAGAGGAACCTTTGCAGACACGTAAAACAATGGGTAAAGTGTGCTGACCGAAAAAGGTTCTGCTCCAGACAGCTTGCCAGCCAAGGAAGCACAATAAAGTGCTACAATGCATTGGAGACACACAGATCCAAATCTGGTGTAAGGAAAAGCAACTGAAATCCGGGGAGTTAAAGCCAGTTTATGCCAGTCCTAATCTGGCTGAGGCTAGGGCAGAGTCTTTACGCTTGGAATGCTTCACAGGTCAGATGGAACTTTGGAAAGGTTTCTGGGAGAAGAGAGTGAGAATGTTAGTGGATAATTAATTGAGAGCCTGTTCTAAAACATCAGAAGTTGGTATGAAAGAAGGCAGAGAGTCAGGAATGGGCAATAGAGACAATAGCAACAGCTAGAAGAGATACTTGGGTAGATCATAGGGAAATGATGTTTTGTTAAGTGATCCGAGACTCTCTGGCATGGGTGCCATATAAATAATTATGTCAATCTGCATGATCAGGCTCCAACAGAAGATTTTGCAAGTTTTTAAAAAGAGCTGGGTAGTCATTCTGCCAAAAGCAACTCATTATCAGCTTTTCCCCTGTGCTAAAAAATAGTTTGCAGTGTGGGTGGGGTTTTTTCCACCCAAGGATAATTAATATGCATTGTAGATATTTCTATTTAAAAAAAAAACTCTGTTTGCATTCCCACAATATGTTGAATTTCCCCTAATGACTATGCCCAATTAGTTGGAATCTAGAGCTCAACTTTGTGAGCAGCAGGGTTCCTCTTCAGAGGACCAGCCCCTGTGGGAAGGAGAAATCCAAAGGCAGAGCATTAAAACAGTTTTGTTTCACTGAGCATGTTCATCATATTGCAGGGTGGTTGGCATAGGAACCTTCCTATGGAGTCACCTGTGTAGTGCACAATAAGCAACCTCCACAAGAAGGGAGGATAGCGGGAGGCTAGAAGCTACATCCGTCATCTCTCAATTGAGAAAGTGCCTGGCAGAGGGAGGTGGAGCAAGTGCACTTTAGAATCAGTTCATCATCTCCCCAGCTCCTTCCAGAATGTGTTATTTCTTCCTACATCTGAACGGGATGATCACAGCCTGCTGAGATCCTTTTGCCTTCAGGTGTGGCTCTCTTGATTCAACTTCCACTTTATCCACTGTCATTGTTCACTGTATCGAATGGCATTGTCTTTCGGCTGTTGGTGATCCCAGTGCAGGATTTGAGGGGAAGAGAGAAGAGTTGGGCTGAAGGGACAGGATTAAAGAAACATTACATGGATTTCCTGGAGATGCCAGTCAGCAAACCCATAAAGTGACTTGCTGGGAGCATTTAGGGTCTAAACCAGTGAAGCGCTGAACCATGTAATCCTATTGATTTCAGTGGGACTACTCGTGTGTTTATAAATGCTTTGCTGGATTGAGGCCATAATGTGCTGATAAAAATGTATCAGTAAGGATGGGCAAACCTGGAAACATTTGAGTTCCACTCTGGAACCTGGCCTCCTCTTTGTGATTCATCCCTCCCCTGCAACTACATTTTGAGCTGGGCAACTAAAGCAACAGAGCTTTCCAGGGCTGGGCACAGCCCTTTCTGCCTCCCTGCAGCCTGAGGAGGTGGTTCCTGGAACCAGGGCCATCCCTAGTGGGGTGCAGGGCCTGAGACAAATCAGCCCCCACTGACTTGGAGGCCCCGCTCTGCATTGGTGGATGGGCCGGTGGGCCAGATCCGGCCTGGTACTCAGCCGCCTGCTGCTGCTGGCGGTTCCCAGCACCTACCGCCAGCACCTACCGTGGGGCTATTGTTGGCCATAGCACCATGGCAGCTCAGGGTTCCGGCCGGGGCGGGACACTTGCTACACCGAAACGTGGGCAGCTGAGCCGGGCATGGTCTCTGCTAACTGCCAACAAGATGGCGGGCTTTGCGAAAGTGACGAAATTGTCTTCTGGGACTGACTGTGCCAGCCAATAGCACTGGCCTGTGGAGCCCCCCAAAGAGCGGGGCCAGGAGCGGTCACCCCTATTCGTCCTACTCAAGGGACGGCTCTGCCTGGAACACAACTCCCTTTGCACCAGGAGACTGTGAGTGCCCAACTGATTAACTCAAGCTTGCCAAAGAGAACCTGAATGCTGCAGCCTGGAGTGATGCTGGTTTACATTTCCAGCTGAACCTTTTGTAGCTAGGCATTAGCACCTTTTGCCTATGGATTGTGAAAGCCAGCTTAGTGGTTCTCACCACTGAAAACTCCATTGACAATCGCTGGAGAAGTCTTACCCTGCTAACCAAATGCTAATCCCCATTTCAACTTGAACTCCAGCCTACAGCAATCCACATCCAAACACTGCTTCCATGGCCCATGTAGAATACAGTTGTATATTAAAACTTAATACAGTCATTTAACCTTCCTCTCTCACAGCAAACAGTTCTCTGTCCATTGATTGTTTTGTTATAGCTAGTTTTAATCACTTTTAAAATATTAATTCAACATTGACCTAATAATTGGTACCCAGGTGAATTCTGCAGTGAACTGAGGATTAGCACCATCTGCCCCAAGTGCTTTTCTACCATAGGGCTGATCACTCCCTTTGCTCTTTCTGAAGGTCTCTGGAAAACTCAGATATCAGGGAGAAATTATAGTAAATGCCTTCTGCAGTAACCACTTTGGAAAAAGCGATGTCTCAGGAAAGTCCCTCTCATCCATGTAATTGGATCCCAATGTCATTGAATCACTCTTGCCAGGAAGCCTATTCATTTTTAGGGCATTAAATTTGCTAAATTCACTGCCACACAAAGGGGGGCCAAAAACAGCAGGAAAGAGAAATTATCAAACTTTGAAATCAGCAGCCTCTCTGTGAACAGCACGGCCTGCCTCTTTAAACTTACATAAATTGTGGATGAAACACTACAAGTGTCTTCCGGAAGTTATTTTTCTGATCTCATCCAGGGCTGTTGCTCCAGCATGCTTGCCTTTCATATGTAAAAAATTCCTGTTCCTGACTGAAGCACTAGATATATCTTATGAAATGGCAAACCTTGGAATTTGCCCATGAGACCCGAGTGTAGAAATTCAAATAGACAAGGCTAAAATTGACAAGCTCCCTCCCTAACTGGCTGGCGGCAGGACAGACACACTGGTATTCTACAAGGGAATCATCATAAATAAGCAGAGTGAATCTGAAAGGGCTGACTGTAGACCAAATCTTGGGATTTCCTGTCTAAAGCCGACCTCTAATTACCATGAATCTTCTCCTCCAGGGGAAACTGATAAGCCAGAAGAGCTGGGATAGTTTATAATAACATCTGTGATGCAGCTTTGTGTAGGATTTAGATGTGTGCAATTAGGAACAGGCCGATTTTGCAGCCCAGAGGGGAGAGGGAAGAGAATACTCTCTTCAGTGTGGAAAGCCCATGTTGGCATTACAATTGGGGTTCTGCAGCTTTAAAAATGAGCACTCTGAGCACTGACTTGAGAGAGCTGCTTCACTTAGCCAGGCCATCATTAGCTTTATTAAACCTGACCCAGAGTCCCTTATGTTCTCCCTTTCATTTTTAGGAGGTCATTCCAGAGCTCCCAAACAGGCTTTGGGCTGCCAGCCAAATCAGAGAAGTCTTGCTTTTTTCTATTGTACTATTCTTCGGTGGCGTTGCATGGAGAGCCGTGTTCTGCCTCCCAAGGTCAGTACACATTTCCCTAATGGATCCCCATACATAATGAATGAACTTATTAATGAATTGATTTGCCGTCGAGTTCACTGCAGGGGGCAGTAGCTTATCCTCAGGCTCCTAACAAGCCTATGATTGAGGAGCCAGTGGGTAAGTCAGGATCTTTTCTGGGAGTAGTCCATTGTGTGCCCTATATTCAGAGCATTTGACTCACCACATTAAGCCACTCTGTACTTCCCTGGTACATTGCTTTTCCAATTATCACAGATACTGGTGTTTAAGCAGATACTTCCCCCATAACAACAGGTAGTTCTGCTACCTAGAGGCCTGATCCTGTTCCCAAAGTGCTATTGACCTCCACAGTCAGTCCAAGGTTAATGCAAAAGTTAAGGGTGCTTGTTATTTTATCCAGATTACTTTGCCTATCCCTAATCTCCACGTTGTGAGGGCAAATTCCCTGCTCTGTTCAGATGACACAAAGGGGAGGAGACTGACTGCATGCCTATAGTTAGGTATTCCTTCAGTAGGCATAGGACTAGCTCCTACTCCACCCCATCTGCAGCTCCGAGCACAGGGTGGGGGGAAGGAGAGAGTAGTGTCAGGAACAGGTAGAAGGAGTCCATAGAGAATTATGCACAGTCTCTTCTCAGCTGGTGGATGGTCTCTTGCAAGCTGTTGCAGTTTAGAGCAGCCTGTGGGCTGCTCTAACTTGCATCAAGCTAGGGACCAGGCAGAGAATCAACAACCTTCCCTCTCACTACTTACCCACAACGCTAAATGTTCGTTGACATCCTAGCCCATCATCTCAAAAGCAGACTGAAAATCAGGGCATGGTACCAGATATGTCCTTGTTATTACTGGCCATCATGTAATAGGAATTCAACTATGAAATAACCACACAGAACTGTGACCTGAATAGCTCCAAATGAATCAAGGAACACAAGTCTATTTTTTTTCTGATAGTGAGCAATGCCTTGTAAATGAAGCAAACAACCCTCTGATATAGGTCTGTGTGGGCAAAGTTAATTATCTCCAAATAGCTTCCAGAAGCCTCAGATCAATTTATGAAAACAAAAATTAACTTTCCGTATAAACATAATTACAATGAAACAACACTATCCAGGCTGGTGAGAGTGCTGCTTTGGAAGCTGGGCATAGAGCCAAATGAGTTCATTAGGCAAGGTAATTAATAATGGTTTTTCCCTTGCTTTAGGAAGCCGTTTATGGCCCTTGAAGTGGAAGGTAGCAAACAAACAATTCACAGGTTTAAAAGGTGCTTCAGGGCTGACTCGTTTGAGAGCCACCTTACAAGAGAACGGCATTTAATAAAGCCACCAAGAGGGACAGCAAGAGCATTGCTGCAGGGTCAGTCTTCTCTGCTTAAGGAGTTGCTCCGGAGTTCTCTTCCCAGGGAGAAGCCATCAGGTTTAGGCAAAGGGATGTGTGCAGAAAGCACAGAAAGAGCTAGAGCAGAGCAGAGCAAAGTTAGTACTCTGTTTGAAAAGGGGAAGCCATCTTGTCTGTCAAAGTCCTCCATGTCCATCACCACCCACCATAAGCACATAAGAACAGCCATACTGGGTCAGAGCAAAGGTCCATCTAGCCCAGTATCCTTGTCTTCCGACTGGCCAATGCCACGTGCCCCAGAGGGAATGAACAAAACAGGTAATCATCAAGTGATCCATCCCCTCTCACCCCTTCTCAGCTTCTGGCAAACAGAGACTAGGGACACCAACCCTTCCCATCCTGGCTAACAGCTATTGATGGACCTATCCCCCCTGAACTTATCTAGTTCTTTTTTGAACTCTGTTTTAGCCTTTATAAGCCCAATGCAAGTTAAAACCCACAGAGAGGGGAAAAGAAACCATGGAGCACATAAAGTCGCTTGGTACAGATGACAGTTGCAACACCGAGCATGAAATGGGTTTTCAAACTCTGAACCTTTTCTACCTGCTCTGGGCTTCAATCATATTGCCTCCTTTTTTCGGTCTCTTGCTTTGTTTTAAAATATAAAGCGGTTGGATCCATTCTCACAAGGAAGAGTGAGCTCAGATGACAAACATGAACTGGGCAAGCTGTAGGGAACACAGCTCAGGTTCACAGCACAGCAACTCTAATTTTAAAATTAATACCACATTATTCCTTTTACTATGGGCTCTTCCATATTTGTTAGATCCACCCGTTCTCTCACATACGTAGATGGTAAGCTCTTTGGGAGAGTGACCATCTTTTTGTTTTCTATATGTACACACATGCCTAGCACAATCCCCAATTGGGCTCTCCAGTCATTACTGCTGTACAAATAATAGCAAGCTGAGGGTTCTTGGTTTCATAGAGGAAACTCATCTTGCAGCAATCTGGTTAATGATCACGTGCCGCAGTGAAAGAACCACCTGTAATATCACCAAATCAGTGATGCTTGCTACTGTACAAAAATACCATCAATGTTGTTGACAGATGTTCAATACCAAGAGTGGTTTTGTTTTTGCAACATCATGCTGGTCAGGTTTGGGTTGTATAAAACCATAACTATGGGGAAGGGGAGGTGGAAAGTCTTATTTTGTAAAATACACACCCATCTCCCCTAAAGTTCAGAGGACTTGGGTGGAGCAAAACTGGAACCATTCACTAGCAAACCTGGGGTGGGGGAGGGGGAGGACGTCACTGATGTTTGTTTTGCAAAAATAAAATTGTGACCAGTGATGGCACAAACTGGATGAGGAAAGTTATTCAGATTTCTTCTTCTTAAAATAGAGTATTCAGTATAAATATTGAAATATTCCACGTTGTGAAAAGTGACAGATTGACTGTTCTGGAGAGCAAACCTGATCACTGTTTTTCTACAGCGGAGGAACAACATGGGCAAAACCAGTGCGAGCTTCTCCAATTACCCCTCACTGGATTGGGGATCTCGGAGGTTGGGAAAGTAGTTCACTCTCCCTTCTGCTAAGGGTGCCGGGATTGCCAAGGAGGGTGCCAATAATTGCTGAAATGTGGCAGTGGGTTTTGTGATATGGATACCCAACAAACCCCCAACTCATTCCACAGTGAACTGTCCTTGCAGCAGCCAAGATCAGTAAGGCGTAAGTCATTGAGCAGTAAATACTTTTGACTGCTACGGTGAATCTGAAGAGGTAAAAGGCTCTGTGTCCCATTATTAATTGCCTGCATCCTCCAGTCCCTACCAAGGAAGGATGTGTTAAACCTCCACATGAGGAACCGCCTACCTTTCCACTGAATGTTCTATATTCACTTCCAACATCACCGCAACACTATTTGCCTAAAATGGCTCCCTACAACACTTGCAGGGAGGGAATATAAAGGACTCCATGATGGAATTCAAGCCCACAGTTCCATCAAGCAGCTTGTCTAGTGGTACACCGCAGCACAGCAATCTAATCTATTTATGGATGTCAGCAGAACCCCAAGACTGAATTACGAGGCAGGTATTTCAATTATGCAGGATGCGTAGCTGCTTTCTTTAACACAGACCGGAGGATTAGGAGAATGATAGGATGCTTGATTTCCTTCCACATGATAGCATTCCCTCCCGCCCGCCCAAGTAGCTAGAAGGGGCTGTGCTTGAGGAGAAGATTACAGTGCTCTGGACTCAGGAGGAGGATTATAGAAAGATTTCAGAGCACGTGCATAAGAGGACGACACTGCATCCTACTCAACAGTATGACTCTAGTGCAGCTGGCACTGGAGAACAACAGTGTGTGTGCAAAATAGATGAAGTGAGCTGTAGCTCACGGAAGCTCATGCTCAAATAAATTGGTTAGTCTCTAAGGTGCCACAAGTACTCCTTTTCTTTTTGCGAATACAGACTAACACGGCTGTTACTCTGAAACCAGGAAATCAGTGTGCAGCTGGGACAACTGGCATCCAATTCCAGGAAATCAGTGTGCAGCTGGGACAACTGGCATCCATAAAGCAGTGCCGTCAACAATTTACAGAGCATCTAATGCAGGAAGCTTGGGGCACCTATTCTGGAAGAGACTGTAGGGTTCACAGAGACACCACAAGGTGTTTGAGACAGGTCTTGAGTGTTGCAAGACTGTGCTATGAACAGAAGCTGAGGAAAGCATTCAAGGTGATGGAGAAGAGCTACAGTTCATAGAAATTGTGGTCAATATTTAAAGTATAGGAGTGCCCAGTTGTGCTGGGTGCTGGTCAGACACAGAAAAGAGACATTTCCAACCTTAAAGGGCACTGTGCATGTAATGTAGGAAAGCTGATTTATCTAGGCCTTATATTCCACCCATCACTGTGGTATCTGGGCACCTGTATCCGTTACAGCAAAGTGGCAGCGTATTTGATGGAAGACAAGGAGATTATAGCATTTGGAGATCAGGGAAGACCTACAGTGCCTGCAGTAGGAAGATGTCTATCCAATGGTGGGAAAGGATTGCAGCATCTGATGGAGGATAAGGAGTCAGAGAAGGACAATAGTGCATGTGATGTAGGGAAAGGATTCTTTATCTAATGCGGCAGGATTACATGATGTCTGGTGGAGGAGGCCTATTGTGTTTTTGCTTGTAAAGGGGGATTACTGTGTATCTGATCTAGGGAAACGATTAGTGTCTTTGAAGCAGGAGTTGAATTACAAGTACCCTGCAGGGAGATAATGCAGGTAACTAGGTGGAAAAGTTAAAATGGACCTATTGCTACTGAGATGTGAGACCGGATTTCACACAGAAGTCAGCCTGTGTATGAGTGGAAATTCTATATGGAACTCACAGACTCTGTAGGCATGTATATCAGCACCTGGCACAGGACTTATACCAACACACAAGATTCACCAGCAACTCCTGATTTGCTCTTGGCCAGTCACTGATTACACCTATCTCCATTGCCAGATCACACTATTCCTGCACACTTGTCCTTCCTGCAGAAGAATTAACCTAACCTTCCTTCACACCAATTTGAATTTGCCTCCCTTCCCGCTCCTCCTAAACGTGGTCTTCTGGAGCCCACACTCACCACTCTCCCTGTGGACAGTTTCTTGTGCCTCAATAGCCAACTCTTCTCCTGCTGTTCCATTTATAACTGAAGTGAACAATATGCAAAGTATGTGCTAACATCTTCCAGTGTATTAAGCCTGGTGCACATATCTATTGCACTCTCCATTATGAATACGTCAATACACTTCCAATTAAACCTGGTTACAAGACAATTGAGTTTTCATTGAAATCTACAGGACCGGTCTATTAGTTCAGTCATCATACTGGGGAAGGCATCACAGCCACCCTAACAGAACACAAACCAGACAGCTCATAACAACCAGATGCTGCTTATCAGGATATTGACCATAAATCTTTGCAATGAAAACTGCAAAAAGAGAAGGGAAGGCATAATTGATTATTAGTATCATACAGGCCCTACTTTGGTGTTTAGAGATTAGCCTAGCATAATAGATACCAATCTTCATTAAGGGCCCAAAAGTCAGCTCATTGGCATCCCTACTCAATGCACCCCAGAATAAAACTGTGGGATTCTGGGAGGATGGGCCTGATTCTGATCTCATTTGTACTGCTGTAAATCTGAAGTAACGTTTGCAGTTATCAAAGTTGCACTGGTGTAAGGCATAAATAAGATCAGAATCAAGCACTAAGCCTCAGGTCACATGACCCAAATTAATCCTTGGTGTAACTAAATCAGTGGAGTTACACAGGGATGAACTGAACCCAGTAATATGGGTCTTCCTGCCTGAGGCTAGAATGGCACTCAAGGGTGCATGCACAGGAAAGCCAAAGGGCTGGAAAGTTTATCCAACCGAGAGACCATCAGATTTGCTGAGCCCCAAATCCTGATGAGTACCATGAGGAAGAGAGAAGCAAGAAGCGTGAGGGGTTGGAACAGGGCAGGATGGCAGAGGGGCACCGAATGTGTACAGGAATACCCAGAAGGACAAAAGAGGGAAAAAAAAAAACAACTCATCCCTGCCAAGGTAGCTGTCTGGTGTGGTCAAGAAGAGTGGATATTTTAGTGTGGCCCCATTCTTCCAGTCAGTCATTTCCAGTGATTGATGCAAACTCATAAGGAGTCTGGAGTACTACAGGAAGGTGATGTTTTCCCCACATATGTTGTTGGGAGGAAAATAGCTTTTTTTGTAGTTCGTTTCCTGCATGTCAGTGTCACTGCTTGGCTAGCTTTGGCTCAGAAGTGCGCAATGTGTTTACCCCCATTAGCTGCTTCAGAAAGTTCAGCCTGTTAAACACAATTGTAAGAAAATATTGACAAATAGATAATTGACAGGGTGATCGGACTCTTATTGACCCACGCTGCTGGCAGGTTGAGAACCCTGCATACAGACGCTTACGGTCTGCTGACTCATTGTGGCAGGTGCAACAGGTTAATTCCACTCTGGATGCAAGGGAAATGGGAGCGGTTTTCTAAATACAGGGAACTAGGCCAGAGGAGGTTCTGGAAGAAAACTAAAGGAACAGCCAAGCTCATGCAGGAAGTGGGATCCAGAGCATTTCACCTCTAGGCTTCTGGTTCAAGTATAGCCCAGATCCATATAGCGACTGGCCATCATCCTTATCATCTGATGACTATTCATGGTCTCAGTTCAGTGCCTAGCAGACAGACACATCATGTGACATGAAAAATTAATTTCTGTTGTGCCCACAAAAAGTCTTCTTCAGAACAGTTTTGTAGCACACTAGTGAGGTGGTGTAAGGGAGCAGTATTGTTGTTCCTGAGTGGATACAAAACTTGCATCTCTTTTCAATCTAGCAGTTACCAGGAGGATGCACGAAACAGAAAAAAAAAAGCCACTCCCCACTGTCCAATGTCACAAGAGCTGGGAATAAAAAACAGACAAACCCACCTCATTTTGTGCTACTCTAACAGCTTTCCTTCCTGGAAGGTACCGACTCCCGACGGAGGTACTCCTGGGAACAGGTATTGCGGTATCCAGCCCTCCATCCTCATTCCCAGAACGACCACTTCCCATACTACCACATTCAAAGGGACTAAAACAAATTAGATCTTTTATCCTAATCTCCTGCTAATACAGGCATATTCCATACTGTAAATTTCCTTGTACTTTGTCTCCCAACATAGTGTAAGGGCCGGGGATATAGATGTGCTTTAAATTAAGAACTATGGGATATTAAGTCAGGGTTGTGCCAATTTATTGCCACTGAGGATGTGGCCCATAGACCCAAACCAACCCCCCAGATGCAAACACTATGCTCTAGGAAAGCTCAAGTTCAGATTCAACACTGGAGCATCAAGTCACTCCCCGCTGGAATATTTTTAAATGTTATTTTCTTGCCAAATCCTCCTGCCAAAAGCTGTCTGTAGCGGGGCAGTGGCCCTGCTCCTGAAAAAGGTAGGCTGATTGAGTGTGGCTGCAGCTGTGGCCGCTTCGCCAGTCAGGCCACAGCTGGCCCTGATAAGGGCTGAGGGTGGAGCTGGGTCAGACTCTCTCTGTGGAGAGAGAAGGACCTAGCTGCCCGAAGGAGCCAGGGTACCTGAGGCTGAGCAATGCTGGGGAAGAGCAAAGGAACTGGGGCACTCCAGCCTGGCAACTCCCCAGGTTGAGGCCTTGGTTAAGGTTTAAGAAGGTACTGGGGCTGCAGAGGGGCAGCCTGAGGATATGCAGAGGCAACTGGTCCAACCCCCTTGCCAATGATGAGTGGCCATTATGGACTGCAGTTTGCCCCAGTGAGCAGGGGCTAGATGACGACTGGCAGTAGCCACTGAGGCAAGGTGGGGATAGAGGGTCGGGGGGTCCCCGGAGAGGGGAGACCCAGAGTAGGGGGTACTGCTGGGACAGAACTCTGAGGTAAAGGGGCACTGGGGTCCAGGAGGGACACGGGGCCTGAGGCAGGTGAGACACTGGCCAGCAGGAGATGCTCAGAGTGCTGAAAGTGCTAATTCCCAGGACGAGCAGTGGGAGGCGCCGCACGGCTGGGTCATCACTCTGCTACACTGTCCCTTTGAGAAGAGGAGCAGTAAAATGAGAAAACTTCAGAGTGCATCGTACCAGAGGGCGAACAGAGAGGGACTTTGTGAAAAGTGAATCATCATCATTAGCAGCAGCAGCAAATAGTTTGAAGTGATCTTTGTTTCATCACCACCCACCCAACTTTTCCTCCGTCTTCAGACTGCAGCAAGAGCACACTTCAAAAAGATGACAAAAAAAAGCAAGATCTAGGAAGGCACTCCCTCCTTTCCTTAGAGATTTACGGGTCCAGCACGGGGTCAATGAGCTAGATTAACCCATGGTATACTCACGGCTAATGACAGATCAAGGCACAATTCCAGTTCCTCTTTTTAAACTATTAACTCATTTGTTGAAAGGTACCCTGCAAAATTACATCGCAGCCCCTTGATAAACTCTCTATAGGTAGACAGACACCTTCCCCGCCCCCTCCCCCCCCCAGACGCATGCAGGGCACCAGGGTGTGCAGGACCTACCCACATGGAGAAATGTACTGGGTGAGGCCTTATTGTAGGATCAGTGCCTGATTGTGAGGTGCTGCGTGCTCTCAACCCATGAGTGGGAGTCAAGAGCACTCAGCACCTTGCAGGATTTGCCCCATAAAATAGAAAAATCCCACAGCTTGAGTGGGACACGCTGAATGCCCAAGGAGAGCTGGGTGAAGATGGGCACGAAACACAGACATAGGATCCTCCTCCCGCTCACACAGGACCAAGCAGCATGTTTCTGTCAATCGCTTCCCATATGGGTGAGTGTTGGTTTGGGAGAAGCCATGTGACCCACAGGCACTCTATGGGGAAGCCATTTGTCTCACCAATCCATGTAACGTTGGCTCTGTTCCACTCTGGTGACCCAGTGATACCAGTGGCTTCAGGGCTTCTTTACGGAGCAGCTGATGGTAAGGCCGCTATTAGCCCCACCCTTTCATTATGCTAACAGAAGTTTGTTTTTAGTTCTGGAACTGCCACCAAAGCAGGTTCCCTCCAAGCGGGAGTCCTTACCACGGAATTGTTACCAACACATCCACGCTCCCAGTTAGGCAATGAGCCACACAGGGAGTGCTGTTATGACGAGATAATCACATCCTTGGGGTGTTAAACAGCATAAAATGCAGCTGTGCTTCTGATCCTTGGGGGTGTAATTATCTCCTCACAGTCTGTGCTCCTGCCTCCCCAAGAGCTGCCTTTATTGCTATTATGAAATTTCCTGAACTTCCACATCTCCATAAATTAATGAAAGCTATTTATCTGGAGCCCTTGTAGCCACCACTTACCATCTGAAAACTTTCCACTGCAAGAAGCTCTTGGACCTGGATAATTCAATTCTGCTTGTGATGCTGCTTTTTTTTTTATGTGTGTATATAAAAGATTTGCAATCAGCATTTTTTAAAAGTCTCATTGTAACATTAAACCCAGGTCTGCACAGAGCAGGATGGATGACGACTCATCATTCAGATACTCAGATAAACCCAGAGGGACTTCATCTCAACCTATTAAGCCTCCAGTGAGCTGTTCTAGGCTTTGGTATAAAAAGAGCATCTTGCTATTTGCTGCTTTTTCCTCTTCATTTCTTAAGCGGTGCCCAGAACTCCTGGCGTGCACTCCTACTCTGTAGCAGGGTTTCTTGTAGCTAAGTCCACACATCCATTCACAGGCTCCTTTTTTGCTGGAAAGACTTCACCATCTAAGAGGTATCCCATGCCAAACTGTCTACTTAGTACTAACCCAAACCAGAAGTCTTCTTCAAGTGGCTTTGAGCAGCCAGTCTAGCTCACCCAGTGCACGCACATCTCTGCTGGGTCGTGGCGTTCTTGCTCCTAAAGCACACCCCAAGCCCACCTGAAGACAGAGTGCAGGGGGCAGAGAGGGGCCCCAAGCAGTGGCAAAGGGCCCCACCTGCACTACCATGTTGTGTGAAGTGGGTGCTATAAACAAATGAGTCCTCAAAGGTCATCCTTCATTTTGGAAGGTGGGACTCTGGACCGCAGGGGGCAGTACAGCTGGAAGTAGCTATCGTAGCTGTGTTATGTTTGACCAAAAATATAGTTTAATATAAGCCCTCTGTGCCTCCATAAGGACACTCCTAGCAGAGACCTCTTGTGTGGGTGACCTCCCCTGTGCACTAGCAGCCACTGGAGTGGCATTGGATACTGACCTCTGTCATGTCTCTATATACACCGACATAAAGGTTTAACCTTATCTGGATCATTCTGTATTAGTCTGGGTTCAGTGAAAGTCATAAAATAGGGGCTAGCTCTTAACACATGAGCAGGCCTATTCAGTGCCCTCCTGGTGGATGCTGCTTCTCCTGTATCTTCCTTTTCCAGCCCCTCTGTGGGCACTGATTTTACAATGAACTATATCATGCTATTGATTATTAAGGCAAATTCCCCATCGATTTCAAGGGCCCACTGAATGCCACCATCCTGCAAACAAGTTACATCACTTTTGCTTTACAACCATTTTCTGAGCCACCTTTTATGTCACCACTGAACTTGGCCTGTTGACACGACATTTGCTGATCCAAAATCATCCTCGGAACTCCGTTGACTTAAGCAGAGTTGCAACAGATTGACAACAGACCTATTTGTTTTTCAACCCATTAGTTCCAAAGAATGTGTGTAGCAGAGAGGAGTTAGGAACCCCACCTACACTGTGTGACACAGAGCAGACGACATCTTTCATTTTCTATGACATTTATTTCATTGCTAAATACTCAGAGTTCAGATCTTTGCATTTGAACAAGATCTTGCATTCATCCTCCAAAATAAATGCATTTTTAAAAAAACAAAAAAAACCACCTTTGCCTGGAGAAAAGCGTTCTTTGTTTTGCATTAACTGCACACCCATTAATTTTATAATAGAAAACAAAATAAAAGCTGAGCAGGAAAAGGGGTTGGCATCTCCCCGAGATTTATGGCCATTTTATGCAGACTGAGAAGGGAATTCTCACATTAATGTAGCATTGGACTTCTCCCACTGAGCTCACGTTCACAGAAGAATTTAATGTTCCCTGAGGGTGTCTGCAGTCTGAATCCAATGAGATGATGATTTGTTATTTATGTTGCAACAGTGCCCGAGATTTTCTAGGCATTACACACGTACATAGCATGACACAGCCCCGCCCTGAAGAGCTCACAGTATAAATAATTTAGCCAGACAAAAGCAAAATGTTCAAAATGTTTTCCTCCTCTCCCATCTCTTTTCATGGAAATAACCATGAATTTTCCATTTTTGTCTTTGTGCACCGCTATCCTGGGAGACAACCCAATAGTTCTCTCAGACTAATAGGCAAAACAGATTATCCATGTCTCGCCTCTTGAGCAGTCAGAATGTCTGAACAAGAAATTGCAGTCATTGACATGCCTTAATTCGCCAAATGGGGGCAGTGTTTAGCAACAAATATCAACCAAACAGGAAGCAACACACTGAGCCAGGCATAGCAATCTAGTATGGAGTAACTCCACTGACTTCCATGACCCGAGTCAACCCAGAGGAGGCCTTCCCGCACTCCCTCCCCCTGCCCCCGCCCCAAGCCCAGGGAGATTATCCCAGCAGAATCCTGCACCTAGACATAGGTACCCTACCTGCCCCAACCCTAACCCAACCCCAGGAACTCTACCCTCCACAGCCCTACCCTAGGTGGCGCTGTGCCACCCACCCCAACCCTAACCTCAGCCCAAGGATGTCTAGCTGTTCTAATCCTCATGTAGCTCCAAGAGCCCTCAAGAGCAGGACCCCAACCCCTAACCCCCAGCCTCTAACCCTATGAGTAGGTACCTTACGTACCGCAATAGTAACCCTTGCGCAGCCACCTCCATGCACCTAAACTCTAACTCCAGCCCACAGAGACCAACCCTGAGCCCACCACCCCTAACCCCAGGTGGAACAACCCTCCCCATAAAACACCAACCCTTGCCCAGGGATGCCCCACCAGTGCCAAACCCACCTCCTAACTTGGGGAGGTCTTCCCTGCAAAGCCTTAATCTCACCCTGGGAGCCCCCCTGCTCCCACTCTAACCCTCACCTGGGAGCTCTTCCCATCCCCACCCTATCCTGTGAGACAGCCCCTGGCAGCCCAACCTCTCCCCACCCTAACGCTGTCCTGGGGAGCCCTTCCATGCCCACCCCTCACCTGAGCCCTACCTACATGGTCCCAGATCTGAGCTGGGGAACCTGGGCCCTATCTTAATACAAACAGTGCTATCTGCAGAATTTGTCCACATGTGCTCCTATCCCCCCCACCCCCACCCCAAAATACCAAACAACACACATTTTCCTACATGGGAATATGAACAGCCCTATGCTTAGGGGTGCCGATCAGTACTTCAGCTACTTTTCCAGGTTAGTTTTTAACTTCCGAGAGGATGCAGGAAGAAGTGCAGTTTGTTGTTAGAGAGAGGTTTTAAGCGATGGAACATTTGTCCTTTTTTTTTTTCCTACTACAGAAAGCTGCCAAATCAAAAAGCTCTGTCCTGCTTGTAAAGCAAACCCTGGAGTATTATTTTTCCAAGAGCCAATGTCATCACAGAAATACTACTTGAAAACAATCTAAAATTACACTGATGAGTGCGACATGTTCTGGAGTTTTTGTTGGCACCGCTAAGCTTATCTTGCTCTCCTTTTCTAGCACTGATCTTGGGGCTACAATTCCGGAGAAGGAAAACATCATATGCAACCAGCATCATTTAGCTTCTGCTCAATAATTTATTAGGAAACAATCTCCCAAGCTTACAGGCTGGATCCTTTGACTAAAAAGTGTTGTGTGAAGCTTCATAAACAGGTCCAGACATGGTCTTGAGCACTTTAAAGACCTTTCCACATGCCAAATTCATTAGGTTATAAAATATTTCTTGCCCGGTATCACTCCACTATTTCCAGTAGTAGAAATTAAGCGTGTCGGTGCCAAGAGAGGGAGTCCATGAAGCCACTATGAGGAATACAGATACTTTCTGCATGGAAGTCAGACAAGAGCAGCCAATTTGAGGAGGGTCACGCTGTCTGGAGTGGCTCTTGACCGAGTGTGCCTCAGGGAAGACTGTCAAAAAGCAGGGCAGACACCCCAAACTGGTTGTATGTTCGAGAATTAGATTTCACCAACCCAGTACCAAATGTGAACTCCCAAAGTACTACAATAGTTTTATAATGGAGGCAAAGACAGTCCCCTTGGACACTCTGGTCTATCTCGCCTCCCAGGCAAGCTGGACTATGTGATAAATGGTCACTTACACCAGACAAAATATTCAGGTTGCTTCCAGTCCCAAGAGACCAGTCACTTACCCCAGATCAATCTGTACCTTAGATGTACTAACGACAACACTGGCAGCCAATTCTGCAATAAACTAACTAAAGGTTTATTTACTAGGAAAAAGAAATGAGTTCATTACAGATTAAAGCAAGCCAGTATAGCTACACAAATTAGTTTCAGTCTGTGATTCAAAAGATGACAGTAGTAGTAATCTGTCAGTTCAATGTGTCTTTCAGGGCTAACCCATGCCAAGCAGCAGGGAGATCTCTTTACTTATGTTTCAAGAATCTTTGCCCCTCATAGTCCAGACAGCACAAAAGAGATTCAGTTTCTCCTTGTCAGAGGATTTTTATCCTCTCCACTCCAGAGCTCAACAGATGGGATGAGTTCATCCATAGGTCTCTCCTTCTCAGAGGGAGTTAGGAATGCTGTCAACAGCGCCTCTGTTCTTTGATGCTACACAGTATCACATTTGCCTTTAGTGGGCTGTCTTTTACTTGGGATGAGCTCTTTACCTTAATTAGATATTTCCTGTTTAGTTACGCAATTAAACAGATTTACAGTGCAGACATTTATACCACAGGCTTAAGAGGTTATAAATTAAATCAATACGTGCAACATCCCACAAACATTTTATAAAGTCTAAACACATTCTTATCAACTTAAGAGCTAATATCTATTTTGATAATGCTAACATATAGGTGAGCCAGGCTGGTTTCCAGCTATGCATTTCTCAGTGCTCAGTGAGGCCTGGGCCTTGGCATGAGCTGGCACCTGGTCTGCCAGCATCACAATGAACAAGCACATAAACACCACTGATCTAATGAGGTAGGGGAAAAAAGCTAAATATTCTCCTTGCCTGGCCTAGAAGGTACAGTACTGGAGTGGTGCTCAGGAGACTTGGGTATTATTACTGGCTTCGCTGTTGGGTGACCTTAGAGAGGAAGCAACTTGCCCGTCTCCATTTTAGGGATTTGCGAGGCAAGGAGGAAGATTCCTTTGTGAAGCACTTTGAGACCCACAGCAGAAGAGTGCTATAAGAGCTAAGTATTAGGTGCAACAGAGCGGGGAAAAATATTCTCACTGTATTTGTGGAAGGTCTTCAAAGGTTAGACCATCCAGGCAAGATCTAAGCCTGACACTACAGCTTGGTGAAGTTCTTCAGATGAATATTTTATTCACTAAAGCTATCGCAGTTTGGAGTCAGCTAAAACTATTCACAGTTCAGCAAACAGTTTTGGCCATTTTGGGGGGGGGGGGGACTGGACTGTGAAAAAGTTGAAATATTTTGTATTCAAAGTGATGTTTTCAGAATTTGCCTAATTTTAAAGAGGATTGAAAAATGCCAAAACAAAATGTTTTGTTTTGGGTCAAAAACAACAACATTTTGGTCAAACTGAAGCTAATATTTGGGGGGGGGGGGTTTGTTCACTGGCCAAAACTAGCAAAACCCCACAAACAATTAATTATTCACACATTTCTACTTGAGACCATTTGCACTATCTGCTGGTATGTGTGAGGCTCCAACAGTACTAGACTAGGCTCTGTATAGACAGAAATAAGAATCAAAAGAGCATAAAAAGAACCTGAAGAAAAACCAAACCAAGACATTGAGGATAAACGCGTTAAAGACTGTGAAGTGCTCAGATACCATGGGAATGCTGGCCATAAGTCCCTACTGTAGATAAATTAAAATCCATTCTCAGTGTAAGATCTAGTGATTCTACAAAAGCTAAACATGCTAGAAAGTTGAGGCTGATATATGGATTTTGGGAGAGGAAATTGCCGCTCGGTATAATGAGGGGAAACATCCTCTTTGCTGTTCCTGACGAAGTTCAAGCTCAAAAAGAAAGCAAGTGTTTTTCTGGACCTGGAGGAGGCCAAGACCCTGGAGAAAAGAAACAGCTGTAGGACACTCACATGCTTCCCCTTTCCACCCTCCCGACCATAAGGGCACATGAAAACACTTTTAAATTAGAGTCCTGGATAACATTAAATGCAAAGAAGAGATTTAAGTCACTGATCTACTGCATAAATATTCCCAACGCCTTTCAGTGGCATTGTCCTATCTTCAGAGCAGAGCTCTGATAAGAGTTAGAGTGCTACAAAATTTATATCTGGGTCCAGGTCTGGAACCTGAAGACAGAGTTTGCATTTGAAATTCCATTTTAGCCTATGATGGAAAAAGAAGCAGTTGCAAAATTTGGATCCAGGTTTTGAAGTCTTGGAAAATTTGGATTCAAGGTCCCATCATTCTGACAGAACCCACATTACAGCCTCTTCTTTTGCAAAGGAGAGGAAGAGAACAAAGCTTTTAACCAGACATAAGAAGGACTCATTCAGGATGAGGCCTGTTCTTATTTTATTCAAACCAGTTTGCTTATTTATGATCTCTAGGCATTGCCTTGTTATCTTTAGCAACTGGAGGGAAATGAGAATTGAGTGCTCAGCTAGATCTCAGTGAATCCTTCCATCAAAGGGAATTTATACAACAAACCTGCCCTCCCACCAGAGCACTGTTTGGATAATGCTGCTTGAGGCAAAACCTGTGGAAATGAAATCCACTTAAGACTCAGGAGAAAGCCAGTGAAAGAACTGAAACTCCCTTTCAGCACCTAGCTTTGGCCCTTTTATATTTGCCTGCCAGCCAACTATAATGAAGGCTATTATGATTAAACAACATTTCCCTATGTAAATATTCTGCAGGGATTTTTAAAGCAAATTGTTTGTTTTTAAAAATAGGCTCTAAGGCTTCACTAGTACATAGCTGCTATACTGAAGTCAATGACAGGTTTCAGAGTAGCAGCCATGTTAGTCTGTATCCTCAAAAAGAAAAGGAGGACTCGTGGCACCTTAGAGACTAATACATTTGTTAGTCTCTAAGGTGCCACAAGTCCTCCTTTTCTTTTTGAAGTCAATGGGTGTTTCTCAGAAGCAGCAGCTGCATAAATTGGGTCGCTTTTATATTTGGGAATGAAGAAAGGAGAGCCAAAGAGACCTCCTAACATTAGTAGGGATCAGCATTACCACAAGCATGGACAGTCTTTCTGAAAGCAAGCTGGCTCCCTCATCCATTTCAGCTCCTCTCCAGAAAACCCCCTTTCTCACTCTGTGCTTTCCCTTTGCTCTGATATTAAGAGCCCAGTGTCTACCCAGAAGCCGGGAGCTGTAATCCCCAGCACAGGCACATATGCACTCACCAGCTCTGCTCCCGCTAGCACCTACTAATAGCAGCGTCCCGCAGCACCCCTGGCAGTGGACTGGGCTAGCAACCTGAGTGCGTAGCCGGGGGATGCGGAAGGGTCACAGTGCGGAAACTTGCCCGTGCTTCTGTGGCCACACTGCTATAGATTAATCTCTGGCTGGGGGTGCATGTCCCAATCAGAGGTTATAATACACCAAGGTGTCTTAAAGCGTACCAGGAAAGTTTCCGTGATCCAATCTGGCCCATTAAATTTTTCCAAATCAGTTCGTTAGAAGGCAACCGATCGTTAAACTCTGAAGCAAGCAAACATTCCACTGAACAGTCGGCCTTCTCACGAGATTCTTTTTGTTGTCAGACTTGGACTGGAACAAAATCGCCACTCCCACATTTTGCACCTATGCTATTGATCCTAGCTGGAACCAGCAAATAGTAGAGAGATGCAGAAAAATTACACACACACACAAAGAAGTTGAACCACGCTTTGTCAAACGCAGGTCTTGCCAGCTACATGCCATATGTGATGCAATGCATAAAAGACCCAATAAAGAACCATGAACTCCAGGTCTGTGTCCTGGATTACCGCTGGTTGGGTTAAGTCCTACCTGGGGGTATTTGATTGAAATAGATGCTAACACCTGGGAAGGTGGGAAGGTCACTCTGCAGTTGCCTTTCTGGGAGCTGTCTGTCAAAGAGTCAGGGCCCAGATCCTGGGCTGGTGTACTTATAGCTCCATCAATGTCAGTGGAACTACATCTGGTGTCTAGTGTTTACTGGACTGAACCGATGTTCCCCCTACTCCTTTTAGTTAGGACATTTCTTTTCAATAGCTACGGACTTAGTGTCCCTTTTTTATCGCAGACTAATGCAGGGTGTAGCACTTTAAGATTAGCCACCCTGTGGCCCTGTGGTGCAGTGACACTTCTGAAGATAGTATCCATCCCAAGCACAATGCTCAGGGGCCTTTCAAACTTAGACCCTGAGCTATGAGTTACAGCACTGGGAGTTCCATGCTCAGTTCCCAGAGGATTGAGAGATAGAGGAGGGAAACACCGTGTCTGCACGCTGGATCCCAAGTTCCCGCAGCACAAGGTTGGTTTCCTCTTTGCTGGCATGGGCCGAACTGCCCTGCCAATAATAGAAAGAAAAAGTCAAAGCAAACACCAATCTCTGACTAGAGAGCCAAAATGCAAATGCATTCTCCCTCTCTGTATGTTCCATCCCCATCTCCCCACTCCACCATTCAAAGTGCGAGGTCAGTGCAGGTGTCATTTGCAGCTGCAGTGTGCCTTGTCTGTTTCAGAGAATGAAGGGGGTGGAGGTGAGTTATAAACCAAAAGGGGGGGCAGGGTTATAAACCACACTTGTAGGAAATCATTTATCCCGATTAACAGGACACCACAGCAAGGCCAGCTTATTAAAGACTGACTTCAAAGCCAGAAAAGCCCAGAGGCAGGAATTCTTAGAGCTCAGGCAGCCCTTTCCCAGGGGAGCTTCCTCATCTGCATATCATTTTTTGTGCGGCCACCTCTTGCAGTTTTGTTTCCCTCCCACATTTCAAGGAACGCTACTGCAGACGAGAATGATGCTTTCAGAGAGGGCCGTGTGGGAAGGCAGCAGGAGTGAAAGTGTGGCTCTGCCAGCAGCAGGTGTCACTGGCCTGTATCCCGAAGCCATCCTCTCCTATAAGGTAGCCTGTAACACAGTAGCAACTTTCAGATGAGACCCTTTAAAGCACCATTTTCCACCCAAACCTGCTAATAAAGGCTGCCACGGTAGCAGCTCAGTTTACCCTTCATGGGATTCAGAGCACTCAGCTCCATGCAAATACTTGCTCTTGATGCAGGGCTTTTTGTCCATAGAAATCAGTGCTTTACAAAAAGGACCTCAGGACCATTATCCCAATTTTGCAGATGGGAAAATGGAGATTGAGAGATGAAATGAGTTGTGCTAGGTCTCTTAGCAGATCAAAGACAGAAGTAGAACCCAGTCCTCATAAGTCTCTGTTTGATGTCCTGTCCACTGGGCCACACTGCTTCTTATGATGCTGTAGCCCATAATCTACCACTGATTCTTCAAACAAAGCTCTAGCTCCATGTTTTGACTAGTAGTGTCTCACCCTCTCTGTGTTCAGTGGCTGGATGAGACAAATAGGCCAGATATAACTGCACTTTCCTGATTCAGATACCGCAGAGCTAGAGCACTCCATAGAATTGCCTCACGCAGTTCCCAGGGAGGTCAGCCACAATCAAGTTATACAGCCCTATTTATAAAAACCGGTTTATTTTTGAAGCTGAGGTGGGCTGAGTAGCTGAGATGATCAAATCCAGTGATTGTTTATATTGTAATAGCACCCAGGAGCCCCCAAGTCATCAATCAGGACCCCCTTATACAAGGTGCTGTGCAAATACATAAAATGTGGACCCTGCCCTGGTAAGATTATAATTTAAGAGCAAAATAAGTAAACATGTGGATGCAGCAAACAGGAACACAAGGTAATGAGACAAGACTGGTCAGAAAGTGGCCTCAGCACACCAGCAACTGCCTAACCATTGTCAGTTTGATTTGGGGATTGTTTTGTTTTAAGTCAAAATCATGGCAGAGAAAACTGTTAAGGAGGGATTTAGAGGAGGAAAATGATGCTTGTAAATGTTTACATCTGAGGTCCCCCCCCCATCCATGAAGGGGAGGATGGAAGGAAACATGAAGATGCTCATTTGAAATGTTTCAACAAATGGACGGTGAAGGTTGACATCACTGGCTGATGGAAGTGACATCACTCCCGACATCACTGGCTGATGTTACCCCTGCCTCCATAGTGTGCAGGAGATGGTGGATAGGGCAGGGATAAATTATACAGAGGCTTAAATGCAAAGACAAGTCGCTTGTGTTTGATCTTGGGGAGGACTGAGAAGAGAGCTGATGCAGTCATAGCGTCAAGCTCGGAAAAGTGATCTTTGCAGCAACATTTTAAATGGATACAAGGGAAAGATTCGGTTTGTCAACACCAGAGAAGGCGAAAGCTGCATTGGTCAATGCTGGAGATGGTGTTCTGTAGGAGCGATTTAGCGCATGAACAGAGAAAAGCCAGGATCATAGAGTAAGCAGGAAGTAGTGACAAGATTTAGACAAGGACAGGATGGGGAGATCTAGACTATTGCACTGAAGGTAACATCTAGATAACTGCCTGGAGTGAGGAGGAGGATTGGGTTATCCACAGTGATTCAGAAAGGAGGGAGAAAGATGCAAAGCTTTGTTTTGGACGTGCTATTCCTAAACCCAAGGCGAGAGCCATTTCAATGGAGTGCCAGGTGCAGAAGCTGGATTGCAGAGGGGCTAGGATGGAAGTGGAGGAGACAACTCTAGACAGTACCTTCTATGAGCTTTGAGATGAAGGACAGAAAGAGCAGTAACTGAAGAAAGGAGTGGTCAAGAGGAGGATTAAGATCAGAGAGACTAAGGCACTGGGAGCAGAAAGAGCCTGAGGTTAAGCAGTGTAAGGGAGGAGAGGAGGCCAGACAGGTCAGGAGATGAGACTGCAATAAGTTAACAGCTCTCCCTGCTGATGGAGTCTTTGTCTGCAATAAAATTACTGACACTTATAGAAAACCACATGAAGTCCATTGGCATGCTCTGATGCAGAATATAGCCCACATCCTACCCACCTTTGTGGGTTATTGCACGATATCCCCCACTCCCTGCCTGAAGCACCTGAAGACTGCAAATTAGTAGAGAACAGACCAAGATATCCACTATAGGCATTACATCCAATACAATGGCCTCACCATGGTCACATGAAACAATCTGCAGATGTGGGAATCTCAGGGTACTTCCAGCTGTCCATGCATATGAAGCTGGAGGAATGCTAGTTCCATAATAACTCCCAGCTCCACCATTGCAGAGGGTCATGGTGGGCTTCAGGAAGAATAGCAGGTTCCTTGCCATCGTTCATGTTAACGATGCAGTGCTTTCTTAATTAGAGTTTTCCCGAACAGCATGTGTAGTATTGGTGACACTCGTAATTAAAACAGCCAGGCAGTACTTCTTAGCTCGCAGAGAGTTAATTGAATTCTGCAATCCCTATGATCAGCCATGAAATTTATACCTGCAATTTGTGCAGGCTGCAAGAAATGGAGCCTTTGGGGCCTTGTTATTCATCAAAAAAATAGGTTGATTTATTTGTGCCAAGTATCTCTGTAGGAGGCTCTTGGGCCTGATGTACAGTCACTTTCCTCCAATTAACCTCCCTGGCCTAGAGGGAGAGGAGAATTAGACATCTCTTAAAAGCACAGATCTAGTCTGAGAAAGGAAGAATATTTCAACTGAAACTAGCCCTTATCTGCGTTAACTCCCAGCCACCAGGACTTGGGAGTTCCCAGCATGAGACATGTCAAGAACAGCAGTGACAAACTATGGAGTTAAAGTTAATCACAGATGATAGAGGTGGGAGGGACCTTGCATAAATCATCTCGCCAATTCTCATTCAAACAGGAAAGACTGCATTCATCTTTCCCGTAAGTGTAACTCACCCCAGTTTGGACACTCGTACTCTGATTTAAGTTAATACCTCAACAACTGTTCCCCAAGGACTGAGTTTACATCCTATCAGAAGGTGCCTCACCCCCCCCCCCCCACACACACACACACCCCTCTAAATATCCAGTACTAAGTTTGGAATGTTGCATGAGTCCTCATTTACTAAACTGGAGTCCGCTGCTTCTTGCTTTACTATTAGAGTGGTAGCAATTGTGAGTAATGCGGCATCAGGGAAATGTAGCTTGTGTAGTTTATTAGGCCATGGTTAGTATTTGGAAAATCTCCGGCACTTCTAACAGTGGGAAAACTTTAGGGGTGACCTGCAGAACCCCAGCACAGCAACGGAGGAGATAGCGTCTTTTTCCCAACAACCGCTAAAACCTCATGGGAAGAATTCTTCCTCCCACTACTCCTTAGCATTGCTGTGGCAGGCTCTCTTATGAGGCAGTCTCCATAATCCCCATGGTAGAACATATAGTGAGTTGGGAGCATTAATCGACACTGCTACTATGATTCTGGGCAGCACTGCTGCTCAGGACCAGCTTGGCTTGGGCTACATTGGCCATTGCAGCCCCAGCAGCCCAGAACAGAAGGGTGCAAACTGGGTCTTAAAAACAATTTTCCACCCTTTCCTCTTGGCTGTGAGTGTTGCACTACACCTCTAAGAAGTGCAGCAAAAATTCTCTTCCCATGACGCAGAAGGCTAGATTCCGATATGAGGTACACCAGTATAAATCCACAGTAATTTCACTGGCTTCGCACCAGTGTAATTACACCAGAAACTGGCCCAGAGCCTCCCAGTTCTTTCAAGGGACACGCAGAATAGGTCCTTCTGGTGGATCTGAGGGGCCAATCCGAAGAAGACACATTATTTGACTCCTTAGCAGGAGCTGGCCTACACAAGTATAGTATTGTGAGAGCCAGTCAGTAACATAGGATGTATCAGAGGGGCTTGTTTACCATACCCAGCTCCTTCGGCTTCATGGGTGGGGTCAGCAGCCTCTCATTGGGAGTCTGTGTTAAAGTTGCAGTGAGAGTTCTTCCTTAGAAGGATCTTTTCAAACATGTGGACTGATCTCAGCTGCTACAGCTGGGATCGGTTTGGTTCCAAGTCATCTTGATTTCACTGCTGACCACTTTTCAAGAGCTCTCAGTGAGCCCAAGAACATCGGTGGGGCCAGAATCCTTCCAACCAGCCAGGGTCAGGAGGCATTGGCACTCGAGTCAGGCTTTACTGGAGATCTTGTTTTGCTTTGGACTTAAATGATGCATGACAATTATTTCTCTCTCCCTCCCCCACCCCACCCCCCAATCCACTCTGTGCAAGCTTCAGTTCCTGGAGGACAACAAGGCTTTGGTCAGCTGCTTTTCATGCTACATTTATTTCAGTTGCTGAGAGACGGATGGGCTATTTGCATACACACAGCACCTGATTGCTTTGAAGACCCCCCCCCCCCTCCACACACACACTTTACACACGCTGTTCTTCACACTGAATATTCTCTTGCAGGGCTTCCTTTCCTCATACAATAAGCACAGATGACGTGAATGACAGCTTGTGCTGCGCTCTACCTTTTATGTCAGGCTAACAATCACAACAGGAAGTGGTGGTATCTTAGTGCAATAGCACCCAGAGGTCCCACCCGACATCAGGGCCCCATTGTACTAAATACAATTTGAACACAGCGTAAGAGACCATCCCTGTCCTAAAACGTTTATAAGCTAAACAGACAGCCCAAGTACTATCATCACCATTTAACAGCTAGGAAACTGAGGCACAGTGAGATCAAGAGACTTGCCTCAAGTCACACAAGTAATCTGTGGCAGAGCCAGGAACTGATGGGGACCCAGCCCTACTGAGTTTGCAATCCAAGGGCCGGATTCTGCCAACATTATGATCACATTACTCACTACCAGTGAACTCACTGATCTAGCAGTAAGCACTCTACCCTTGTAGGATTTGCAGGATCCAGTCCCATAGCTTTGATGATCATAATACACAGCACTTCCATGAAGCATTATGCCTTCCCAGTATTGTACCAACATGGACTAATTAATCTCCATTTCATTAGTGGGAAATATTTAATATGACTGAGTTCACAGAACTATAATTCAGCAAAGAGCTGCAAGGTACAGGAAAGGTCTGTCACACAGATGCATTACATTAGCCCCATCAGACTAGTAGAACAAGTGATGTCCTAGGACAGGGAAATGGTGCAGGATGGCTTGATAGTCCATGGCTCAAGTTATGCAGGAGGTCAGAGTAGATCATCATAATGGCACCGCGTATATTTTTAAAGCCATAATCTGCAAGTGAATAGTTAGGAAAACCTCTGGCTTTCCATTTGCCTTAGGTCAATAAAGACTAGGAGCTGGTCAAAACTTGGAGTTTCTGTTCCACAGGAAACAGACATTTTGAAATTTGTTTTTGTTCCAATGTGAAACAACAAAAAATTGAAAATTCCCAGGAAATGAAATTCCAAAAAAATCCTTTGGGATGGGTCAGAGTGTTTTCTTCCAATTTAGATTTTTAAAATAATGTGTTCCCCATTGGAAATTTTTCAACCAGACTTCTCATAGAGAGCCTGGAGCCAGCTTTGTGCATGGATGCAATGAATTTTATCAGTCTTCCCTACAATGTCTACCATATCTAGTTTATAGGTTTGATTTGGACTACAGTCCAAAGTGGTGAATCAATTAATCTGTGACAGGGTTTCCCTTTAAAATAAATGGCCAAGATTTTTAAAGAGTGACTAAGAATCTGGGGTGCCCAACTTGAGAAACTTTAAAGGGACCTGAGGTTTTAGAAAGAGTGGGTACCTACTCTGAACATTTCAGGCCCTTTTAAGGTGTCCCAGTTGGGCACCCAAAATTACTGGTTATTTTTGGAATCTTAAGCCAATTTTTTTTTTTAAAGCATGAACCATGAAACACCCAATTAGCAGCGTAAAATGATCTGTCCTCTTGGCTAAGTGCAGCAATTTAACAAGTGCTGACTGTTAGTTTTAATGGTTCTTTAAGAGATCTTTTACGATGCCCAAAGATAATCTGACAAGAGCTTCCTGTTTAAAAATGAAGCATTTTTCCGTAAACTGGGTTTACGGGAAAACAATTTTAGCCACTGCTTGTTTATTTCAACTGTTTTTTTATTGGTGGAACAGTTACAAGAGTCAAATGCAGCTTTGTCACTGGGAAACCAAGTAACTTAAGTGACCATTTATGGATGAAAATGATTATGACAGTCATTTAAAGGGGCTCTACAAATAGCCTTATAAATGCTCTTCATTTTCCTAAAAAAAAAAAAAAAATCACCCCTGTGCAGAGGCCTAGCCCAAATGGAATACATTGTTTTTGCTTTGTGCTGGCCCTGCTGTAGGGGGTGAACTTCATCCCTGTGCAGAGATTGGGTTTGATGTTCCCTTGCTCCTCTGCCAACGTAATCGGGCACGCTGCAGAACCAGCAGTGTGCACTTTTCAGGAGAGCTCAGCAGTGCTCCTAATGGTCAGTTAGAGAGCAACAGTGTCAGGCTCCATAGGAAGCAAGGTCCTGCTGCTCAGCTAGTGTTGCAGCCAGTCTTAGCATGTCCCAGTAGTGTAACTGAGGGTAAACTCATTGAGGGAATAGGGAGTTTGCCTACGTCTAAACTAAACCGTATAACCCCCAAATGAGTTTACCCACTTCCCACCTCCCAGCCCTCAATCACTGCACCACTGGCAAGTCCCTCCAGAGAACTGCAGTGTTTGTTCAAGTCAAAGCTGATTTTTAGCTAATATTAGAAGATATGTAGTTCAAATATTTAATTTGTAAATGGATAGTATTTGCACCAGAATCTGGACTCTAAGTGTTAAGCTCTACCAATCAGGGAAAAGAAATTTCCCACATGACCCTGTGCATCCAATCAAAGCCAATCAACCCAACTTGGATACCAAACATTGACAACTCACTATAAAAGGCTCATGAATGATCTAGACAACAGAATTTGGCAGGCAATATTCTGAAAGAAATCTCAAAAAGGAAACAAATTATAGGAAATCTTGAGCTGCTCATGGACCATACATGAATTAAAGCTAGGCTAAAGTTACCGGTTACTTTATTCACTTAGAGAGCTGCCACACAGCAGTTAGGGGCAAGAGTGTACACAGGAGAAAGAGGGATTTCTAGGATTCTCTTCGTGACAGCGGATTCCAGAAAAAAATGGGTTTATACTGAAACCAGTACATCAAATGTACTGTGAAGTTATTTGTGCAACCTCCAAAGGCTTAGTCAGAGACAGGAATTTAGCATGGGCCATACCACGTCAGATCACTGGTTCATTAAGACTGGTATCCTGCCTCAAGGAAGAGTGGAGGGGACCCATAATGCACCTCACCAGGTGGGCCTTCCAAAGATAGAGGCTTACGCACCCAAGCACAGGCTGCACAAGGACATAGGCCCACAATTTCCATTAGTAGAGAAGCCTTATTTTATGTGCTAAGCCCTGTGTGATAGTTTTAAAAAAGAATGAGAGAGTGTCACACCTTACTTGGGGGGAGGGGAAATCTTTGGGATAAGGCCTGTGGGGGAGAAGACTGCCTGAGATTCCCCTTGCTAATTTTTTTCAGAATCATTCTGCTGTAAGGCATAGGTCTGTCCCTACAACTGATGCCCTTAACTCAAGTAGGGGGTGTAGCATTTCCTCAGTTCCCCTCCAGAGCAATGCCTCATGCTGTAGAAAGTTTAGCCCTTCAGTCAAACATAAAGCCCTTCCAGACTGTCCAAAGGCCTAACTGGGCCAACAAACTGGCCATAAGCTTTCATTACACACTCTCCCTCCTTGGGTTTCTTCTCTCAGGTTTCTAGAAAGTCTTTCACCCCAAAATGTGTCCCTGGCCAGAGCCTCACAGACTCTAGCTCATCACAGGCCCTCCCAGCTGGGAGCTAACATACTTCCCTCTCCAACTGCTGTAGAGAGTAGGGGCTTCCTGTTTCCCTTGACTAGAAGCCACAGTCCTGGGCGTCTGAAAGGAAAGAAACATATGTTTTCTGCAGATGTGATAGCAGCCATCTTGGCCAACATCAGAGCTGAAGGTGTTTACAACTTGAGCAAAAAAACCAGGCTTGCAAAACTAAGGGATTGTAACACGCTCTGTGGACCAGAGACTGGGTGCCATGGGGACACATTATAACACAACCAGACTGCTTCAAATGCCCAGTTATTTCCATCAGCCAGGGAAAGGAAAACTTCAAACACAGCCCAAAATCACAGCCTGGCCTTCCATTACATACATACCTTTACCCCATTGCCAGGGTCTTGTGCAGATTTACCCTGAAGAGACACACCAGCAGCAGCTACCATACCTTTCAAAATCTCCTCCAACATGCCTAGGAAAAGGATCTATATAACAGACACTCTTTCCCAGCATGCATCTATGCCCAGCTCAGAGTAGCACGGGACCAGAGGGCCTTTCTTAAAGGTTCCTTGCAACCCTAGTGGAACTGGCAAGAAGTCAAGCCTCCAGATCCCAGTAGAACTTCTAGAGGCACATGTGTCTTCCAGCCAGCCCAGTGTCTTTGCAGCAGTTCTTGTGCCCTATTCTGCTCTCTCAGGTTCTTTACAAATGCTTTCCCCATCTCAGTTTGCCAAGACACCACTTTAACTTTCCTTCAGGTCCTCCTGAAAGACCCACTTTTGTGAATCCCGTGTGGCCCTTTTGCCAGCCATTGTTAGCAGCAAAAAAGGCCAGGTTCGGTATTCTAGGGGGTCCTTCTGAAAACTGAGATAGCAGCTCAAGTCTCCAGCCAGAAAACTATAAGTAATACTTCCCCACTTGCAAGCTCTGAGCCTGGGATTTAAGACAAAGAGAACTTTTGGGGGAATGGAGGAACATCACAATACATTTGGGAAAGCCAGCAATCAATAAATGCACACTCCCTCCAGGTGTCCCAACAATAATCCTCCTCTTTCAGGTGTGAACGGTTAACACATTCTAGCCACTTCCCTCCTCCCCAGCTTGCCATTCACAGATTGTCGTCCAGGGCTGGTGGGGTCCAGGAATTCTGACCACTCGGTCTCCAGGCCCTAAGGGAAGTGCTACCTGGGCTGTGCTGGGAGATCTACCACCTAACCCAGCTAAAGTGATTGCACTTGTGATTGCTAGGTCAGATGGCCTGCCCCAGAGTCCATCAGGTAGGCTGCTGCTCATACCACCTCAAAGCCTACCACTGTCTGGAAGCTGCCCCTCTACCAAGCCTCCAGAGAGGGAACCAGTGATATATAGGACCCTTAATCTGTAGCAAGAAACTCTCTACAGAAAATAGGAATCTTCCTCTCTCCTCATACTTTGCCCAGGCACCGCTACCCAAATCTGCCAGACTACAGTCTCCGTCAGGACGCAGCCAACCTGCTGAGCTCTCCTGAAACTCTAGCTCTTAGAATTTAAGCACATCAGGGCAGCAGCTGATGTTCCTCTTGTTCATCATGAAGCACTGAGCATGTTATCAGCACTAATAAATAACGGCCAGGCGATGATGGAAGGATAGGGATTTTAATTACTCAGATCCGCGGTGCAAATGGAACACAGCAGGAACATTTTACAGTGAGACCGCAGCGTCAGAGCATGTAACCAGTCAGCTAGAACAGTGTTCTTATGTCAGGCTAAGAGGAGAGAGCAGCTTTATTCTTGTTACAGGGCCATAATGACCTGTGGTGTTCGCATGGGAGGACTGCATTCTGGGCATGCACTCTGATTTGAGGGAGGAAGTTAGAAACAGACCAAAGAATGCAAAAGGCTCAGTGCTAGAGGCCCGGTGATGAAGAGGATGAACACATCTATGCCACACACACTCCGTGGGCTGTGAGCAGCAGGGACTGAATCTGGGACCACTGCATTTAAATGCATGAGCCTCGACTACCTGTGCTAGAAAACCCACCTGCATTCGCTATGGCAGTAGTAGGCTCATCAACCTCTTTCTGTGGCCCAGCCACTATTGGGGTGACAGGGAAGAGTGGGGACAGAGCACCAGACTGAGCACCTTTCAGCATTCCTGCCATAACATGACTATCTACCATACGTCTCTACTGTCTCCTCTCCAAGGAGCATCACTCACTTTACTTCCTAGCTCCCACACTGATGTAGTGTCCCCTTGCTGAAAATCATTGACATCTGAAACAATGAGCGACAGAGCTGGGGATGTAGGAAGAGTTACTCCACTAAAAGAAAGAGTCCCTCAGCATCCTAAAATTTCCTACATGAATCATATATTTTGCTGCCCCTCATTTTGGGTCACTGTCTCACCTGGCCTCCCACATTTGTCCTCTGGCAGGTTGAAAGGTCTGGCTCCTAGTGTCTGAACTGGGAAACTGTGCACGTGGAACCACTGTGCAGTTACAGAGGACATCCACGGATGCCCCAAATGGCTCATTGTGACTGCTGCATCACAGCACACTGCTACGCCACATTTCCATCTGACATATACTCACAATAAAGTTGTTTATTTAAAAAGATATTTGGAGCAGCACTTTACAATAAGTGGCAAATCATTATTTAATTCCTTTGGTACTCATCGAAATAACATCAATCAAAACTAATGCATCTGCTAGCTAAATATGAATGTAATCATCCATTAAAATGTTAACATTCATGAAAACTGTTTATTAAAATAAAGTGATAAGCATCTCCTTGTGATTTGGCAATCAGCCTATGTCCCCTTAAGGCACAGTTGGTACACTGGCTGTTTGGAACTGGATTGTGTTTGAAATGTCCCATCAGTTTATATCTCCCATTATTCAAAACACACAATTTAGCTTTTGCAAGCAGCCCTGGAAGCTACATCCTTTTTATCCTTGAACACATACATAGCAATGAAGACTCCACCTGCCCTGCCCTGCCCAGTCATTGATTCAATGACAGGGCAGGGCAACTGTGATGCTCAATTCTAATTTGGAGATGCTGCCCAAAGCGGTAAGGAATAGGCTGACCCACCCAACCCAAGCTACAGGGGTTGGGCTGCAAAAACAAAGGCTCTAGAGGTAAGAAAGCAGCACTACGGTGCTTAATTTGTGCCAGGGCTTGCCAGGGCTGAGCTCTGGCACCTTTAGGCTTGGCAGTTCATAGCCCCAGCACCCCTGGGTTTGCTGTGTCAGTTATGAAAGTAAAAAAATTGCTTGAGCCCCAGCACCTCTTTCATTACAAATTAAGCACTGCAGCTGTACTCCATGGTAGCTCTCTCTGTAGTGTTGGGAGGCTGAGGGCAGGATGAAAGAAGGGCCTGGTAGACTGACCTATGGATCTGTGCCTGTGCATAAGGGAACCACACAAGTGGCATCTATTAGAACCCAGGACCAGCCGTAGAATACCGGCACAGCTATCCTTGATGGGGAGGAATTCATTCCTTCCCTGCCCTGAATTATGCACATGTCCTTTGTGCAAGGACCACGTTACGCCTGTAGCAGTACAGGATTTAGCCACAGGGACCATATTCCACTCTTGGATAGGTGTACATGGATCCAGCTGAAACCAAGGGAAGCCATACACCCTCCTCCCTCCCTACCCCCGAGTCCTCATTTATATTTCTGATGGGCGGGGGGCGGTTCTCAGGACTAGCGGGTGCTGTGCAATAAGAATGACTGGCAACTTTTGACAAGTTTCTTCCTCCTTGTCCTTAGGCTGTGTGAGCAGTAGGATTGTTTCTATGTTACAAGTGCCCTTCAAATCCTAAGGACTCTGCCGTTCGCAGAGCCTGGTGACAGTTCAGCACAACCTGTTCAAAAGGAGTCTCACACAGTGCACCCTTTTCCTGGAGATTTTCCTGTTGTCCCTTCCTGTTCTGCTATTGAGCTTATGCCTTCACTACCACAATATCTGTGCACCTCAGTCTTCAATGTATTTATATTCACTGCGTTCCTCTGTGGTAGGGAAGAGCCGTTATCCCCCTTTTAACCCCCTTACAGATGGGGAACCAAGGCCCAAGTTTTTAAAAGGTGTTTCACTGTTGCTGCACTCAGCATTGCAACAGCTCGCTGATTTAGGAGCCTAAATGACATTTTTCAAAAGGGAATTAGGCACACAGAAGCCAAAATCCTATTGACTGCCAATAAGATTTTGGCTCCTAAATCAGTTAGGTATTGCAACCTTTTAGCATCTGGGCATAAGGCACACCAAGGCTAAGTGACTTGCCCAAGGCCATATGGGAAGTCTGTGGCAGAACAAGGACTTCAAGCAGGTTGCCCCAATTCCTAACCTACTGCCCTAACCACTGAACCAAAATCAGAATACTTAAAACAAACATCATTCAGCCTTGAAGTACATTTTGCTTTTCATGTAGGAAGGAAAACAACCCACAACCCTATTTTCTATGCCTTTTATTCTTTTTTGCCTCCATACTTTGACTAGTACATGTTTTTCCAAAGGTACTGAAAATGTAACCATTTTTGTAGAGAACGAACAAACCACACTGAATATATCTTGTAACAAAATGTATATGAAGCATCACAACTAGCTGCCTGTTTTACAAACATGTTTTGGAGTCCAAGGGGTGGCTTTTCAAAGATGTTCAAGCACCTGAAATGAATGGAGTTGGGCAACTAGTAGGGCTTACAAAAGTGCTTCAGCGAGTTAGGTGCCTATCTACATCTTTAGACACCTAAATACATTTGTAAATGTGGCCTGAAGGTCCTAAATTGCAATGTTAAATTGTTCCAAAAAGAAACAAACCTGAGTGCTGTGTTGGGGGGAGGAGGTGAACTGCCCATTCTAATATATTTTTAGGATCCATTCCTTCAAAAATCTGTGTTCAGCACCTTAGTTGTTAAAAAACAAACAAAACCAAACCCCAATGTTTGCTCTGCAGACTACCAGGTTTCAGCCATTTCAGCGGAATGGACGAATGCAGCCACAACTGTTCCATATTTTCCAAGCAAGCAAGCAATTGTCTGTTATGTTTAACTTTAAGCCTCTCATCATCATCAGTACATTAAGATTTAAAAGAATTGATCCAAATCTCTTTGATAATCATGTGAGCTGTCTTCATGTTGTACCATTTCCATTATCATTCAGAATTAGTCAATGGACATTAAAAACTAAAGAATTGCCAGGACTGTATAAAACATATCATTTCTAGTTTCCTGTGCGACTAAGGACTTGGTGACATGGGGAAATTGACTGGCATAGCCATAGCAGTCAAAAGTCATTACAGTAGAACCTCGAAGTGACAAACACCTTGGGAATGGAGACTGTTCGGAGCTCTGAACAAAACATTATGATTGTTCTTTCAAAAGTTTACAGTTGAACATTTACTTAGTAAAGTTTCAAATCTGTATTATGTAGAAGAAAAATGCTGTTTTCCCTTTATTTATTTAGTAGTTTACATTTAACATAGTACTGTTCTGTGTTTGCCATTTTTCGGGAAGGGGGGGGGGTCTCTGCTGCTGCCTGACTAGGCACTTCCAGTTCCAAATGAGGTTTGTGGTTGACTGGGGCAGTTTGTAATTCTGAGGTTCTACTGTAAGTGAATTATTCTGCTTCAGGTTTCAGAGTAGCAGCCGTGTTAGTCTGTATCTGCAAAAAGAAGAGGAGTACTTGTGGCACCTTAGAGAATAGCCAATTTATTTGAGCATAAGCTTTCGTGAGCTACAGCTCACTCACGAAAGCTTATGCTCAAATAAATTGGTTATTCTGTTTCAGTAATTATTCCAGAATAAAGTCACTCTTATTCCAGAATACTGTCCACATGGGGGAGTTGTATCAGCATAGCTATAGCAGCATAATTATTCCACTATAGTTATGCCACTTAATTTCCCCAATACAGAGGCTTGATAGAGTTCATAAGAAGCATTAGATGGCATTTCAGATTTTTTCATGCCTGCAAGTTGAAGTTGATGTACAGCACAGAGCGCAGCACATAGTTTGTCTTACAGCCATGTACAAGCAGGATGTTTGTGTCATACTGGGATGCTCTGCTTCTGAACCTCAGCTTAAAGGGAAGAAGAGACTGAGACAAAGTGCCTGTAGAAAAGGGAACTGGATTGATAGACAGCATAAAATTTTCAAAAGGTACCTCAGTCCCATTTTCCAAAACTATTACTGTACTGACATTTCACCTTACCAATCTTTAGCCTAGATTTTTAGGTTGAATTATATATGTCCATTGCTAGGAATAGGCGACAGGGGATGGATCACTTGATGATTACCTGTTCTGTTCATTCCCTCTGGGGTACCTGGCATTGGTGACTGTTGGAAGACATGATACTGGGCTAGATGGACCTTTGGTCTGACCCAGTATGGCCGTTCTTATGTTCATTTTCATTATTGGTATTGCTTTAGGGGTATTGCCTTTTTTAAGGCATGCATAATTTATTTTAAAATTGTTGGATTTTATTTTTTAATAGTGTGTTCTCAACAGTTCATTTTATACACACACACACACCCAACCCCATTTATCTCCTTATATTATCAAAGTGGCAATCTTTCAGTATCCTTTTTGTGGCTGTGGCTGGCTATTGGCTGGCAGTGTGTTCTTGGCTGCAGAATCTAGGTCACACATGATTCATTAAAGTTACTGAGGATCATCATCCCAAGCAGTATTCTGGAAGCACATAATTAAACTTCAAGCCTTTGCAGAATTCAAAGTATAATTGAACTTTCCCCCAGTATGCGTTGCAGTGAACAATTGAATAGCTACATTATGATGGGGTAATGCCTCCTTTTGAAGCATTAGGCATTAGCCAGTGCTGACGGCAAGATACCGGACTCTAGGAAGGGAGGTTACAAGCATATGGGAAGAAGGGTGATGTAATGAAAGCCCAAAGCCCCTGGACTTTGAGTCAGGAGACCTGAGTTCAATTCTCTAGGCTTCCTACATGAAACTGTGACTGGAGCTATCTTGTGCCTCAGTTCCCCATCTGTAAAATGGGGGAAAGATTTCCCTTTCTCCGAGGAGTATTGTGAGGTTAAAAGCCACTAATAATTGTGAAGCATTTGGGTGGGATGAGGATCATCTAAGTATCTAAAGAGATATACGATTCGGTTGACATTCAGAGGCTGATGAGGGTAGCCATAAAAGTACCTAGGAGGTAAGAAGTATAGCAAATACTCTAACTTTTTTGCTTCATTTTAGAGAGAGGGGGAGAGAAGTAGTGGGGGGCAAATACATGTCTACCTTGTTCTACTGAACAACCAGAACTTTATAAAAGTTCTAGAAGAATATTTGAACCCCTGTATATTGCTGGGTTTTCCATTTCCTGCCTGAAAATGCCATGAACCTCCAGATTAAAAGTGTTTATTGCAATATAAGGAAATATCTAACACTGATTATATGGGGGGAGGAGGGGGAAGGAAGGTCTTTTAACAAAAGATGGATAAATTAAAAGAAAAGAATTTAGCGTGAGCCAGACTAACACGGCTGTTACTCTGAAACCTTTCCATGTTCTGAAACTGGTGTTAAAAAAATGTGTGGGTAACAATGTTTATTCACTTATATTTATTTTATGCAATTTCTTTGTTTCCTCCGGGGCCAGAAACAGATGCCAAAATTTTCCATGGTTTACCGAAAGCCATGCTATGGAATCGGTCTCTTCTAAATATGTTTACTAGAACTTGTCAAGAATTTTCCCTCTAAGCTATTTTCAGTATCAAGCATTTTTATGGAACACAACATTTATCAGGGTTGTTGCGGGTTTTTTTGTTTTTTTTTGGAGGGGGGGTGTTAAAAAACAAAGAAAACTAAAAATGTTAAAAGGCTGCCAAAGAAAGCATTGTCTTCACAACGAACAAAAAGTCTGATTAATAATTAATTGCTTGCCAGCTAATTAGCATTCCCTTGGGCAGCTGGATGCCTTCCATTTCCAAACATCACCCAAGGCCAACATCAAGCGCACGTAAGTGTGTTAGCAACTGATTTATTAGCAAGTGATTTGTTCCCTGAAATAAGTGGTTTCCCCATCTCCTACTGTCGCCCCTTCTCTTCACCCCTGGGTTTTAGTTTATTACAATGTGAGCCAAGCGAAGTTACCTACTACAGGACAGGCCCAACAAAGAAAATAACAGAACACCACTAGCCATCACCTTCAGCCCCCAACTAAAATCTCTCCAGCGCATCATCAAGGATCTACAACCTATCCTGAAGGACGACCCATCATTGTCACAGATTTTGGGAGACAGGCCAGTCCTTGCTGACAGACAGCCCACCAACCTGAAGCAAATACTCACCAGTAACCACACACCAAAAACACTAACCCAGGAACGTATCCTTGCAACAAAGTCCGTTGCCAACTGTGTCCACGTATCTATTCAGGGGACACCATCATAGGGCCTAATCACATCAGTCACACTATCAGAGGCTCATTCACCTGCACGTCTACCAATGTGATATATGCCATCATGTGTAAGCAATGCCCCTCTGCCGTGTACATTGGCCAAACCGGACAGTCTCTACATAAAAGACTAAATGGACACAAATCAGATGTCAAGAATTATAACATTCAAAAACCAGTCGGAGAACACTTCAATCTCTCTGGTCACTCGATTACAGACCTAAAAGTGGCAATTCTTCAACAAAAAACTTCAAAAACAGACTCCAATGAGAGACTGCTGAATTGGAATTAATTTGCAAACTGGACACCATTACATTAGGCTTGAATAGAGACTGGGAGTGGATGGGTCATTACATAAAGTAAAACTATTTCCCCATGTTTATTTCCTCCCCCCGGCCCGTTCCTCACATGTTCTTGTCAACTGCTGGAAATGGCCCACCTTGGTTATCACTACAAAAGGGTTTTTTTTCCTCTCCTGCTGGTAATGTCAAGAGTCCAGAGATGTCAAGAGTAACAAGAAGGGTTTCTTCAGGTATGTTGGCAACAAGAAGAAAGCCAAGGAATGTGTGGGCCCCTTACTGAATGAGGGAGGCAAACTAGTGACAGAGGATGTGGAAAAAGCTAATGTACTCAATGCTTTTTTTGCCTCTGTCTTCACTAACAAGGTCAGCTCCCAGACTGCTACGCTGGGCATCACAAAATGGGGAAGAGATGGCCAGCCCTCTGTGGAGATAGAGGTGGTTAGGGACTATTTAGAAAAGCTGGACGTGCACAAGTCCATGGGGCCGGACGAGTTGCATCCGAGAGTGCTGAAGGAACTGGCGGCTGTGATTGCAGAGCCATTGGCCATTATCTTTGAAAACTCGTGGCGAACCGGGGAAGTCCCGGATGACTGGAAAAAGGCTAATGTAGTGCCAATCTTTAAAAAAGGGAAGAAGGAGGATCCTGGGAACTACAGGCCAGTCAGCCTCACTTCAGTCCCTGGAAAAATCATGGAGCAGGTCCTCAAAGAATCAATCCTGAAGCACTTGCATGAGAGGAAAGTGATCAGGAACAGCCAGCATGGATTCACCAAGGGAAGGTCATGCCTGACTAATCTAATCGCCTTTTATGATGAGATTACTGGTTCTGTGGATGAAGGGAAAGCAGTGGATGTATTGTTTCTTGACTTTAGCAAAGCTTTTGACACGGTCTCCCACAGTATTCTTGTCAGCAAGTTAAGGAAGTATGGGCTGGATGAATGCACTACAAGGTGGGTAGAAAGCTGGCTAGATTGTCGGGCTCAACGGGTAGTGATCAATGGCTCCATATCTAGTTGGCAGCCGGTATCAAGTGGAGTACCCCAAGGGTCGGTCCTGGGGCCGGTTTTGTTCAATATCTTCATAAATGATCTGGAGGATGGTGTGGATTGCACTCTCAGCAAATTTGCGGATGATACTAAACTGGGAGGAGTAGTAGATACGCTGGAGGGGAGGGATAGGATGCAGAAAGACCTAGACAAATTGGAGGATTGGGCCAAAAGAAATCTGATGAGGTTCAATAAGGATAAGTGCAGGGTCCTGCACTTAGGACGGAAGAACCCAATGCACAGCTACAGACTAGGGACCGAATGGCTAGGCAGCAGTTCTGCAGAAAAGGACCTAGGGGTGACAGTGGATGAGAAGCTGGATATGAGTCAGCAGTGTGCCCTTGTTGCCAAGAAGGCCAATGGCATTTTGGGATGTATAAGTAGGGGCATAGCGAGCAGATCGAGGGACGTGATCGTTCCCCTCTATTCGACATTGGTGAGGCCTCATCTGGAGTACTGTGTCCAGTTTTGGGCCCCACACTTCAAGAAGGATGTGGATAAATTGGAGAGAGTCCAGCGAAGGGCAACAAAAATGATTAGGGGACTGGAACACATGAGTTATGAGGAGAGGCTGAGGGAGCTGGGATTGTTTAGCCTGCAGAAGAGAAGAATGAGGGGGGATTTGATAGCTGCTTTCAACTACCTGAAAGGGGGTTCCAAAGAGGATGGCTCTAGACTGTTCTCAATTGTAGCAGATGACAGAACGAGGAGTAATGGTCTCAAGTTGCAGTGGGGGAGGTTTAGATTGGATATTAGGAAAAACTTTTTCACTAAGAGGGTGGTGAAACACTGGAATGCGATACCTAGGGAGGTGGTAGAATCTCCTTCCTTAGAGGTTTTTAAGGTCAGGCTTGACAAAGCCCTGGCTGGGATGATTTAACTGGGAATTGGTCCTGCTTTGAGCAGGGGGTTGGACTAGATGACCTTCTGGGGTCCCTTCCAACCCTGATATTCTATGATTCTATGATTCTAATAGCTCATCTTACCTGATCACTCTTGTTACACTGTGTATGGTAACACCCATTGTTTCATGTTCTCTGTGTATATAAAATCTCCCCACTGTATTTTCCACTGCATGCATCCGATGAAGTGAGCTGTAGTTCACAAAAGCTTATGCTCAAATAAATTTGTTAGTCTCTAAGGTGCCACAAGTACTCTTTTTTTTTTTTTTGTAGTCGCACAGTGACTGAGGGAAGCTTTGTTTGGCTGCTACTTCACGGGGGGGGGGGGGACAATTACAGTCTGCAAGAAGCAGATTAGCAACAGAAGCGGGGACCAAATCTTGGCTTTCGAAGCAAAGGCAGCATTTAGGGAACTGTTCTCCAGCTAATGCTTGAATTCAGTTCCTATTAACACTAATGAGACTTACACACTTGCAGACACCTTAAGAGAGAGAAAAAACAGAAATGGCAGCTAAGTGCAGACAGAAAGAGCAATCCTTTACTCTCAGATTTTTGTCAGCCATAGAAAAATGCACTTTCCATTTTAAGAACTTAGCATCTTTACAGCTGTGTTTTTTAAATGAGCTATTGCAGTCGCTGAAATACCATTGCAGAGCAGGGAAATCTCTCAACAAATTGCCACCACATGGCCGAGCCAAAGAACATTGGAAAGCTCACCCAAATGGAACCTCCAGGAACAAAGAGGCTTGCCCATCGCTCCTACATACTCACATCTGTGCCATGAGCATGTCTCAGACCAGCCCTGCTGCGTGCGTTGAAGAAAAGATGCTGCTGTCCCTCGGGCCCTGGCCCAGCAAAGCACTTACACATGTACTTAACTTCAAGTTGTAAATAGTCCCATTCACTTCAATGGGATTACTTGCATGCTTGAAATGAGGACACGCTTAAATGTTTGGTGGATCAGGGCCTTACAATGTTTAAAATCAGGAGTCGGTCCAGTGAAATCAAGAGGCCAGAATTCTGATCTCCATTACTCTGGTGTAAATGCAGAGTAACTCTTCTCTGAGCTGGCACAGGGGAAACTGTTCTCAGAGTACAGGGGTACTGACTGTCTATGGGAAAGTCTGAAAGTTATTCCACTTAGGAACAATTCTGCTTTTGCAACAAAATGTGGCCAGATTCATGTGTGATTTACACCATTGTTACCACCCTTCCCTGGTATACCCTGGAAGAGAGATGGCAGTGAAACACCATCTGCGCGCACGTGCACACACACACACACACACACACACAGGTCCTTTCAGTTAAGGGAGATATGATGTAGCCTTAGCCCTAGAGCTGGATTTCCTCTATGTTGTAACTAGAGATATAAAAGATACAGGAAGTTTCATAAGGTCTTGTGATGTGCAAATATTTTACTTGTGCGTTTGTGTACATGCCCACACGTACACATTGTTAGATTGTAAAGATGTTTCTGTGATAATTTCCTGGAAGGGGAGGGTAGCCTTTTGTTACTTTCCTCGGATGTATAGAAATATTACTAGACATATCTTTTTTAAAAATTAAAGGAGAAGGAAGAAGACAGAAACTGCCTGGAGATGTGGCGTCTACACAGAATGGTGACACATCAGACATCTACTTTCCCAAGAGGCTTCAGCAGTACAAAACACAGAGAGGAGAAGAATCTGCAGCATTGTTTTCAGCCAGAGCTAGTATGTGTCCTTGGCACAGAGTGTACTGGGAGAAGAATTTGGCAAGCAGCGATTGTTGGGGCTCCAAGGATTACACCAGCCCACCTATCACACGGGCAGCCAATAATAATGGTGTGAAAGCGATTGTGGGGAAGAAATAAGTTAAAATTAGATAATAAAACATGTAAAATAATTTGAAAAAGCAACTAAACTAGGGAGTGACCTAAGAAATCACACTCCTTGGCCCAACAGAGACCAAGGCTTCAAGTCTATTGAAGACAATGGGAGTCTTTCAATTGACTTCACTGGGGTTTGGATCAGACCCTTCAACTCCAGACAGCTGGGAACAGATCATTCTGTTTCGCACACATGCTCACAAAACAGATCAGCTTATAGAGTGCCAGTAATGACAGCCTGAGAGAACATTCCATTACTTGGGATGTTCTTGGGGCGGAGAGCATCCTTTTCTTCTGCATTTGTACAGCACCTGGCACAGTGGGGTCCTGGTCCATGATTGAGGCCTCTAAGCATTATGGCAATACTAATAAATAATCGTTCCTTTCGTACCCAGCAAAGCACTGATGCAGCAAGACAGCAGAGACAGGGAAAGAAGCAACATCTTCATAGCGAAGGGATAAATAGACTTAGCTTAGTTCAGATGCCTTGGGGCGAGGGGGCTTATTGGCCAAGTAGACTGAGAAAAAGCAAACGGTACATATCTTTTACTCTGTCATCACCACAGTCAAGTTATTATTGATATTCTAAACACTTGCTGGTAATTTCTGACCAGCTTCCTTCCAGCTCCACTATCCCCAAACCCTTCTCAGAATTCAGTCACCTCACTGGGTACGCCCAGTAGCCCAAGTATTCCCTTCAGTTACCACAAGCATAAGTCTGGAGTATCTACATTAATGTAAAGGGAGTTAACTCCAGATGCCAGTGTACTAAGGCTAGGATTTGGTCTGTCAAGCTGCCCTCCATGCCTCATATCCAGTCATGAGCAGCTGACTCATAAAAGAGAGAATAAATGGATCTCTCTTAAAGGTGCCTTTAAGATCCTGCCTTTACTAGTCCGTGTTTCCTCATATAATGATATATGAATGATTAATTTAAATTATATAAATTCATGGGGCCCGACTCTCCTATCACACCCATATAAGTCAGGGGTCACCCCCAGAAGCCAATACAGTTACACTGGAGTAAAACTGGCATAAGTGAGAGGAGAATCAAATGCATGTTTCCTTTAAAGTAGACAGGCCATTAAGAGATTTATAATCCAGACCGCATTGCAACACTATAACATAAATAAGATTCACAGTGTACTGTATCTGATGTATTACAGACCGTAATATGAAATAAATGGCCATTTTTCCTTGAGGATCTCCCAGCTGAGAGCTTTGGGACCAAAAGTAATGGGAAATATTCTCCTGCATTCATGTGTGATGCGTTGCTCCCATTAGTATTAATGGGAGCTATGTGCCCACACAGAAAATGTATACAGCAGTGACCTGAACTGTGTATTATTGAGTCCCTAGATGAAAATTCCAGTTACGCTATAACCCCATGCAATGGTTCTGCTAAACAGTAGCCTGGTTCTTTTGTCAACTTTGCAAAGCATTTGGGGAATAAAACCACTTGTGCACTAAGGGTACACAGTGCTGGAGCTGTCATAAACGTGACAGTTTTACTTCATAGAGTAACTCATGAATGTTTTCTCTCCTATACTTGTTGAATGTGGCTTCACACCACCTGAGTTTTCTTCTGAATGTCAGGTATTCACAGATTCCAAGGCCAGAAGGGACATTCCAAAAAGCTAGTGACTAGTCTGACTTCCTGTATAACACGGGCCACAGAACTTCCCCAAAACAACTCCTAGGCACATCTTTTGGAAACACATCCTATCTTGATTTAAAAATTGTCAGTGATGAGAATCCATCATGACCTTTGGTAAATTGTTCCAATGGTTAATTAACCTCCCTGTTAAAAATTTATTCCTTATTTCCAGTCTGGATTTGTCTAGCTTCAACTTTCAGCCATTAGATCATGTTATACTTGTCTCTGCTAGATCAGAGAGCCTATTATTAAGATATTATTAAGATTATCAGATTAGACTCTGATCAAGTCACCCTTAATCTTCTCTTTGTTAAGATACATAGAATGAAAGAGCTCTGTCACTAAGGTATATTTTCCAATCCTTTAATCATTCCCGTGGCTTTTCTCTGAACCCTCTCCAATTTATCAAAGCATCCTTCTTGAACTGGTGACACCAGAACTGGACACAGTATTCCAGCCACAGTCACACCTCTGCCAAGCAGAAATTAAAATCTCCTACTCAAGATTTCCTTGTTTATTCATCCCTGGATCTCATTAGCCCTTTTGGCCACAGTGTCGCAATGGGAGGTCCTGGTCAGCTGGTTATCCACCAAGACCCCTGAATCTTTTTCAGAGCCATTGTGTCCCAGGATAGAGTCCCCCAACCTGAAAGTATGGCCTACATTCTTTGTTCCTAAATGTATACATTTACAGTTAGCCATTGTCATAAATATAAAGGGAAGGGTAAACACCTTTAAAATCCCTCCTGGCCAGAGGAAAAACCTTTCACCTGTAAAGGGTTAAGAAGCTAGGATAACCTCGCTGGCACCTGACCAAAATGACCAATGAGGAGACAAGATACTTTCAAAAGCTGGAGGGAGGGAGAAAAAAAGTCTCTGTCTGTCTGTGTGTGATGCTTTTGCCGGGAACAGAAAGGAATGGAGTCTTAGAACTTAGTGAGTAGACTAGCTAGATATGCGTTAGATTCTGTTTGTTTAAATGGCTGAGAAAATAAGCTGTGCTGAATGGAATTGATATTCCTGTTTTTGTGTCTTTTTGTAACTTAAGGTTTTGCCTAGAGGGATTCTCTATGTTTTGAATCTAATTATCCTGTAAGGTATTTACCATCCTGATTTTACAGAGGTGATTCTTTTACTTTTTCTTCTATTAAAATTCTTCTTTTAAGAACCAGATTGCTTTTTCATTGTTCTTAAGATCCAAGGGTTTGGGTCTGTAGTCACCTATGCAAATTGGTGAGGATTTTTATCAAGCCTTCCCCAGGAAAGGGGGTGTAGGGTTTGGGAGGATTTTGGGGGGGAAAGATGTTTCCAAGCGGGCTCTTTCCCGGTTATATATCTGTTAGACGCTTGGTGGTGGCAGGAATAAAGTCCAAGGGAAAAAGGAAAATAAATAGTTTGTACGTTGGGGAAGTTTTAACCTAAGCTGGTAAAAATAAGCTTAGGAGGTTTTCATGCAGGTCCCCACATCTGTACCCTAGAGTTCAGAGTGGGGAAGGAACCTTCACAGCCATATTAACTAGAGGTCTGCTCAGGCCTAATTTTACAGCTTGACCCACACCTCAGCCCAACCCAGGAGCATGAAGTCCCTCAACCGGCATCAGCACTGCTGCCTTGTCTTCTGGGGCTCAGCCTGGTGGGGACTTCCCACTCCCTATGTCTGAGAACCATCTCTGGCCACCATCTGCCGGTGGAGTTGAGGCATCAGCTGCTGCATGTTCTTCTCCTGCCAGCCTCCACTGGCTCGCATGCTCTTTGCGTTGCAGAGCAAGAGGTGCTGAGACTCATCAGCACACTCATTCTGAGGCACACACAGCACAGCAAGATGGTAGTGTCCAGGAGGAAAGGACACTACCAAGAGGACACTTCCACATCAAATTCATAGGCAGGAGAGGTGATCACAGCCTATCCTACCCCAAGCTTGAGAGGGCTGTGTTGTTTTCAGACCTAACCCAAACACTTGTAGTCAGGTCCTGGTAGGTTCAGGCCAGGTTGCTAGGTTTGATTATTAAAATGCATATTGTTTGCATGAGCCCAGTTTACCAAGCAATCCAGATTGCTCTGTACTCATGACCTGTACACTTCATTATTTACCACTCATCCAATTTCTGTGTCATCTGCAAACTTTATCAGTAACGATTTTATGTTTTCCTCTAGGTCACTGATAAAAAATGTTAAATATCATAGGGTCAAGAACCAATCCCTGTGGGACCACTAGAAACACACCCACTTGATGATGATTCCCCATTTACAATTACATTTTGAGATCTATCAGTTAGCCAGTTTTTAATACATTTAATGTGTAATATTAAGTTTATATCATTCTAGTTTTCGAATCAAAATATTGTGCAGTACCAAGTTAAATACCTTACAGAAGTCAAAGTATTAGTACTTCAAAACTATTACCTTTGTCAACCAAACTTGTAATCTCATTTTAAAAGAGAAAAGGAAAAGAAAAGGAAAAGAAAAAGAAAGATAGTTTGACAGGATCTATTTTAGATAATGCCATGTTGATTAGTATTCATTATATTACCCTCCTTTAATTTTTTATTAATCAAGTCCCATATCAGCTACTCTATTGTCTGCCCAGGACAAGCAGAGTGTGTGACCCTGAGAGAAGTCTAGAGAGGGGGCTTCTGGGGCTGGGGCTTGCTAAAAAGTCTTGGGGATGTAAGCAAAGAAACTCTCAGGCCCTTGTACATTCTTAGTCCATAGAGAAGATAGCATCAGAGAAAATACCTGACTTTACCATCAATTCCTCCTCCTAAATGAAACAATGTGAAACACCCCGAATTTGGCTAACTGCCTATGTCAAAAGGGGTAGCTTACATTCCATTAGAAATAGTATGTGATCACATGCCTGATTCTGAACTCACTCATGCCAGCGTAACTCTGCTGACTTCACTGGAGTTATTCCTGGTTCACACCAGCTTCGCAGTCAGCACCTGTAATGTGTGGTTACAATGAGGCAGAGTTGGGGTTGCATGTGCAACCTAAACTGTAACATTTCACATTTTTGGAACGGTTAATTGGAGAACCTTACTTTAGTTTTTGGATGGAATTTCACTGAGCTTATTCCAAGCATCAAACACCAAATCCTTTCAATCCTCCTTAGCTAAAGTAATGCAGAAAATGTGCAGCTATAATGTAAAAGCTTAATCCTAGAGTTACTGTCCAACTAAAATAAATATCCACATAATTTTGTGTATACCTTTGAGAGAGTTGTAATTAGTGCAATGGAAAACTGCAAACATGTCCATGCTGACTCTAAATAAAGATGTCTGTCAATGATACAGGGGTCAGTGGGAGGCTATTCCAGAAATTCAGAATGTACCTGCTTGAGCAAGGAATGAAAGTGTATCTGTAAAAATAGAAGGTGAGACTATCTCTGACAGCAAAATTGCCAGTGGTAGCTTTACAGTGACTTGGTTACATTGCTCAGTGAGCCTCAATGAATTAAATAAATTGAAATGCTAATGACAGAGTGAATCCCCAATGCAGTGATGGGATAAAGCAGTCAGATTAGGTTTCAAACAGAGTGAGTTCAATGCCATCATGGAGACCAGGGCTCGTCTAGACAAGAGTAAAGGCTGCTTAAATATTTAAATATACACATACATACATGCACACACACACACACACACCCCTTAGCTAACACATTTTAATTAATGTTTTAAAACCCAAGTGTAGACAGGGCTAGCTATATTTTAACACATGCTCATTGATCAAGGTGAACTCTGTCTAAACTAGAATTTTTTCAAATGATAACTAAAATGTATTAGCTAAACTTTTTTTTTTAAAAAAAAAACCTACCTCCTCTGATAGTCTAAACACACCCTTAGTGTCATTTTCTGTTGTTTCGCTGACTAGTTAAATGCCACTATACTGACATGTGTGGCATCAGCCTATCAGACCATTCCCCCAGGTGTTATTCAAACTTTTCTGACCTCTTCCAACTTTACAGTAAGATTTGTCACAAATTTCTGCAAAACTAGATGTTTAGATTTTAAAAAGGATGTATCAACATATGCTTAGAGTAACTAGGGGTGAAAGTAATATTAAATTCTTACCAGTATGGGGGCCTCAGGCAGAAGGGGCGGGGCTGGTGGGGTCAGCCTCCCTCAGCCAGCCCATCCACGCTGCCTGGCCCCCACCGCCTGGAGCTCCGACGGCAATTTAAAAGGGCACATGGTTCCGGTCACTGCCACGGTAGCAGTCTGGAGCCCCAGGCCCTTTAAATTCATTGGCCCCGGGGCTGCTGCCCCTTTTGCCCCCTGTCCCCCCCATCGGCGGCTGGGGGAGGGGGGCAAAAGGGGCAATGATGTTAAAGCGCTGCCGCAGCACTTTAATGTCGTTGCTCCTTTTGCCTCCCCCGTTGGCAGCCCTGCCGATGGGGTCTCTACTGGCAGGGCTGCTGACGGAGAAGGGGCAGTGACGAGGAAGGGGCAGTGCTTTAAGGAGGGCTGCGTACAGGCTGGTACCAGCTTCTTACTGGTATGCCGTACTGGCCTGTACCGGCCCACTTTCACCCCTGAGAGTAACACACCTAGGTTTTTGTAATCTCTCCCAGTTCGTTGAAGATCCTTATCACCATAGCAATGAGTGCCTCCGTGACCGGAATCCCAGGGGAGCCAGCAGAGGTCACTCAGTTAGGATGAACTGCAAAGAATGGGGCAGACAAGCCCCCACGCTGGTAAATATTCCAATATTTAGATTTACCAAGCCAGCACAAAACAGCTTCTATTACACCTCACTGGTTACTCAGAAATCAACAACACAGTTCCCTTAAAGTAACCCAGCCTCAGGCCTCCACCCAGACACCCAAGTCAGGTATGATGAGGATTTCTGAAAATCTTATTTCATCATATAAAAAAGGTTCTACCACTCCCAAAGGATGGGACACATTACCTCCCAGGTTAATGAATATTCCAGACTTTTCCCACATACACGCTTACAGACAATTCTTAACTAAACTAAAATTTATTAAAAAAGAAAAGGAAGAGCACATTGGTTAAAAGATCAGCATATCTACAGAATGAGACAACCTTGAGATTCAGATTCATAGCAGAGATGGAGAGCTTTCTAAATGCAGAGAGTTCTTTCAGAAACAATTCAAAAGTTATAGTCCAATGTTTATATTCAGGGCGGTTCAGTCAGGACTGGGATCCTTATGGCTTAGACTTCCCCTGCATGAAGCCTCAAGCAGATCTGAGATGACAGGATCAGGAACCAAGACATTTTTCATACAGTTTCAGACCTTCTTTGATAGAACAATAGGCACTCATTTCCTAAGCATTGCCCGGTAATTATTCACACAGATTAACATAAGGCAATTGCCTGTTTTTCCACCATTTGCAGATGATTGGCTATATATTTCAAAGACAGATGAATACAGAGACATCTTATGTTTACAGTTCATTGAAATGTTAAGATGTTCTTTTGATCTGTGAATTAACAGAATACAGCATAGACAGGGACTGTCTGATTACATTGTTGACCTCTAACAATATATATGTAAATACACAAAAACACAAACATTATCTCCCCATATGTTTTTAAGGGTTGCATTTCAGTCATTTATCCTGCAAGATGCTTAACCCTTTCTGGTCATACATTACAGCCATGAATGTATTTTATCCTCCCAACACCTCTAGGAGGTATTATCCCCCTTTAGCAGATGGGGATTTGAGGCACAGTGTAAATGTAAATTTCCTATGATTACATAAGAAGTCTATGGCTAAGCTAGGACTTGAACCAGGCCACCCAAGTTCCAGGCCAGGGTCTTAGCCACACAGCCAACCTTCCCGTCCATTGTAACACACTTAAAGGAGAGTGACATACACACACAAAATGTAAATTCAGAGTTCAGGCTGAAACTCCTCCCCTTTAAGATTAGGCATGGCGGAATATGTTGAGTGGTTCTATCACCCAGTAAATACCAACATGCACTGATCCATTCCTCCCTCACCCAAGGTCACCCAGCAAGTCAAAGGCAGAGCCGTCCGATTGCTTGGATGCGATCATAGAATCATAGGACTGGAAGGGACCTCAAGAGGTCATCTAGTCCAGTCCCTGCACTCAAGGCAGGACTAAGTACTGTCTAAAACATCCCTGGCAGGTGTTTGTCTAACCTGCTCTTCAAAATCTCCAATGATGGAGAATCCAGAACCTCCCTAGGCAATTAATTCCAGTGCTTAACCACCTGACAGTTACGAAGTTTTTCCTAATGTCCAACCTAAACTACCCTTTCTGCAATTTAAACCCATTGCTTCTTGTCTTATCCTCAGGGGTTAAAGGGTCGCCTCCACTGAGATGAAACGTTCTGTTCTCTGGCTCATTCCAGCTCACAGCAGTAAGTGAAGCTCTTATCTCTAGACCACATAGTTTTGCAAGAAATTCAGTTCAAGGTCCCCTCCAGCCCTACGATTCTATGACAGAGTTAATCTAGCAAAGTTTCTGTCTTGTTTTTCAGGCAATTCAGAGCACTGTTCAATGGTGTTCACCGCCTGTGCATGCAAAGCGGGTGTTGGATAAACCCAAAGAGGCATGTAATTTGGGTTCAGTCCAATAGCTGAGATAGATGCCAAAAAAAAATTAATCTGAAATTCCCATTGCACTCCCGTTAGGAAACTGGACAAGCAAAAGATATTAGAGAGACCTGGTGGGCGAGGTAATATCTTTTATTGGACCAACCTTCTATTGGTGAGAGAGAAGCTTTCCAGCTTACACAGAGCTCTTCTTCAGGTCTGAGAAACATACACATGCAAACGTATGTTATTTATTATTGCTTTACACTAGTGTCTTGAAGACCCTGTCCGGGATCAGGGCCTCCTTGTGCGGGGCACTGTACATTCACATGTAGTTATCTTACCATTTCAACAAAGCTAGAGTTGGAGTTTGGTCTTAAAAGCAGGCAAAGGTTCAGATGCCTCTTCATTCATCCTAACCCTTCGCCTGCCCTTGGTGCCATCTACCAGCAAGGTCTCTCTTGCTGCATTTTACTTCTGTCTTTCATGTTGCTGATTACATAATCTTATTTGAAATTGGGTACTTCATGGTCCAATACGGTGATGAAACTGGATCGTATTTGTGTGATTATTTGCCTCTGCTCTCCTGGAGCTAGAGTAACTCTGAATATCGAAGGGATTTATGCACGCATATGGAAAGGAGAATTGATCATGATTTACATTTGTGGCTTTAGGAAGTTACAGCTTCAACTTGGCCTTGGTAAATCCTGGAGAATGTGATATGCTGGTCAGAAAAAGGGGTTGGGGTGCAGGACTTCAAGGTTGGGATTTCAGAAACACTCAATATTGACCCAACTCTGCTCCCATTGATACCAACATTGAGTTAGGACAATACTAAGTGCATTTGAAAATCCCAGCTCTAGATTGTATTCCCAATTCCATATATACCTCTTGCTGAACTGATCTTCCCCATAGCCTGTGAGGAAGGTAGGTAACTGTTGTTATCCCCCTTTTTCAGACAGGAAAAATTAGGTAGAAAGGTGAAGTGCCCAAGTGCCCAAGGAAGGTGAGTGGCAAACCTTAAAACTGAGTCCCATTCTACTGCTTTAATACAAGTGATTCCTTCCTCTCGGGTAGGATTAGAGTCACCCCAACTGAAAACATCCCAGTACTTCACTTTCACTTAATCACATCCTGCTAGTCCTCACCGTCACAGCAAATCTCTAAGCAATACCGGGTTTACAATGGCAACAGTGGCACTGTGCCCATGCTCATGGGGCCCCGTCCCACTCCTCCTGTGCTGCCCCCAAGCTGCTGGCTCCTCTCTACCCCCTGGCACCTCCTCCTCCACCACTCGCTCCTCTTGGCCAGTCAGCCCAGGACTTCTCTTCATCCCTTGGTCCTCCTCACCGGCTCCTCCCTGCCCCTGGTCCCTCCCCCTTGCCACCTGCTCACTCCCCTCAGTCAGCAACCGGCCAGCCAGGCGGCTGAGGGCTTCTCTCTACCCCCATCACTGGCAGGCAGCCGGTGGTGGTTGCCTGCCAGTGATGGGGGCAGAGAGGAGGCCTCCACCACTGGCACCCTGAGCCTCTGGGCCGGTGACTGTCCACCTCAGGCTCCCTAGGGGCACGGCCCACCTCTCCCTGCCACTCTGCAGAAGCTGTGGGCCGGGGAAGTCGGCGGCTCCCTTCCCCCACCACCAGGAAATGCCTCCTCCCCACCGTGGGCACCACCAGCACCAGGCAGACAGGGCTGGGTGGAGCCCCGGGGGACGGGGCCACAGCTACTCTGTGCTCCTGAGCTTCAGCTGTCCTGTTCCCAAGCATTGTGCTGGGAGGGGGGATCCCTGCCCTGTGCTGGCTCAGCAGGGCCACTGAGTGTAGCCAGGGGGCAGGGCGTTGGAAAGTGGGTCTTTGGGGGGAAGGGTATGTGGGGAGGTGCTGGGTTGTGAAGGGGTGGAGGGCACTGGAGAGGCTTGTGTGTTCTGGGATGCTAGGCAGTGGGGGAGTCTGTGTGTGTTAGGGTGGTGGGCAGCGGGGATGCGTGGGGGGCGCTGTGTAGTTGTGGTGGGGATGCGAGGAAGAGCACTGTGTAGTGAAGGTGGTGGAGATCTGTGTGTTGGGGTGCTAGCGGGGGATCTGTGTGGGGCGCTGTGCAGTTGGGGGTATTGGGCAGTTATGGTGGGGCTGTGGGGTGCTGGGCAGGAGTGGAGGTATGCAGAGTGCTGTGTATTTGTGGGGGGATCGGGGGGGGCACAGGGCATGGCAGGTCCAGGGGACACTGGGCACAGGGAATCTGGGGGAGCTGGGAGGAGGGGTATGGCACAGCAGAGGCACGCTGGCAGCACAGCGTCAGGCGGGCCAGTGTACAAACCGGCAGTTGCCAGACGCAAAATGTGCCCTCATGCTGAGCTGGGCGGAGTGGGGCTGCCCCTGCCATGCCATGCCCCATTGCACCTGGCCTGCCCCTCGCTCCGGGAACCCACCTCCCCATGCCATGCTCCACTGCCCCCATGGGGGCCCACAAATATGTTTGGCGCCAGGCGCACAAAAGGTTAATCCGGCGCTGCCTGTAAGGCAGGCAGGGAATTAGCATTCTCATTCCTTTTTTCACAAATGGGAAAAGAGGAAAAGCAGCAAGTGACTTGGCTGAATGAGGAATAGAGCTCCCGACTGCCTGCTCATTCTGCCAGAACAGACACATCCCCCAGTCATTCCTCCTCTTTTTCATTTTCTCCGTCAGCCATCACCTGCTGTGCCAGGATGCACATGTAGCTCAATGCAGTCTCTCTTTCCCTGGAGCCAGCACGGATCACATCCATCCCCTCACCAAGGACAACACAGAGAGGGAATGATTTCCTAGGAAGCACTAGGCCATTTTGCTTACAGCTGCCATGGTTCATTTAAGAGACATGGCTGCTGCACAAACAAACAAAGCCTAGAAGTCAAAAGTGGCAAAGAAGGGAATTGTATGGGCACTCTTGATTCCAACCGCATTTCTAGTCACTTTTTATGTATTTATTTTCCTCTTCCACCTAAAAGAATCTGCTCCTCACTCGACAAGGGCAGGTTCAGGGGGGCGGAGGGGGAAGACCTGTGAAATATTTGGTCATAGTTCACTGGCCGTCCTTCACTGTGACAGCTCTCAGCCGGTCTTGTCATACCCAACTGCGCAATTTCATCCATCTCTCTGGCATAAATTATCAGCCAGGGCTTCTTGTGGCCAGTGTGCAGCCCAGCGTTGCTCCAGAGATCCATATTGCAGCATGTTTTATCATGCTCCCCTGCTGGGGAAGGGGACCGCAAGCTCTCGGGATTCAACACACAGAATTGGCTGCAATCATATAATCCCTGAGGTCCTCATGCTAAGAGGTGGAGTGTGTTCCTCCTCCTCCCATCCTCTGTCATGCCCATCAGATGGCTCACAGGCCACACTTCAGCCCGAGGGAATGAGGGGAATGAGTCACAGGTTAAGTCCTCCCATCCCACATACAGAGTAGTCAGAGGGCAGCTAACAGGCATTGTTAGCCAAAAATAAGGCACCCAAGTAGTGCAGTGGTAGCTGCAGGGTGAAAGTTTAAGGCTTTGTCTACATGCAAAAATTGCACCAGTTTAACTAAAGGTGTAAATTTAAGTCAATTTAATCAACTGGTGCAAACTCCTGTAGCTTTGTTCTCACTAGGAAAATGCGCGTTCTTAATTTAACTACTTTGACATAAAATCCTATGGAAGAGCAGGCAGTTTGTAGTTTTCATATGAGTTTGCAAGACAAGCCGCACCAGCTGTAGGCACTGAGGTGCTAATTCAGCAACACTTTTAAACATATGCTTACGAGTGTGACTCATTGAAGTCAAAGGAAGATAAGCACATACTTTGGTGAATTGGGGCTTTGGATCCATTTCGACTGCACCGCTACTGATTTTGGGGCAAGGGATCTTGTATCTAATTTTTCTAATACTATGCCTCAGAGACAGTTATCTGAGCACCTCCACAGACCTTGCTTTCATACCTGCCTGAAAAGCCTCTCAGAACTGCTGGCCCTGTGGAAATAAGTCAATCCTAAATTGCGTTATTGAAGGTTCAGAGCAGAATGCTCAGGACTGTGTTGTTCCCTGAAAGGTCTAATTTAGCCCTCTGCAGCAGGGAGCAGCACCGTAGCTTTCTGCTTCTCTGTAAGCTGTTGCACCAGCAGATTGCAGTGGTGTGCGCCAAGAGCCATTGCTCATATATGTCAGAGCACTTGTGAAGCAGCTCCGTGGAAAGCACTTCTAAGCTGAAGCAAGGATGTGTGCTAACTTCAGACAGGTTTAACCCCTCTGGGAACAGAGTTACTGTTGGAGAAGGTCTTAGGACCACTAGTGCCTTTCTGAGTGGGCCCGTCTAGACTGCAGCAGGCTTAGAGCACAGAAGGCCAATGCTGGTGCTGCCTCCCACCCCCAAAAGGAGAGTGTCGCTTGGACAGACATGGGGCCTGATCCACAGCCCACTCAACTGGAGACTTTTCACTGGATCAGGCCCCACAGTGCTGCGTGATTCCAAGCTGAGCAGCATGAGAACAATAGAGAAGAGCAAGAAACCAATGACCCTGAGACAGCTGGCAGAGCAAGAAGCAGAAGTGCCTGGCTCTGTGCCACTTGTCTTTGGAAAAGGGAGGGCAAGGTTAGGTAAAGGGAGAAGAAACAAGCAGCAAAAAAAAGGGAGGAGAGGGAGACACAGAGACCACAGGGGAAGGGAGGGTGGCAATCAGGAAAGGGATACACAGCATAGTTGTAGCCATGTCAGTCCCAGGCTATTAGAGAGACAAGTTGGGTGAGTAATGTCTTATATTGGACCAACTTCTGTTGGGGAGAGAGTCATGCTTTCGAGCCACACAAACCTGAAGAAGAGCTCTGTGTGGCTCGAAAGCTTGTCTCTCCCCGCAGCAGAAGCTGGTCCAATAAAAGATATTACCTCACCCATCTTGTCTCCACTCAGTGAAGTTAGAGTGAGAAATGGAGAGAAGCTGGTCATCACTCAGGAAGGTGGCACATCTTGCTCCAAGCCCTGTAAATCCTCCCTCTGGCTCGGCCACATCCCAGGTTGTTGTGACTGAGATATGCTTTGAGCTCTCAGGAATGACTTCCCCTTCCTTGTCTCACCTGAGCTGGTTTTCAGTCTCTCGCAGGGCTGTGAGACCCAGTGGAGTGGGTGACTGGCCCCTGACCCCAGTGCTTTACAGGCTGAACTTTCACAAGCTCAGAGATTTGTGAGGCCTCGAATTCCTTCGTACGTGAAGACTGAATTTCACGGTGCCAGAGCCTAGCAGTACCAGGTCAGTAGGGTTCAGAATCTCTTTATTAGAAGGATGGCATGGTGGCTTGGAAGGCAATCTATCCCTTTAGTATCTGAGCAACTCCCTCTCCCACACAGGAATGTCATGAGGGGATAATATGGTTGCTGCCTCCTGAGCACCCACTCACAGCCTGGAATGGCTCTGCAGCTTCCTGCCTGTTTCCATTCTCACAGGGCTCCTCAAAACTCCACCTAGTCCACATAATTTTAAACCAACATTCCCCTTCTGGAGGGGTTCCAGTTTATATAGTCCACACACAGTGACCCTCCAGGTCCCAACCCTTCCCCTCACCCCAATCATGGGAGCCCACAGTCCTCTGTCATATCCATGTAATACTTCATGCCAACTACACCCGGCTGGCCCCTCCACCCACCACTTCCACAGTTCAAGTCACTCTCTCCTCGAATCAGGAGTGCTCAGCCCTCCTTCCCAGAGCTAGTCTGTAATCCTACCAGTTCCTCTGGGAACCAGTCACACAATTCAGTCTCTCTCCTTTTCAGTCCAGGGTCCCCAGCTCTCCTCCCTGAGACTATACTATACTGTAGCTGGACTATACGAACAGCCCCTTTACTCCCCACAGGAGCCAGCCTTACTCCCTGCAACACTCACTTGCTGCTATTTCCCAGGCTTCTAGCCTGCCTGGCACGCCAGCCCTGCCTAGCTAGACTGCAAAAAGAAAAGGAGTACTTGTGGCACCTTAGAGACTAACCAATTTATTTGAGCATAAGCTTTCATGAGCTACAGCTCACTTGATCAAATAAATTGGTTAGTCTCTAAGGTGCCACAAGTACTCCTTTTCTTTTTGCAAATACAGACTAACATGGCTGCTACTCCTAAACCTAGCTAGACTGTCACTGGCTTCCCCTCAACCCTCTCCTTTATATCCCTAGGCCTGGCCTGCATTAGTCACCTGGACAAAATAATTTCCCACCAGGGGAGGTGGGTGGGGCTGAGCCTGAGCTGAGGCCCCTGTCCACTTAAGGGACCAGCCACCCTGTGCCTGGCAGGTAGGCATCATCCCCTTTTACACTGGGGAAGCCAAGGCACTGAGAGGTCACATGATCTGCCCGCAGTCACACAGGAAGTCAGTGGCAGAGCTGGGAAGAGAACCCAGATCTGCAGGAGCAGCCCAGGCCTAGTCCCTTACTCACAAGGCCATGGGACTCTGAAGAAAGAGGATGGATGCAGACAGCTGCTATGGGCGAGGGCTGGGAGAAGGAGGGCCTCCCCCAAACACAGCAAGTGCCATGGTTACAGGGAAAGTGGTTCCCCTTAAGTGAACCTTTTCAACTTGACCCCTCTCTGGTCGTAACCAAAAGGAAACAGGTCCTTTAGTCTGAAAGGCTTCACCTCAGCACCTGACATAGGGGCATTAGGGACAGCCCTGAGCCTGGGAGGAGGTAGAAGCTGCACAACCTCAGGAAACACTGACACCTCAGAGAATGCTCTGTGCTGTGGCGGGAGCATGTAGTTTGCTGCTAGCCTATACCAGCAACAAAGGACGACATCCCCATGCTGGGTCAGCTGTGCTTGCCAGCATGTCATGGGGAAATGAACCAAAGCCTCCACCCATTCCCTGTTCTGCCCCACCTGCCAGCTCCAGCATAGGTTGTACTCAGATCCATTAGCCTTAAAGGAGTTACCCCAATGCCCCTGCAGAGTTATATACAATCCAGCCCATTGAATGCCTGATGATTGCTGCTCCACCTTAAACGGTGACAGCTCTGTACTGCACTTATGTAACCCTGTAAGCGTAACTTCCTGCGGATGCACTTTCAGGCAGCTTAAATATTTTACAAATACATGCATAAATACAAATCTGCTGCATTAACTCCTGTGTGGCATGTACTTAAGTGCAGGTAGGTGGCTGAGATTCCTAGGAGTATAATTTACCATGCAATGTGACAGAGCTGGGGCCAGAAAATGCTATTTTTCCTAGCAATGAATAAGTGTGTTTAAACCATTCCTCACAGATTGTGCACTTCTACAGGGATGTTAATTCTTTATGGCAATACTTTGTGAAAGCTAGAGAGAGAAATAGCCCTTTAAATACGCTGAAAACAAACTGTCCAGAAGGACTCAGCTGTATTTGTTCCCATCTGCAGACTGGATTATGTTAGTTAAAGCTTGACACAACAGGTTTTTCTTCTTAACACTCTATTTGTAAGAATGTGCAACCACAAACATACCAAAATGCCATCCATTCTTTATAACAGAGAAGCCATATTCTGCAGTACAGAGGCAGCCCCCTTGTTCCTTACACAGGGCTTATCACTTCTCACCCTTAACACAGTAAATACAACCCGCTTATACCAACTCTGAATTTTGGCTCAAAGGGTCAACTGACCCAGTAACAAATAAGGAGATTTTTGACTATTCAGTAAGCATGGACTGTGTGCTTGATGCACAATAGACAATCCTTGCCCCAAAGAGGTTATTGTACAAACTAGTATCAAAGGCTTGCAATCTGGACAAGATGGGGTTTTTCTCCAAGGCTTATTCTTGTCTTAATGTGCAGAGGTTACGTGATTTTATATAATTTTATTCTTATTTTAAAAATCATTAAGGATAGCTGCTACTTACTGTTAATGGAAACAACTTATTTTTGGAATCAAAGAGTCTCCCGTTAGCATTGTAATTAATAAGTTCGATGCCTGGACCAAGAACAGGTAAGCACACAGTGTACTACTTAGAGGATCAGTTGCTTTCAATATTCTTCTGTTAGCCTGAAATATTTTTCTAGGATAATATGACATGTCAGTAGTAAGCAGTGCATGTCATATTATGCACTACTACTACTACAGACATAAAATATAAAAAATAGCAAAAGTATTTTCCCCTTTTTATATTAATACATTTTGAAACAAAGATTGTGTCAAAATAAAATATCCATTTTTCCAAATGTGAAACTGCCAACAAATTTGTGAAGGTCTTGTCCAGTTGGTGCTAGATGTCTCAGAAATCACCAAGAACTTGTTTGACCTGCTGAGCAGTCAGCAGATGGTATTGACTTTCAGCCACAGCCAGCTGGAGCTAGATTCAGGCACAGATTTTGATATTCTAAAGGGCCTTGGACATCAGAGGAATGAGGAGGAGAGAAGGGTGTCTGCGTGGATACCTGCAGTGAAATGGGCTCAGGGGAATGGTCAGACTGGAGAACTACCAAAGTGGGGACATGAATCTCAAGTATACAGGATGACAGGACTGAAATATATCTTTGAGTCAGACAGCATGAGTGGAAGCTGGAAATAATTATGGATCTTATGGATGAGCTTGAAAACCAGGAGTACTGAAAAACCATGAAAATCTCCAAGGAATTCAAGCCATATAATTCACAAGGTTTTATGCCTTGGCTTCTGTTTCAGCATTGCATCTGAAGAGGAGCTTTCTTGAAAATTTAGAAGATACATAAATCTCTCAGGCAGAATGAGCCTGTGCACAGATCCAGACTTATGCTTTGGATATTTATATGTTTCCAGATACATGAGCCTCTCTTAGGGGGGTCAGCGAACACAACAAAGATCATCAATCAACAAGAGGAAAAACAGGCTAATTCTTTTTGCTCGGACCTATAATGTGATTCCTACATTGTCCTTCTGTCTGTATGGAAGATAAACAGTAAGGCAAAAGAGTGAAACATACATGGTGATGGGTAGAGGAAAGTGGTACAAATGTGGTGATCCATTAGGTATTAATAACCCTGCGAAGACAGAGCTTTGTATTGGATGTGCTGATGGGAGCTGAGTGAAATGTTATATATGAAATCCAGACTTAGTAGAGAGATTTGAGAGATTCCCCCCCACCCCCCGATGTTGTGGATAAGAAAAAATAAATACTCTTTTTCCCTCTTGGCCCAGCCCTGCCACTCCTAAATCACTGCAGAAAAATAACAGAAATTGACCTGAAAACAAAACCAAAGTTTCACTAAAAACCTTCCAACTTCTGCAACAAATGAAACAGGGAAACCACAGACAACAGCTTCCTTTAGTACACAACTCTGATCCTTCCCCTTGCTGGAGAATTAATGATACACAATGAAACCAGCAACACTTCAGATTGAAAACGTTTTCAAAATTGGCAGGAAGAGATTAGCCCAACTAAAGTTCTTTGGTACAGAGACAAACTAAGACAAGCCCAAAACTCCATAGTTAATCTGGAACCTGGGTAAAGTTATTTTTTCTGCAGTGTTGCAGGGAAGTATGAGGTTAAAAAAAAATCTGCAGTGGATATTTACTTAACCTCTTCCTGAAAGTGGGGGAAAAGGCTGGTTGTGAGTTTGCGCTCAGTTTCATCCGGTGATTATATTTTTTTCCTCTGATGTTGTACAAGTAGAAGCCAGTGGGACACAATGCTGCAGTTCAGGATGAAACAGCTACAACGCCTGGTCTTAGATAATCAGGAAATGACACTTGTTTGACATAGAACCTTTAGTGAAAAAAGGTCAGTGTTGCACTCATGTACATATATCCTGTTGTCAAAGGTCCAAGGGTTATGCATAGCTCATGCAAGCATCATTTATTAAATCTCAAATGCAAGACATGTGAAAGGAACCTACTTAGGAGCACTCCTGAATATTTCATGCAAGGTCCTTACACAGCACTTGCATGATTTCCTGCATTTTTGCTAGCCTGGGTTGGCCCATAATATCAAACTTGATTCTACCCTGGATGGTGGTCTCTGGACACCATTTTAAATGCTCTTGATCCCACCAGGTTTGTTCCTTCTGACAACCAGCTAATAATACAAGGGGCATTAATTATTAATTATTCCTGCTGGATGTGAGTGAGTGAGACCTCGCTGGTTTCTCTCCCATCCTGCGAAACTGACTGATTGAAGAAATGGACATTCTCTATAGGGCACAATTTGGGGTAGTTTTGAACACTATCTTGGTTCATGTTGAAGCTCCCCAAAGACTAAGGAAAGGATGGGCACTTTCTCCCTATGAAGCCTGACCTAAACACTCATTAAATTGAAATGACATACAGAAAAAGAGGGAAAAAAAAAACTCTGGGCCAGATCCATGGAGCCATGCCCACATACACTAGCTAGGATACTTCCTGTCTTTCTAGCTCCACCCTCAGACTCTTTTCAGAGGAACAGCCGTGTTAGTCTGTATTCGCAAAAAGAAAAGGAGGACTTGTGGCATCTTAGAGACTAACCAATTTATTTGAGCATGAGCTTTCGTGAGCCACAGCTCATCTGATGAAGTGAGCTGTGGCTCACGAAAGCTCATGCTCAAATAAATTGGTTAGTCTCTAAGGTGCCACAAGTACTCCTCAGACTCTTGTGTCTCACTTAATTGCTCAGGGGGTAGTTTTAAAGAAATAGACTGATGGCATCATAATCTGAATGTCAGTAATGGCAGTCCAGAATGGAAAGTCATGTCATGACACTACTACGACTAACGACATGTAAAAATAATAAAGAACTTGACAAACAAATTTCAAAATGAAATTAAATTTTGAAAATTTTCCAAAACGAAATTTTCTGAAATTATTTTTTTCCCCATTTCAGAAATGGATTTTTTTTTCAGGAAATTGTGTCAAAATTGAATGTAGTTGAAATGGCATTTTCCAACGGAAAACTTTTGACGAGTTTTCCCACCAGCTCTATTTTTAATGATGTACAGGGGCTGCAGCACACAGGCGAATCCCTTCTGACGAATTTGATCATTATTATTAATAATCATGTTTATTACAGTAGTGTCTAAGGGCTAACCAAGAACAGGGTCTAATTGTAACAGGTGCTGTACAAAACAGTAATAGACCGTCTCTGCTCCAAAGAACTTGCAATCTAAAGGGACAATACCAACACAGGATGGTAGAAGGACCAGAACGCACAAGCAGAGCGAACAATGGGATGGCAGCAAATGTCATATTTGTTCCACAATTTGTATGGGGTGGGGTGTTACTGAAGAGGGGATCAGCTAAATGGAAAGAATAAGGGAATGGAAGTGCTGGGGTGAGGGAAAAACAAATTAATCATACAGGAAAACTTTAGGCATTATTGTGTACTGGGCTTTGGGCTCAAGTGACTTGCTTATGTTTAACAGCATCTGTTTTACATCTAACTTATTATACTGAATAAAATCTTCCCTTAGATGCTCTCAAGGTCCTTTCCAGTCCTACGATACTATGATTCTATGCAATAAAGAACTCCTATAAAGATCAAAGATGGACTTTACTCATCATGCAAGGATTTCATGAATTAAACATGACACTCCAGGTGCATGGATGTTAGTACACATGATGCAAGGAATAAGTGTTTGCACTACACACACACGCACACGCACGTAATTATAGGGGAAGTGCACAATAATGAGGAACCAAATATTTTTTTAAGTGCCAAGTGTATTTAAAAGGAGAAAGCTCTTAAAGCTTTTGAAGTTCAAAGTTGTTAAACAGCCAGAGGCTGGAAATCTAAAATTCCTTCACAACAGGGCTCTCGAATCTGTGATCAACAGGGATTAGGTCAGCGGGGACTTTTTCAAAGCCTCTAGCAGTATTAACAAATAGAAAACTGAAAGATGGATGCAGTTTCCGAGACTCCTGTGAGATCTCAGAGTGCGGGGAGAGACTGCTTCTTGTTTAGTGACCACACATAAAAAGAACCAAAACAGGGCCACGCTAAGGCTTTATTGCTTCCTTCACACAGACTCTCCACTCTCATCAATGCAGAGAGCTCTATGTTCCTAGACATTACCCTATACCTAACATCCTATCATACTACAACACCCCCCGTTGAGATGCTACCCATCGTAACACTGTTGGAGAGTATCTCCCTCCTGCTTCTAAACTTTAGGCCTGGGCTCAACTCTCTTGTGTGACATGTGAAGCACAACCCCCTACCGCACCTTTAGTCATATCACAAAGCAAGTGGACGCACTTAAGAACTCAGGTTTCAGAGTAGCAGCCATATTAGTCTGTATTCGCAAAAAGAAAAGGAGTACTTGTGACACCTTAGAGACTAAAATTTATTTGAGCATAAGCTTTTGTGAGCTACAGCTCACTTCATCGGATGCATTCAGTGGAAAATACAGTGGGGAGATTTATATACATAGAGAACATGAAACAATGGGTGTTACCATACACACTGTAAGGAGAGGGATCACTTAAGGTGAGCTACTACCAGCAGAGAGCGGGGGTGGGGGGGGAACCTTTTGTAGTGATGATCAAGGTGGGCCATTTCCAGCAGTTGACAAGATCATCTGAGGAACAGTGGGGGGGGGGAATAAACATGGGGAAATATGTTTATCTCCCTTTTCCCCTCCTCTCCCCCCCTTCCTCTGACATTCTTGTCAACTGCTGAAAATGGCCCACCTTGATCATCACTACAAAAGGTTCGCCCCCCACCCCTGCTCTCCTGCTGGTAATAGCTCACCTTAAGTGATCCCTCTCGTCACAGTGTGTATGGTAACACCCATTGTTTCATGTTCAGAGCCCTGATTCTCTGTCTGGCCATAGCCCCAGGCCCAGATTAGAGCACCTGGAGCGTTGCTGTCACCTGTGTCAGCTGATAGAGATTTCTAAGGGATCATTCAGCAGCTGGAGATGCTCAAGCACAGTGCATTCTGGCCACACTCACCCGCTACCTCTCCAAGCTTTGGCACCTGCTTGCCTGCTCCCTGCACTGGGGAACTGCATGGAGTGGCAAAGGGGCCAGCTGCACCATCTCTATGCCTTCTGAGGGTTCCCTCAGACCAGCTAGTGGGTTGCATGCAGTCTCTACTCCCTTTGTGCCACCCAAAGAGCAGAATATCTGTGCTTCTGCTATTTAGAAGAAAGAGAGAGAATGTGTACCACTAACATTTCTTTCCTGACTAATCATAGTGACATCAATGCCAGACTGAGGAAAGACAGCAGAACTCAATCCACAGATTCAATGTTTGAAGAAAGAACAGGAGTACTTGTGGCACCTTAGAGACTAACAAATTTATTTGAGCATAAGCTTTCGTGGGCTACAGCCCACTTCATCAGATGCATAGAATGGAACATATAGTAAGAAGATATATATACATACAGAGAACATGAATGATTCCATAGAAGATGATCAAAGGACAAGTTCTGCCTCTCATCAGATCCAGAAATTGTTAATCTTCTGATTTATCTTCCATTTATTTATTGAGGGGTCTTATTAGATGTTTAAATGTCCTGTTTGGGGGTGGGAAATAGTCTTCTGCTAATATTAAGAAATTCAGTCCCTTGAATTTTCTCTTTCTGCCTAGTTGGTGCATGCTAGTAAAAGAGATTTCCTCCTCGACAGGTACCGAACCTGAGCAATGTGGTTTCATTTACAATAGTTCCTGCCTGAATGAACCAAAGCCTGCGGCTGCCACGTCTTTGGATTTACAACGTGGTCAACAATTTGTTATTTTCTTCCTCTCCCTTCCAATTGCCTTTGTCTCACTCGGGTGATGAGATCGGCTGAGGTGAGTCATCTGGTCAGTGGAAATTGCTGTGCATCTTAGCCAAGTGGCAGCTCAAACCTCTGGAAACCTCACTAGCACGTCTTGGTGAGAGATGCATTTTAATGACAAATTGCTGAAATGCCAGCCACTCGGAGCCCAAGTCTGTTGTCCCCAGCAAAACATTATTGCACTGACTAGCGAAGCAAAATGTTTTATGTTGCTGTGAAAGGAACCGACACGGCTGGAGATTTAATCATTTCAAATTCATCTTAGCATCACACCACTAGTGTGTATAAATGGAGCATTTAATGTTTAATGTGCTGTTCTGACTGAGCTGTGACCTTCTTGCAGCAATTGCATGTTGGGGATTTCCAATGCTATGTCACTACAAGTAGCATCACCTGTTACAATACTTAGAGTGGATTTCTGTTGAAACCCATGCATCCTGACATAGCAGCATGCAGGGGCTTGGCACTTCCTGATGGCCTAGGTTCTTATCTGGGATACTGAGACTCAGTGACTACAATTCACTGTATATCGGTAAGCAGGTAACGGTATTTATTTTGACCTTATGGTTTGGCATCTCATTCTGCTCATTCTCTTTCAGCTCAGCAGTTGCTGCCATGGTACAGAACAATCCTTTAAGCACTCTGATCTGTCTCACTAGTTCAATCTGTGACCCTCAGTTGCATGTGGAAATTTGAGAAAGGCATCCTAATGATGCATCATTTCTCCATGGGAAAGGTGGCCATTTAAAAACAAGATACACCTCTACACGAGTATCCCTGTGCACAGCCCATGGTGGCAGCACTAGCAACAGAACCCAGACTAGTCAAAATGAGTGAGGCTTTTGCTGATGCATCTCCAGCTGTTCCCTTTCTAGCTGCTATAATGAAGGTACAGCAGAGAGAGGAGTCCATGCCACAGAGTTCGGATCTAGGATCTGACCTTTCCAGAAGTTCAGTGCTGTCTGGGTCTAAGGGAACCTATTCTCCCCTGTCAAAGTCAGTGGCAGAACTGGGCCCTGTGGTTTGTATCTGGGCCTCTCTCTAGTGGGCCATTAAACATTGGTCTGCCTGTGACTCCATTTGATGATGGAGAGCCACTTGGCTTGCGAACAGCTGAATGGCCACTTATACAACTGCATGCACATCTTACTCTGAGCCCACTCTGTCAAGGGAGGTAACTTTGGATTACAGTCAGGACTGTGTAACATTCTGACAGCAGGTGAAGACTGCTGGGGATTGGAGGGGGGAGCCAATTCAGCCTGACACGCAATCTCTCCAGCTAGCATCAGCCCTGTCCATTTCCCCTTACCCACCATGTTAGTGGGAGGCACTGCATGCAGTCCCGGGGGTGGTTAACCCCAGTGGGAAAGGCTAGGTGGGGTTTGCTCTCGGAGGTGGGGTAGCTTTAACTTGCAGTCATGGCGCTACAAAAGCCCCACCAGCCAAGGCTGTCTGGGAAACGGGCTGAGGTAGTATACCCCAGGCCCTCTGGCCAAACCCTTTTTGTAGGCAGCCCTGCCACATTTGGGGCTACTGTGGCATACTGCAGGCCCCCTGAGAGAGCAGGAGCTTTACACCACCAGAGTTTCCATCAGTGGGGACCGTGGGTTACACTGGCTGTAGGAAGAAGACCAAAAATCCTTGTGACAGGTTTCAATCGGTCCTCCAAGCCCCTAGGGGACGATGGAGAGCGGTGGTCCCACTGGCGGGCCTTAGTCATACCTTTCGGGCGCTGGGGAATTAGCGGGAAAGGTGTGCTGGCCGGAGTCTGCAGCGCGCCCCGCGGGCGGGGGAGCGCCGGCCCGAGTCTGCGGCGCACAGTTCTGCTACCCCAGGCAGGCTGGCCGGGGTAGGGGACCAGGGCCCTGACAGTGGCAGGAGGCGAAGGTCCTGCCACTCGGTCAGCGGGGGGCCATCCGCACCCGCTGACCAAACACACCCACCCCACGGTGCACTTCTGCCCCTGGGCTACTTCCTACCTGGTCTCTCCGGCGGGTCTCTCGGTCCCTCCAGCTCGTCCGGGTATTCCGCTGCGGGCAGCTCCAGCTCCCCCTCTGTGTCGGACTCACGCTGGCCCGGGCTACAGCCAGGCCCCTCCAGGTCCTCCGGGTACTCAGAGGCTGGCAGTCCTGGTCGCCACAGGCCTTCCTCCCCGTCAGGTTCCTCCTGGCCCAGGGCCTCCCCTGGGTCGGTAGCAGGATCGCAAGGGAGCAGCCTGCGTCTGTCTCCCTCCCTGGTGCTCTCCCCACTGGGCAAAGGGCCCTGCCCTTTGTACTTCCTGTCCCACCCCTCCGCTTCCGGTGATTGGCGTAAGCTTGGTCTGGCCCTGCCCACTCAAGTTGAGAGGGTGGCTCTTTACCCTCTGGTTCGGAGGGAAGCCACCCTGGCTCCCTACAATCCTACATGGTTACATGGCATGGGATGCCCTGTTTTCAGTCCTCAGGGTCTAATTTAGAGAACCCAATTCTGCCAATAACCCAAATCCAGACATCCCCAAACTGTGGAAATTCAGGTGCAGGAGCAGAGTTTGTGTCTTGGACCCATCTCTAACAACATCCAATGTACAGTTTCCTGATTGTCTCCTTGATTTGTTCTGTGCCATGTCTATCAGTGTTGCCATGCCTTGCCAAGGGAGGGGACGTTGCCATGGAACTTTAAAGTGACAGAAAAGCCGGTACACATTACCAAATTACTACAAATGGCAAGAAAGGAATCCCAGTCTATTAACATCAAGTGTTTCCTTTCATGCATGTTATACCCCACTAGAAGGATGGGCAAGTTCAGGGCAAGCTCTGTTATAAGCCCTTTGAACTGCAGTAGCAGCTTACACGACTTCAGAGAAAACTGCTATTCGTCTCCCTTTCTCATCAAAGCGCCTCACTGCAGTGCAGATCTTTGACTCCACACAAACCTTTAAACCCTTTGGAGGCCATGTGTGCTGTACGTCTGAGGTTAAACACAGAGCTGTGTTGTGGCAATATAAGCAATCTTTGATGACGAAAAGATCACTATTTTAAGTAATTGTATTTAGCAGGTCTCCAGGTACCTACTATTTAAAAGATCTTCCTGACTGGGATGTAATCAGTGAAAACATTTTAAGGTGCAAGGTTTGGGGGCTATCCAGCTGGAGAGTATGGATGCTCACAATTTATGTCAACTACTCCCTGCATTCAGTGACAAGCTGTGTGCATTTTCTCAGCACGTAGGCGTGGGCTGTTGCTCATCTCTTCCTTACTGTATCCTCAGATCTCCTCTCAATCCTTTTTTTGATCTGGCTACTGTCACAACATAATCTACACCTGACTGGGAAAATAAAGTAGCCCCTGGCTATTGTTAAAGGATTAGTTTAGCACAGGTAGAAGTGCAAACCTGGAGTAGCAGGTCAGAACTGAGATGCATGGTCAGAGATTTGCTTGTGAGGAAAAGCCTGTCTGTCCACAGCATTGTAGAGTATTTTATACCTTCAAAGCCCTATACTGACATTAACTCATTAACCTTTACAACACTGCTGCCAGGGAAGTGGGAGGGTACTAAAGCAGCTAGGGCGGGGGGCGGGGAGAGGGAGTAATTATGTTTCACGACAGTTTAAAAAAACAAACAAAAAAACTATGGCTTTGTCTATACACAAAAGCTGTATCTATACCACTATAGTTAAAGCAGAACAACGCCCCCTAGTGCAGACACTGTTATATCATATACAGATAGGTATAGCAATTCTGATACTAGAAAGGGAATAAGCTAAATTGATATAAGCCACCTTTATATTCGTATAACTACATCCACACCAGGAGTTGCACTGATATAACTATTTCAGTTAAGAAAAATCACACCCCTAACTGACATGTTATACCAATACAGAAATCAGTGTGGGACAAGGCCTAAGATTTTTTTATTGGCTTCAATTTTTTTTTCCACAAAAAACTTTTCAGATTCTGATGACAAAAAATGGAAACGAAATGTTCCAATTTGAATAATTGGATGCAAGAGTGTTTAAAAGGGGCACGTCCGCCATCCAGAACAGCCACTAACCTTTATAAGGAGTTCAACTTCAATGAAATCTTTATGACTGCCATCAGTCTAATTCCAAGCATTATCGTTTGCACTCTCAACTGGGTATAGTACTCTGCTTCACTTCCTGTCCCAAACTGTCATTGTTAAAAAGCTGCTGAAGTCCACCTCAGCATTCACTGCATTTCTGCAGAGGTAACTATAGCATATACGTATATAATTACTATTCGTATTCAGATCCCAAGTGAATTGAGTGCCCCAATCTGTTAGATGCTGTACAGACACATAGTGAGCCGCCCCAAAATATTGTCTAAATCAGTGTTTTTCAAAGTTCAGGTCGCAACCCAATACTGGGTTGCGGCAAGTAAGGCACTGTGTCGCCTTGCTCAGCAACCCAGCGTCTCTGGTCAGCACCACCAACCAGGACGTTAAAAGTCCCATCGGCAGTGCTGCCCAGCTAAGGCAGGCTAGTGCCTACCTGCTCCAACACCATGCTGCACCCCAGAAGCAGCAAGCGGTGGGTCCAGCTTCTAGGTAGGGGGCCACGGGGCTCCATGCACTGCCCCTACCCCGACACCGGCTCTGCACATCCATTGGCCAGGAACTGGCCAATGGGAACTGGGGGGGCGGTGCCAGTGAGCGAAAGCCATGCGGAGCTGCTTGCGCACCTTCACCTAGGAATCAGACTTGCTACTGGCCACTTCTGGGGAGCAGCGCAGTCCACGGGTGCCAGGACAACCCCGGCTGCACCGCTGACTGGGATCCGCTGGAGGTAAGTTGGTGCTCCAATCCCCTGCCCCAGCCCTGAGCCCCCCCAACCCAGAACCCCTTCCTGCACCCAAACCCCTCATCCCCAGCCCCACCCCAGAGCCTGCATGCCCAGCCCAGAGCCTTGACCCCCTCCCACACCCTAACCCCAGCCCTGAGCCCCGAACCCAGAGCCCCCTCCTGCACCCCAAACCCCTATTCCCCAAACCCAGAGCCTGCACCCCCATCCCTGACCCCCTCCTGCACCCCAACCTCCCAGTCCAGAGCCCCCTCCCACACCCTGAACCCCTCATTCCCAGTCCCACCCCACTGCCCTCACCCCAACCTCTGCCCCAGCCCTGAGCCCCTCCCACAGCGCCAGCCTCTCATCCCCAGCTCCGTTGGGTCACGGGCATCAACAATTTTCTTCAACTGGGTCCCCAGAAAAAAGTTTGAAAACCACTGGTCTAAGTAACCCAGACAGACAAAGGGAAAAGAAATGTGAAATGACTCATGCGTGGTCAGACAGCAGCTCAGTGGAAGAGTTGAGAACAGAACCCTGATTTCCCCAACTCCCAGTTCTAGTCATTAGACTACACTGCCTCTCTTGCACAGTAGACAATGGGATACAGAATAGGGGGTACATTTTCAAAAGCATCTGAGCCAGCGATTAGGACAGTAGCCTGGGACTTGGGAGAGGAGCTCAGACTTCCACTGTGACCTATTAAAATTGTGACAATAGCACTTCCTGCCTCACAGGGCCATTGTGAAGATTAATACATTAAAAAGATGGTACTCCGATACTGCAATAGATGGATGGATACAGTGTATTTTGTGCATAGACTCTTCCTTTCCTCGCTCCATCATTGACCCTGACCCACTGAAATGGCAGACTATTGAAACATACATGTTTCCTGAAGCAGGCTTTATCAGCCAAAACAGTGATTGTTTGTAGCCTTATCCTTTTCCCCTGTGTCACATAATTTTTATTGGCTTGCTCAGTTTCCGCTGCATGTGTGTGTCTTGCTGTTGCACTAAAGGAAATGAACTACACACAGGCAAGGCATAAAAACGATGTTAAAGAGTTAGAATTAAAAACCACTTAATGCAAATTAAACCAGGACCGCATTTTGTCTAGATCAGCTGTTTTCAACCTTTTTTCATTTGTGGCCCCCGAAAATTTTTCAAATGGAGGCACGTACCACTTTGGAAATCTTAGATATAGTCTGCAGACCACAAGTTGAAAATAACCTTTCGCTGACCCCTTAGACATAGTCTGTGGACCCCAAGCAGTCCATGGACCACAAGTTGAAAGCCACTGGCCTAAACACTGCAACTCATGGGATATTATTTTTTGTGAATTTAGAGCTCGGCTGCAAAAAAAAAAAATTAGGAAACTTTCTCATTATTATTTATACATTGCTTAACTCTGTGCTAGGCGCTGTACATAACACATGCAAAAACATGATCCCTGTCCCAAAGAGCCTACATCTAAGTTTAGGCCTTGTCTATACTGCGAAGTAGCCCCAATTTCAGGCATCAGTGGCTAGTCACTGATGTGGCTGCCCCATTGCAAATCCCTCTCATAAACTGGCAAAGCCATGATTAGTACTAGGCGAGCGAACACCTTTTTGACACCAGGGTAAGCTTCATTGCAGCTGAGCATCCAGATCATAGAGTGAGTGACATTGCATACTATGAAGAATTTACAATCTAGGGGTTAATCCTACTCACCTTGGTTTACAGCATTCATCTGAGGTGTGCCATTGACTTTTTCATTCATTCTTCCCAGGCTCTTCTGGTAGAGGATCATTCAAACAAAGTCCTTAGCAATATCTCTTCAGAGGTGTCCGTACCAAAGGCCTTGATTCTGAGTTTCTTTACACTGGTAAGTTGAGTTCAGCTTCTCTAGCAGTAGTTTAAATGGTTTTCATTTTGTTCCCTTCATCTTTCCTTGGCAGGGGTGGGACTTCTTTAGACACCAATAGTTCTGAGAACTGAGCAGGGTGAAATGATCATGGCAGCTACAGGAAATTCTCTCTGTTGTCCGGACACTTCCTGGAATGTCCCTTGGGTTTATTTAGGCTGGGGAGCCAATCAGGAGCCATGAGGCTGCTGTCTGTCAAACCCCCTGATGCAAGACTTCCCCATGGTCTATGTCCACAACAGGTAAATAGCATGCAAACTAAGTCTACCCACTGCTGGGTGGCAGCATGATGGTGTCTATAACTTAGCAGCTCTGCAGCCTGGGGTTCAAAGCCTCCTAGGCCTAATGTAGGGATTGTACTGAGAAGATAGGGATGTGAAGGCTACTGTGACTCTGGCATAATGTTTTGAACACAATGTTAGGCAATATCATCAAGTGTCATTCTGATACACGGAACTCCAGCTTCTCCAAAACTTTACATGGGTTTTATACTATGTTAATTCAACTTACTTCAGTGGAGTCACTCCTGCTTTGCACTGGTGTACATGAAAGGAGAACGAGACCCAAAGCCCTTCCGCAGCTGGTGGGACAGTGTTTTCCATTCGTTTCAACAGAACTCTGTCATTTTAAAAGAATAGGCTGAATATGGAGCACTAGGAATAATACCTGCTAGTCCAACTCAAAACATTTCTTACTACTATAAAGCCACAATCGACATCCCTTAGAGTAGGCAGTGCTGTCCACCAGACAGGGCACTGGAGTCGGAGTCTTCTGTTCCCAGCTCTGCCACAAAACTGATGTGTGACCTTGCGTAAGTCATTTAATGGCACTTGCCCTTCTTCGTACAGTGCTTTGATATTCATGGATGAAAATAGCTATATAAGAGTTAAGTGTTATTATTAGCAGATAAGCAACAGCTGAAACCCTGAAAGTTGTACATTTTAGCTGGTGTATACATCCAAACATCTGCAGACTGAAACAGAATGTTTTGTGAGTTTAAAAAAAGCTAAACTATTGTACTGATTCAACCTGCCAATTAGTTTACCAGCCTTGAGTGTGATGTGATATTAAACATTTCACCCTAAACAAAACTGGGGTCCTAACTGCCTAGTAAAATCAAGCAATTAAAAAATAAATGGAAACCCAAATATGAAATCTTGCTGAACAAGAACTGCCTCCTGCACAGACTCCTTGCTGTAGGGCTCAGATCTTCTGCTGATTTACACCAGGTGTAGATCTGGGCAAATATTCACTGAGAGTCAGCTGGACAGTTGATGTGCATCTTTACATACTCATTTAACATTAAAATACATAATCAGTTTGTTGGTATCGTTTTGGTTCTGAGCAATTGTCTGTTGGGCCATGATGTTTTACAGCATTGACCTATTGTATTGTTACATAACAAAGAAATGACCTCTTGTTAATGACAAGGCAACTAGCCCCCCTCACCCACATACACACACACTCTCACTGTCATGAAGGGGAGGTGAGAACACTCAGTCCCCAGCAGGAGGCATTGCAGTTGAGCCTGGCTACCCAAAAGTGATTGGTTGAATGTGGTGCAGTACAATGTCGCTTTGGTAGGAGCAACATGACCCTGCTTTTGGGGCGATCACAAGAGCTTGATATTCTAGGGTAAGTCTGCACGGCAGCTGAGAGCGAGCCTCGCAGCCCGGGGAGACAGACCCAGGCTAGCGGGGCTTGAGGTAAGGCGCTAAAAATAGCCTTGTGGAGTTTGTAGTTTAGGCTGGAGCTCAGTATTCAAGCCTGGGGGTGGGGTTGTCTCCAGCACAAGCTTCCAACATCCACAAGGTTGTTTTTAGCGCATTAGCTCAAGTCTTGCTAGCGCAAGTCTGTCTTCTTGCTCATGGAGGCCTGCACTGTAAACATACGCTGAAAGTCTTTGGGGCCTGCCTCTGAAACATCATGCACCCTGGGGGAGAGGGAGCTGGTCCCATAACCATAGAATCATAGAGCCAGCAGGTCTCTGATTCACAATAGATGATTAATATAATGTGCCATTTATGTCACTTGCTTCACAGGACAAGCCGAGCAGGTGGGAGAGAATGCACTAATTGCGAATGAGAAGCTGACTATCAGTCCAGATAGCTGCTATGCATTTCAAGCCACACAGGCAGCATGCACAGAGAAGGGAAGATTTTTTTTTCCCCCCGCACCGCATCCCACAACCACCCAGTCCTGGCAACAAAAATACAGAGGCCCTGAGGAGCTACCAAGCCACAAAGACCCAGCAGGAGAGATGGGTTTTCTGGCCTCACTGTGCTTCCTCAGGCTGACTGACAGCCTCCCTTTGCAACTTCTTAGCCCTTATTCCTTCCTTCCTTGTGACCACTCCGCCCCTTCTGCTGCTGTGTTGTTTTATTCCTAATGCGGTTTGCCAGACTGTAACAGCCATTGTAGACATATGTTCCAGTCCTTTTCCGGCTTCTGCGGCTTCTGCGAGTGATAAAGTCAGCCAAGGAATGAAAGAGAGCCACTTGGGGTCACCGAAAGGTCAGACTGCAAGAATTTCGCAGGCACCATTGGCGAATGTCTGGATCTCAGTGCTTCGGGCAAGGGAGCTGTTCTTGAGGAAGCCAGAGGGAGTTGTAGTCTCTTCCTCTGGGACGGCAGAACTGTCGTGTTCTCTGGTGGGCACCGTACCTTAGATGCGAGTGGGAAGGGCAGGAAAGGGGACAGAGGCAACGTGAATCTCAGGACGAAATCAGACCGTGCTGCAAATCTTCATCTTCTCCTCTTCATCACCACTCATTGCCAGGGTTCTTGTCAGCCGTCCCGACAAACACTGCCTGTGGCGCCTACACAGGCTGACAAAACAGAGCTCCCCCCAGAGAATATGGTCTCAGCTTTGGAACTGCCCTGAGAGACCAGGCTTCAGGAGGGCACAGCAGATAGCTTCCTTGGGCCCACCGGTCTTACTCCAGGGACTGGCAGGAGGACTGTGGTCCCTTCCCCCCGGCCTTCTTTATGCTGTTCTGCTCCTCAGTGAGAGCAATGGTGAGCAGTCCCTGTGCTTCCCAGGGGTGGAAGAAATGGCACCGCGAGCCCTTCCATGGTGCCGTGGGAGGGGGGTGTCTCACTTGCCCCCTGTGCCTGGGGAGCACAGTCTAACCCCACTCGGAGCATGTCATTTCCCCACACAGACTAATTGCACCAGAAAAATAAACCCTGTGTGGGAAACACCCAGCCCTAATTCACTGCAAACAGACACGAGCCACCATCTCCTTAGCCTCTTCTCACACTCAGGGACTCGGGGAGCAATGAAGAGCCTGGCTGCCTGCAGAGGGTCAGATTCTGTCCTTCCTTCAATGGTGTAGTGAGTGAAGGCAGAATTTGGCCCCCAGCATGTGTTGATCTCTAATGAGATCAGGCCCCTCCCCTTGCCTGTACCTCAGCTTTCTCGTGCGCATGACTGACCCTGCTCAAGCTATGCCAAATTTTTTATTCCAGCCTGGAGCCTACCCCCAGATTTCCCCTCTATTCTGCAAGAGGCACCCTACCTGCCTCTATTAGGCTGGTCTTTACCCTCTGACAGCCCCCTGACTACTGACTCCTCTTATCAGCAGGAAATAAAAGGGCTCACCCAGGTCTCTGCTGTGTCAGGAGGCACTTTCTTTGATATCCTCAATAAAATGCTTGAGGGAAGGCAACAAAGAGATTCCAAAGACAGCGAGATCTAAGGCACAAATTCATCAGCACAGGCACCAATGCTTTCCTCACTAGCGGCTCGTGGGCTGCTCTGACCAGATCCTGCCCTCCCTTGTGTGGTGGCAGCGCTGAAGGGAAACAGATCCAATGCTCCGTAGAGCTCGAGCGTGTGGAAGAAGCCCCTCCTTGCATACACCAGCAAGCCTGATGGGGGCTGGTGGGTAGGCGGACAGCGTTGCTCTATGTGACATGTTCTTATACTGCTCAGCAGTAATACTACTCCGTGAACCCCGCACAACACAGGTCTGGCATGGGGACCAAGGGCAGCAGAGCTACTGGACCAGCCATGCCGACAGTGCACAGGAATCTGGGGTTAGCACAGAATGATGGTTTGGTATTAGCTTTCCTCATGGACCTTTAGCTCCATGTGTGTGTGCGTCCACCTCTGCCTTACTAACCCATTCTCTGAGAAGAGAATGAATCCTGAACTCAGATTTGATTTGCATTTCCCTTTTCCATGTGGTTGTGCATGGAAGGTGATCATCAAACCCTAATCAATTAGACACTGGTGCAGGGGAGAACAATAGTTGCAACAATGTATCTCTTTGTACTGTGTTCACTTCTGTTCCAATGGGACCCCGTCAACTCACAGGATAGTTAATCTTTTAGTCTGTAGTTTTAACACAAAAAGAATCAATGACACGAAAGATCCTGTTTCTTTTCTCTAGTATGGCTTTGAAGCAGAGCTTGTTTTCAGCATAGCTAGCAGGTTGATCCCTGTTTGAGCATCATGTACCTTGTTTTTTGGACATGCCTGGTTAGCTCATGTTCTGTCTCTGCCTCTCTTTGCAATTCCTTTTACTCCTCTCTAGCTTTGCCCATCACATATTAATCTTGAACTGAGGTGTCATTTTGCCCCATTCCTGTAGCTTCCACCAGACTTACTCCAGGTATGATTCTGTCCAAGTGTCACAAGCATTTGCCCTTTCTCCCTTCTGAATGTTGTCAGACTGGATTCATCTTTATCCTGCAGTTATTTAAACCTATTTCTGTGCCCATGGCTTTTTTCTTATGCTGATGCATATCTCTTCTTTTGTCTCTCTTGCAGAACGCTACAGGGGACCCACTGTTCTTGCAGCCAGTTACACAGCTCACCTGGTCCTTCTTACATAAGTCTTTTGCAAATGTTGCAAGAGACTCAGCCTTGTAGTCTCTCAGCCAGCATTGTCTGTTCCATTGTGCTAAGTATTTTCTTAGGCTGCTGGTAGGTGGCCATAGACCCTAACTAAAGAGAAAGCCTAGGTCATAGATTCTTGCCTTTTTCCATCTCTTCTCATTATCCTTTGGAGCTTGGCTTAGTAACACCTGATAGTATTGTGGAACTCAGACTCTAAGCCCTTGAGCCCCCAGGCTGTTGGGGGTTGGAAGAGCCATAGATGAACTTGGCTTTCAGCCAAATGCAGAAGGAAAGAGAAGATGAAAATTCTGCAGGGTGATTTTGCTTCCTGCAACTTAGCACTATTAAAGGAACCAATGAAAAAAAACCCCCACCAACCACCACCCATGTTCCCTCTAATTTTTAACAGGCTGTGGGGCGCAAAAAATTTCTGTGCCGCCGCCGAAGCAAAAAAAAAAAAAAAGGATGCTGCCGAAGCCGGAGCGCGCGCCGTGTTTCACTGTGTGTGCAGGATTAAAGATCTGTGTACACGCGCACAGCCTAGGGGGAGCAGTGACCACCACCACCACTGGGGGCCTCATCCAACGCCCTATAAATGTGATGTTATTTTAACAAGACTGGTGCCATGTCAGTGAACTGGGGGGAAAAAGAGACCATTTATTTATAAACCACACTGCAGAAGAAAGAGAAAAATGAAGAATACAGACAAAATTTTTGCCACAGGCGTTTTCTCAGGCTTTGGGTGAGAGGCAAAAAGGAAACCCTTCAGAACATCAGGATCTGCCCATTAGACAAGTTAACCAAACAATGTTTTATTGCTCAGCAGCCCTAGGTAGGCCCTCGGGCCCCAACGCAACTCTGACCCTATTCTTTTCTCAGACAGTGTTTTATTACAAAGACATTCTGAGGGTGGCTTCTCCCTTATGGAATCCAGTCATGCTTTCCAACGCGGACAAGCAGATACCTGGTGTGTGCACTGGGGAAGGAGCACAGAAGGGAGAGGGGCCTCTCTAAAATCTCTGGGAGGCTGAAGAAAAGTCCCTCAACGTCTATGAGAGGGACGTGAACATGGAAGGGTGCAGAGGTGTGGAAGGGACTCTGAGCTGTGTGAGGAGCTTCGGGAGGAAATAATTCTTCTCCCCTCAGAGACTTGAGCCTCAGTGAACGATAAAGGTTGTCGGGCAGCAAGCAGCTCGCTCAGAGTGTGGAACAGCTGGGACTCGGAGTCGTTGAATTAGATACAACAACCTTTGTGAGCAGCTTGGCAGCTATGTCAGATGAGTTTCTGAGTGCTTGAGTAAGTATCACAGCTGAACTCTCTACCGGAGAAAGGAAATTATACATTATATATTCCTGAAAAACAGGGATGGCAAGCAAGTGCATGCATTTGCTAGGGACAAAGGCTGATGAAACACACAGACTAAAACCACAATGGGTTTCCTTCTGGTGGGAATGATTTTCCCAATGATAAATTCCTCAGTGTGGCAGCCTGGCTTTGTATTGTGCTCTGTAAAATAATAACTTTGTAGCAGGGTGCTCTCCTGTGTAACTGCTCCTCTGTCACTACTACCAGGTAGGAGCCAGCCCAGGGACTCGATGACTCAGAGGAGCTTGTCCAGCTAATCCTGGGTGTAAATTCATCCCACATTAATAGGGACTGAACCTTGTTACCGTCTGACAGCTGTTGGATCTGAGATGTGGAATGAGTCTGCCTTCCTGTCCAGTTCTTAGCGGGCCGGTGTTCACATCATGAAAAGACCCTAGTTGGCAGGCTGATCAGAAGGACCCAGGATTGACTGGATGGACCAGAAAGGACCGTTATGATTACCTAGTCTGCCCACCTCAGAAGCATCAAGTGTTAGCCATTGCCAGAAGCAGATGATGACACTAGGGGGTCCTTTTACATCACCTATTAATGTTGGCTTGTAGCATGGGTAGGCTAGCTTTCCTCTGTGTGGGCAGCTCTAGCTGTGTAGATGTGATGGCACAGGCTAGGAAAGCTGCGTACATACTTGAGTGGCTAGCCCAGGCTGAAGCCTGTGTCACCACATCTTCACTATTATTGCTACCCTCACTGGCTAGATTAAAGCTAGCAGGGGTATGCCTACCTGCACTACAATTATACCTTAATTTGCAGCGTAGACACCCCAGATGGATCATTGGTCGGATCCAACAGGGCATATCCTCTGTTTTTCTACTTCTGTGTTAAATGAGATTTCTAATTGGAAACCTGAACCCCCTTTGTTCTGCTGAATTACACATCACTCTGCTGGAAACCTGGTGCTTTTGTCTCCCAGATGTTTTCAGGTTAGCTGGGTGGGGTCAGAAGAAGATCAAAAGCCTTTGAGGACTGAATAAAAGGCAATACATGACTTACAAAGAAAGGTGATGTGTCTTGCTCCCTGAAGCTAGTTATTCAAGCAAAGGGATGCCAGTTGTCAAGATAAATGACCATCAGAGCCCCAGCTGTCTCAAAACTTTTAGATCAAATCTCTGTTGGTCTGAACTGGAAGGGAACTAGGACAGAGTTTCTCCCCACTGTTAACTTGTAACTACAAGGGACCTGACTCTCCAGTGCCTTGCACCTTGTGTAGTCACTTATGTCAGAAGTAACATTTTACATCTGCTTTGTGCAGCTAAATGGCAACAGGAGGTGCCAGACATTGGAGCATTGGGCCCAAGACATGAAACTACAGGGTACAATTGTCAATAGTCTTAACTCAGTGTTTTTCAACTCATTTCTCTTTTGTACAGAACTTTAATAAGTTAGAAATAGAGCGGCTTGATTTTCATTTCACTTAGACCTGATTTAGGAGCAGTATAATTATTTCTGTGAGGGGTGTGACTTTTTATTGAAATACTTATACCAGTACAACCTCTAGTGTAGACACAATTATACCGCTATAAAGGTTTCTTATTCCCATATGGGAACAAGCTATACAGGTAGAAGCTCATTTATACTGGTATAACTGTGTGCATCCGACAGGAGGTTGCATTAACTATGCCGGTTTAGGTAAAGTGGTACAGCTTTTATGTTTAGACAGGGCCTTACTCCTGTGGAAATCAAGTAAGGCAGTGGGTCAGATCCTTAGCTGGTGCAAACCAGTTTGAAGCGCCGTTGACTTCGGTGGCATTATGCCAATTAACTACTGTGCCAGCCGCAGCTCTGGCCCAATGGCGTTACACCACTGTAAAAGCGGCGTGAGGACAGAATCCAGCCCACAGTCCACCACTCTCCAGGTCCAGCATATCCTTAATGATGTCTTCCCCACACTTCCAGGCATGCGTCACTCATTGATGTAGAAATATATGCAAAGTGCACATTTCTCAACACCTCAGACCAGGGAACTAATTATACAACAATCTGCAGCTTTGCTGTGCTGTCAAAGTGGGTGTGCGGTTTGCACGCCAGCAAGTGACTGATCTGTGCGTGTGTGTTTACAACAGCAGCTTTTAATGCTTTCTTACATACTGTTTTGCTGATTGATGGCTTACCACAGAGCTGTTAACACTGCAATATCCCAGCACTCTTTACAGACATCTCTGCACATTTACTTTGTCATAAGTAAACTCCACACACAGCAATAAAGCTTAAGGTAATGACTTCTTCAGCACAAAGCCAACAATTTCCTGTCAGCTGGATTTACAAATGGCTAACTCTCGGGTTAATTTTCAACTGTGGCTTCAATGGAGAGGCTATGCAAAGGTGTGTGTGTGGCAGGTGGAATCTCCAGGCTATGCTGCTCTGTTTGGTGACAATCCTCTTCCAAAGGAATAAAAGCAAAGATCTCAGTGATGTAGGGCAGAATTGAGCCCTGGACTCATGTCTTCACACATACTGTTTTCAGCCAGTGGGCAGGCAAGCAAATTAACTCCTGCACATCTGCACTGCTCTTTAGACAAACCCCTTGCTCATTAATGTTTTCAAGCTCAGCTTTGGACTTGTAGCTTGCTAAACATTCTGTTGCTGAGAAGGTGGCTACAGTAATAAGAAATCTGAATAGACTGCATTTCTTATGAAGACTCCCTGCGCCGGTTGTTGTGTATGGTGATTGACCCGCTCTTCAACCCTGGCGTACAGTCTACTCTTTCAGGTCTTTGAGTGGGATTTTCAAAAAGCTCCTAAGTGATTTAGGCAGACAATGCTTTGTCATGGGCGGTAAAAACATATACGATTTTAAATCTTTGTGTTATGATACTTTTTCAGACAAACACTCAAGCCTTCATATTAAGTAGCTTTTGTTGTAAAGTGTTAGTATCTGAAAAGTGCCCTCAGTCATTGTGACAGACTATACCCTTCTGACCACCACTTTTACAAAACTATGATAAATGTTATTCAAAGTATGCCTTGTGAGGAATCATTTGAAAACTCATAATCTACTGAACATTATTGTCCTGATAAAAAGTGTGTAGCAAATTGTATGTAAAGTTATAAGATTTTACTGTATGACATTGCTGAGACATGCTCCAAGTTTAGAAAAGCAGCCCAAACCAGTTCCTCAGAGACAAAAGGTTGGCCAGCAATTCAGCCAGTTGTCAGCATGATCAGATGGGCTACCACCTGCGTGAGCAGCCATTCTTTAGCAGAAAGAAGGGTGTGAGTGAGAAATTGATGTTTTGGCAATGGAACAGTTGAGGGGTTCTGTGAAAGCAGACTGGCTGTCACCTGAACCCCAGCTGGAGATGGCTCTCAAAGAAGAGGAAAATATATCAAAATGAGGAATGGAGGACACAAATGACCTCTCTCCCCTCATCTCTACTCATTGCATCAACAAGGTTTGAAAGACAAAGGAAGCATCAGTAAACTGGGGGAGTGGTCTTGACTGAAGGAGTTCAGCCAGTAAAAGCATGTGATGAGAAAAACCTTTGCTTTGAATGCATTTTGTTTGTTAAGTTAGATATTAGCCTGCATTTTTACCCTTTATTTCTTTGTAATCAATTCTGGCTTTTATGCCTCATTACTTGTAATCACTTAAAATCTATCTTTCTGTAGTTAATAAACTTGTTCTATAGTTTTGTCTAAACCAGTGTGTATTCGGATTTAAGTGTTTGAAACCTCCATTTGCGATAACAGGGTATGTGCATATCATTTTCGAGTAATGAAATGACGGACTTTCTATGAGCTTGTGCAGAAGGAAAGACCTGGCCTGGACAGCAGTGTTCCCTCTAATTTTTCCCACTCATGTGCTGAGTGAATGTTATTATGTGCACCAATATGGAGGTGATGTGTGACACATCACCTCCATATTGATGCACATAACAAAATTAATGTGATGGGGGTGAAGCCGAGGAGTTTGGAGTAGGGGAGGGTGAGGGCTCTGGCTGGGGGTATGGGCTCTGGCGTGGGGTCTGGGATGAGGGGTTCAGGGCTGGGGCAGAGGGGCGCCTCGCCCCTGGCTGCGGCAGATCCGGGGTTGGGATCGGGGGAGGGGTGCCTCTTCCCCGGCCTCCACAGGTCTGGAACTGGGCTGGGGCTGTGGAAGGGGAAGGGGCAGCTCTCCCGCGGCCGTGGCCGGGACTGTGTTGGTGCCGGGAAAGGGGCACCTCTCCCCTGGCCACCACAGGTCCGGGGCTGGACTGGGGTCGGCAGGGAGAGACGTCTCTACCCGCCGCAGCCCTGAACACCTGTGCAGCACTTAATAGTTTCCTCTCAGAAGCCACGCAGCTTAGAGGGAACTTAGCTGGGCAGTACAAGACACACATTTTTGGTGACAAACCCGGGACTGAGAATTTGCTGGTGTTACTCTGCAACATAATTCAGGAGTGGCTGGCAAGAAGCACTCATATAATTCAGCTGGGAGTGATTTTGCATGCTAGAGGCTGTATGTGAACAGGCCAGGAGTGGTTGTTCTCACAGCAAAGCAGTGGGAAAGGCACCACAGGGTGGAGGATTGAGAGGACACAGCTGTTCAACTGTCCAGATTGTACCCTGGGGAATATCACAGAATATCACTTTGTCTATCCCTCTCTGATCTCCCATATGCTTCACAGAACTATAAACTCTGAGCCATTCATCACCAGCACAATGGGGTCCTGGTCCATGACTGCGGCTCCTGTGTGCTACCACGATACAAATAAATCATAACACCAATACCGGCTGTATGATAAATCTGACTACCCTTGCCTCCACAACACAGCCCCCATCCTTGAATGACTTTGGCACTCACTCTGAGGTAGTATACACTCACTCCTGCGATTGTCTCTGCACACCTGGATTCCTAAAGCTCCCATGTATGCATCCCTCACCCATATATGCAAACACGATCACACCCTCCCCTCCGTAAGTTATTTCCACTGGCCTGCCATGCATTTCTGCATCCACTAGAAAAATCTCTCTACTCATCTTTAGCAGCCATCATGACAACACAACCATCAAACTCCATGAGTTCATCTCTCTCCATATGTCCCCCATTTATTCTTTCTCACATGCCAATTCCGGCCCCCTCTCTGATGCCTGTCCTTTGCTACCCCTTCCTTTACAGACCATATGGGACACTTTGCCTGCCTCTAACCCCCTCCAAATTCCTTGTTAAAAACACAATTCAAAGCCCACACCTCCTACCATATGTTGCCTACACATAGCAAGTTATTACCTGGAAGTCCCCACATAGACACTGACTTCACAACATAGCTACTAATCCTCAGCATATGTTCCCCATCTACTCTCACAGTCATAAAGCTACATTGCCCTGGGATGAGTGCAAATGGAACCTTACACAGTGGGAGGGAAAGGAACATGCACAGCTACTCCTTTAGGTCCCTTTAAACTGGGCATGTGACCAGTCTTGGCCTGCTAGCCCAATCAGTTTCTCGCAAATGTTTTCACTTGTGTTGATTTCAGCCTGAATTGTTTTGTTATGACCACAGCAAGCTTCACAGCCATAGAAAATAACATCAACATAGCTAATGAGCAAGGGAGAGGGGACATACAAAGCCATCTGGGAATACAAAGCAAAGGGTTCAAGTATCATTTTGGCTCAATCTCCAATGCTCCTTGTCAAAGTCACTGGTTTTACGCTCCCTACCCCCACTTCCAGAGGACACCTGTATGATGTACATACAGCTACCCTTTTTGACCAAGGGGTTAGCCAATAATTGGGCCCTGGTGGGTTGTTTCCATTAGTAGGAGAAATTGATTATTAATTATTATTATTATTTATTTGCATACCATAGAACCTAGCAGCCTTAGTCATGGACCAGGATCTCATTATACTAAACGCTGTACAAACACAGAATGGTGTTGAAGTTGTTGGGGTTTTTTTAATGTGATCTTATTTATTTACTAAGAATGTGCACAAAGTCCTGTTTCCCTGACCACAGAAAGGATCCATCAGCAGGAGGCAGTTTCTTTGCTCAGCGTTCCAGCCAGTACCTTGCCCAACCGTTCTCTCTTTTAGCTTTTTCTCAGGGACATGGTCCAAGTGCTTCTCTAGCTGTGTTGTGGGCTTCCTTGCTGCCTTCTCTCTGTGCTTCTTTGGTGTATGTGTTGCTTCTCCCTCTCGTTCGCTTGCTCACTCCCACACGCACAGACAGCTCCATCAAAACAATACTCATTCCCCCAACCCACCCATAAATCCCTCTGCCTGCATGGCTCAGATTCCAGAAGGAACTTACATGGCCTGTGTTTTGGGCAGTAGCTCCGAGTGCTTCAGCTATCTAGTTTACCAAGGAGCTTAATTGTTTTCCACACATAATCCTGAATGAAGGCCAGCAATTATGCCCGCCAGCCACAAACGCTGGCTTCCTCCTTGCCCCAAGGGTGCTCAACCCCCCACCCCACCCCTTCCCCCAAGGCCCTGCCCCTGCCGCTTCCTGCCCAGTCCCACCCCTCCCCGCAAGCATGCCCTATCCCCGCTTCTCCCCCTCCCCTCCCCAGCGCCTCCTGCATGCTGCTGAAAAGCTGATTGCGGCGGGCAGGAGGCGCTGGGAGGGAGAGGGAGGAGTTGATTGGCAGGGCTGCTGGCAGGCGGGAGGCACTGGGTGGGGGAGGGGGGAGCTGGCTGCCAGTGGGTGCTGAGCACCTGCTAATTTTTTTCCGTGGGTGCTCCAGTCCTGGAGCATCCACAGAGTCAGCACCTAGGCCCACCAGCTTCACTGAGGTTTAACCCAGCATAACAATATCAAAGCTTTAGGGGATGACAGCGCTTTGGCACCCCATGCCGCGAAAGTGCTTGCCGAATGCGCTTCTCGTTATTTTTAAGAATGTGTGAGAATGAAAGCCCAGTAAAAAGCCTGCCACTATTCTGAGAGCTAGCACATTAATCAAAGGCACAGGCCTCTCCCCAGTTGTCTGTGCCAGGCCCAGCCTGGAATTGATAAATTGCACCTGCAGGTAACTAATAAATCTGAGAAGTCATTTGCCTTTTATGAACAGCAGCAGCCAGGGCTTCAGCCGTTGAAGGAATTTGGCTGGCAGGAGTGTAAGGCCTGGATCTCCTGACACATTTCCCTCACCCCCTTTTGCACCGAATGGTCCCTCTTAAATAAGCTGAGCTCTGAGACTTTTGAAACATTCCAGGTACTGAAACATTCCGGCGGAAAATACTGAGTTCAGCCAGAAGCGTTTTATTGTATGGGCAGAGCAGGTGCTTAGGGTGACCAATTGTGGTCGGACATATTCCTGGAGGTTTCATCACATCATATAATCTCGAATGAAAGATTAATATTTAATTTCTGGAGACTGCAGGGCAATCCTGGAGGCTTGGCAACCCTACAGATGCTTAGCTAGTGTAGCAACCTAGCAGCCGCACAATACTTATTGGCTGTTGTGTGGCTGTGGCTGCAGGCATTGTGGGGCAAGTTTATCACCAGCAACAAACTCCATGGAGGCCAGTAATGGCCGGTGCACCCCAAGAGGCAGATGTTGTGGTTAAAGTACTGGCCTGGGACTTGGGAAAACTGGATTCATTTCATGGTTCTGCTGCAGACTTTGTAACGTCAGGAGGGTCACTTAATATGTCTGTGCCATCACGCTCCATCTATTAAATGGGGAAACAATCCTTTTTCTCAGCGTTTGCTGTTGTCTCTATTTAGAATGCAAGCTTTCCAAGGGACAGAGCATTGCTCATTAGCACCTCGCACAATGGGGCCTTGATCTCAGTTGGCACTCAAGTGATACAAGTAATTAATAATAATCTTCTGTACACTTGCATTAACTGCTATCAAAGTTAGCACTGAATGTGAACTTCAAAAGGTATGGGAGGCTCTCTTCTTTAACTTCTTTGGTTTGAAAATTTTCCAAAATGTCCAATATGCCCAGGTCATAAAAAGCAGGAAGATCACAATACTTTATCAGTTTTGCTTCTTGTCCCACACAAAACTACAAACTACCTCAAAAGTGCAGGGATGTGTGAAAACATCTGCTGTAGTACAAACCAAAATACAGTTGCCTGTCTTCTCTTTGTAGATCATAAACTTTTCTTGGTAGAAAGAAAAGGAGGACTTGTGGCACCTTAGAGACTAACAAATTTATTTTAGCATAAGCTTTCGTGAGCTACGGCTCACTCCTTTTCTTTTTGCGGATACAGACTAACACAGCTGCTACTCTGAAACTTTTCTTGGTAGGCAATTTCTTTATTTTTCTGTATTATACTGTGCACACAACACGGCTGGCAGCAAACAAATAATGAATAAATAGTAAACAGCAACAGTATTGACCTCCACATTAAATTGGTTTAAAATGATGGCACAGTAGAGGAGAGATCTAGCAACAGAGGGGTTAAAACAATATGAAAATCAACAGAAGGAATTTGGCTTGAAGGAGTGTAAAGCCTGGCTCTCCTGACACATTTCACATCCTTATTCCCTCACCCTCTTTTGCACCTGATGTCTGGAAACGCTTTCAAATGCAAGCAGCGATTTCACAAGAGACCTGATAACATGTATGAGCAACGCCCCTTAGCCTCTTGGGACACAAAGGTGCAATCTGCCAGCACTCATCTGAGCAAGAACAGAAAAGCTGTGGAGCTGTTCCCTATTGCAGGATGTTAAATGAGACCTTCAGGAAACAATGTAGATAGATATATGTACTCTGATCACAAGGCTCACATTTACTCAGGACATGCCTACACTACAAAATTAAGTTGACCTAACTTACGTTGGCATAACCGATTATGTCATCTGATTAAACCTCCAGGAACCTCCAGGAATACGTCCAACCAGAATTGGCAACCTTAATACAGCCGCCGCAGTAATTACATCGCTTGTGCATGTCTACTCTTTGCTCCTTGTGTCAGCAGTGAGCATCCTCCCCAGGAGCGCTTGCACCAATTGAACTGTCAGCATGGGGCATTGTGGGATGGCTTCTGAAAGACAGCAACAGTGGATATAAGCAATGCAGTGTCTATTCTGACACTGCAGCAATCTAACTACATTGACTTAAGTTCTATGCCTCTCACAGAGGTGGAGTTATTAGGTCGGTGTAGTGAGCGAGTTACGCTGGTGGGAGCGAAAATATAGGGTAGACACTTACAAGAGTTAGGTCGAGGTAAGCTGCCTTGCCTCGACCTAACTCTGTAGTATAAACCAGGGTTCGGTGAGGTGAGTCCCTCCCTAAACACCAGGCACGCTTCAAACAGGAATAGTCCTAAGACAGCTATAGAAGTGGAGCATTCATGTTGTATGTTGTGCAATCCATTTCTTTTCACCAGGAGGAAAACAGTGCAAAGTCTGCATCTATACATGAAATCCTAAAGAGGAGCTACAAGGTACGTCAAGTAGCATTAACCCATATGTATATAAAGGCACCGACTGACCGAAAAGATGAATTGCATGAGTGATATGTGCAGCTTTTCATCCTGGTTATTTCAGGAAGCCTTGCACAAGCATTTGCAGCCCTGAGACAGGTAAAATGCAATGTTCAATGAGAAATACAGCAGTGATCATCTTATGAAGTCAGATGTCTATCTTGATCCAGGTTTTTATGATATCTTCGTCACTGTAGAGTGTTTGTACCAAAATCCATCTGATGGGATTTAAACAACAGCAATAACATTTTGTGCATTCACAGTGGGCTTCATTATTTGTTCCTGACGTAGGTTGTAGAGAAAGTCAGAGAAGAATTGCTTCCTGTAAATTACTAAATTCAAGTTCAAGTATAATGCTGCTCTAATTGCCTTGTTATACCTATTAAAACCATATTCCGCAAGTGAGGCACTCTTAAGAATATCTGCATGCTATAATATGCTACATAAGGTATAACATCACCTGGTAAGAACGATGCATTCATAGCCCACTTTAATAACATAAATTAGAGAGCGAGAACAGGGCCTTTCATACTCCGTGTTTGCCTCTGCAAACTAATGAAAGGGCTACTGGTAATGTAGTGCCGACACTCCAAACTAAGAGCCATTACAAATTCTTGCCTAGCTTTGGATCTTGTTTTAATTGCAGGAAAGGCTGTCAACTAGGAAACTGGGGTTCTTTCTTCTACTCAGTCTCGGCCAACTTCTCCTCTCAGTGAGAGTAGTACAGTCCCATTTAATTCAATGGAATTGCCCTAATGTAATTGGACAGCATGGGGGTGTGGTTAAGGTACTGCACTCAGAGTCAAGAGAACAGAGTTTTGTTTCTGCCTGGGTGACCCTGGACAAGTGTCTCTGCTTCAATTCCCCATCTGTAAAGGGGGCAGGGAGGAATGTAACCTCTCAGGGGTGCAGCAAGAGAAACATCATTATAATGCTTGTGAGCTACTCTAAAAAGACAGCCATGAGGAAAAGCCCTCTGGTGCCTCTAAAAGAAGGCACTATATGCCGAGGGATAGTGGGAGTTCTCTAGTCTAGCCTATGAAGTAATCCCAGAGAGAGAGAGTTTAATATCTGGAACTGAAACCATTAGGTTCCAGAACTGAGAGCATCTGTAAGTACAAGGAGCACCAAATATGGTGAGAAATTCCACTCTTACAGGGAGTTGGAGGGGAAGCAGGGGAATGGATTTCATCTGCTCCTGTTGACATTTGAGCTGAGGAGCCTTTATCCTGCCTTGGGAGCCAGCCAAAGCCGGCATTTAAACTCCCTGCCTTTCATTAAAGAGCTTGTTCAATGCCTTTTTTTTTTTAAGCTAACTGAAGTGTTTTAGAGCGTACACATGAGTTAATGAGGGAGAGAGGGCCCACAGCAAAGCTCCAGTGTGATTTCATGCAACCCGCTCGCATCACTACAAAGAACTAGTTCACTGGTCTCTGAGCAGCTTTATATGCTGGGACAAACCCAAGAGCCTCTAGTGGGATTTCCCACACTGAAGGCGGGCTGGGGACACCTGACATCACAGCCATTATGCAGATGAGATGAGGAAACAGCCCACTGCCTCTCTCTGGAGTTCAATTAGAAGCGTCTGAAATATCAAGATCTGCGTGGCCTCGCGGGTGATCATCAGACTTTTTATTATTGAACTGCTCTCCTCAGTCCTGGCAGATCATGATGTCAAAATATTAATGGGATAAAAAGGCATAATGTATTAAAAGGTAAAGGTTAGGACAGACAGAAAGAAGAAGGGAGGAGGTGATTGGATGAAATAAAATGGAGCTCCAAGGTAAATGGCAGGGCTTGATTCTCCACCAGCTCCAACTAGTGTTACAGACTCCAGTGGAGAATGAGATCTCTATAACGTTGCTCCCTGCAGTATGAGCCACACACTCACCTCATTTAGGCATTTGAGTAGAGTGTAAATGAGATATCCTTGGGCACAGGTTGGAGGTGGCCCAAAGGTCTGTCACACCAGGGAAATGTAATCCAGAGTTCTGAAAGGATGAGGACTTGAGTCCTAAGTGGGCTTTGTCTGAGTTTAAAGGCCTCCCGAAACTGGAAGTCACTATTGATGAAAAGAGACCTTAAGCTGAACCAAGATGGAGTCTAGGGGAAAGATGTTGGGCTACCCCTCTTAAGAGGCCCAGCCCAGGGAAGGGGTGGCTATGATTGCTTTAAACCACTTGTGTGCTCCTCCCAGTACTGGGCCACTCTCAGCCAGTGGCATTGCATGGCCAGCCCTGGGGGCCTCTCTCAGTTACAGGAGCCCTCAAACTACCTGGACTCTCTGCAGCCCTATGGGATGCACATACCTCCTGCCCCTACCATGCCCCTTATGGAAAGGCTTACAAAAGGGTTCCCCCCTTCTTGTATGCAAGAAGAATTCTCCCCTTCCTGGGACTGGAGCTTTTTTTAGAGCCCTTTTATGCCACTTACGCAGTGTAAAGGGACCAGAGTGTGTGTGTGTAGCGGGATCTCACTCTTGGTCTGGTCTTACTGTAGCCCTCTTGGTCACACAGGTGAAGGCTCCTTCCTGGTCACACCTGAGGGCATCAGCAGAGCAAGAAGCTAAGGCCAACGGGTTTAATCGTGGGTAGTTCAAATTTCTGCAGGTGAAAAGAATGAACCTGGAAAATGAAACCTCTTCCTGTGCTGAAGTACATGCACATGAAAGCTTTTTACTTTTGCAAAGAGAAGGAGGGGTCTAGGGGCCTGATCCAGCACCTACTAAAATCCATGAAAGTATCTTTATTGGTTTCATTGGGCACTGCTTCAGGTCTGAGCTTAGCAGAGATAGCTCTGGAGAGATGCTTCTTAAGGACTTGCTGTGCTATTGACTGACACCTCTGTTCAGAGCTGATCTTGCCACATTCTCTCTCTCTCTCTCTCTCGTTTTTTGTTTATTTGTATGTGTGTTTTGTTGTTGTTTGTTTGTTCCTTCATTTGTTTAAATATAGTCACTTTCTTCCCATCTATTTGAAACAAGATGTAACCTAATTAAAAGAGAGTCAGAAAACCAGACTGGTACAGTGGTGGCACCAGCTAGCATTGCAAGTGCTGGTAGAACTCACAACAGTGTGCAAATGATACTGTGATCCATTATTTCTAGTTTATATTGAATTGCATTTCGAAAGGACAAGAGAGCAATTAACCCACTTTGACATTATATAAAGGTTTAATGGGGCATTTGGGAGGAAAAGAAAAAGCCTTGAAGGACTTGAAACATGAGATGGGAATAGGCAATGATATACAGGTCTGATTAAGAACTCACCCAAAGTGCTATGGTTAGATTCCTATCTGGGTCAATTTTATGGAGGTGGTCCCTGTCATGATCTATAGAATCAAACACTCAAACAGGAGACTTTTATTAAAGAAAACAACTGCAAGCTACAGCCACAAGCAAACAGGATTCCTCATAACTCGAGTTCCAGCTTTGTCTCCCTTGATTACCAGGGATCAGACCTTGTCTGGAACTGTATTCAGCACACAGAGACATCTAGTGGCTAAATAATATACTTCAAATAAGCATATCATTACAAGGCCTAAGCTGCCAAGTTCAGGTCTGTATCTGAATTTCCCCAGAGTCAGAGATGGCTCAGAGCAGGTGTTCCAGCTCATTGGAAGTGGTAAATTTAAAAGAAAAGAAATATGCATGGAGTCAGCATGTCCAGCTCTAATACCTCTGCAGGCCAAGAGAATAAAATAGGATGCCAGCAGGCCTTTTATAACACATCAGTATGCCTTTTAAAGCCCCCATAGGGGCATGGTAACTTAATTACCACATGATGTGGACTCTTCACCTACCCACCCCCTACTAATGAAAGGACTAACAGGTTCCAAGGCTTGAAGGGAAAGGAAAATAACACTGAATAGATTAGCTTGGCAGTCGTGCTGTTAATTATGGGTCATTTAGTTCAGTTAATCAATAGGCAGACTTCTTTAACCGGCTAATTATGCCGAACGGCTTCCACAATGAGCAGGTTCGCAGTTAGTTGTTAACCATGAAGGGATAATATTTCACTGTAAATATAAGTGCAGCCCCACTGCTCAGACAAATGCTTTGCATCTTAGCCAACTTGTGTCAGAACTCGTTGTGATTTAACCCAATCTATATGGCTGCAGGGGCTGGAAGTAAGACACAGGCACTGGTGTCACGAGTTTCACAACTGTCAGCTGCAGTGGTAAGCATCTGTCCTTCTCCCTCTGTTAATCACTCAGACAGCTTATCTTCTTTAAACACTTCCCTACCTGGGGTAAAGAGGTACTGAAAAGGATCCCTACATAGCCAATCAACCAATTAAACTGTCAGCTTCCCCAGGTCCTTTGTTCAGGGCAAGTCTGTAATTCTCTCCTTTGCTTGGCATGCCAGTTATTTGAAGCTGTGTTGCTTCAGAAAGCAATGAATCCAGGCAGCCAATCCAGAGGCTGTGAGTGACCTGTTCTTATGCATTCCTATGGATCCCTCTGAACAGCAGATTCATGTGCACAGCAGAGGGGAGCGTTATGACAAAGGCCCAGCCGCTCAGTTGTCCAAAGTAGGGGAAAGGTAACAAGAAGCTGTCTTGACCTGTTGTATGAAGTTGTTTATAAAAACAAGTTAAGTTATAGACAATAAGATTCAAAGGACTGATTTTTCAAGGCTCCCAGTGAGGTCACAAAATAGCTATTGCAACAGACCAAGATAGAAATTCCTGGATGTGATTGGTTAGCTTCAATGGCATGAGGTTGCCAGCACTTTTCTGGGGAATTGCTTTTCTGGGGGTTGCTTAGCAAGTTTCCTAAATTGGTCAATGACAGCTTGCAGGCTGAGTACCTCAATGGAGTGATATACCAGCTGATGGGATACTTATTGCCCTGTGGGACCGGGGTGACCAGACAGCAGATGTGAAAAATTGGGATCGGGGTGGGGGGTAATAGGAGCCTATATAAGAAAAAGACCCAAAAATCGGGACTGTCCCTATAAAATCAGGACATCTGGTCACCCTGTGTGGGATCTTGGAATCTCCCATGATAGCACTGGGCTTTCATGTTTCTGAGCTACACAGGAAGGGGAATAAGCTACATCAGTATTTGGGCATGTTTAGACTGGTGTAACGGTATCTACATAAGAGACTGTAACTGTATTGCTATTTTGGTAGAAAAATCACTCCCCAAACTGACATTTGGCATAAAAACTGTGCATAGACCAGGCCTATGTCCCAGACTGGCTAATTACACCATGGTTTCTACCTGTGATTTTTCAGTAGTTAGCTACAAGTCAAAAAAGCCTCAGTGACAGAAAATGCATTTTCTATCTTTGATATTCCTTCTGCTCCCCATAGTTGTATCCGTGCTCTTCCGTTTTTAAAAGAAACAAAACTGAATTTCTACAACAGCTTAAGACCATCTAGAATGGACTTTTTTTTGTTAAACTGAAAGTCTTACTTAAGTTTTTAAGGTTTAAATGCTGTTTTCTAATCCCTGCCCCGTCATTGTTTAATAATAGGTTAAAAGGTTTGCAATGGTGATTGTTACAGTGCGACATAGGCTTAACGGTAAACACATGCTTAAGTGCTTTGCTGAATCCAAAGGCTGGGGAAAGTAATAGACTTTGTATTTTGTGGTGAACTGTTAACCAGCTGCTGCAATTTCTTGTCAGGAAAAGTGATTCTTATAGAAAAGATACCAGCTTGACTTCAAAATGGGTTTTGTAAGGCCTGTAACATTGGACCCAGGGCTTATATAGCCCTTCGGGATCCTTCTGGGGGGAAACTGCAGTAGAGATGTAAGAGCATGTCATTATTGTTCTCTAAAAAATGGCAAATTTCCACAAGCAATTAATTTGCAAAACTTAACGATTTTTGCCAGGAGCTGGAATTTCACCATAGCCACTGGGAAACAGAAACTTCATCCGATGAATGCATCCGATGAAGTGAACTGTCGCTCACGAAAGTTTATGCTCAAATAAATTGGTTAGTCTCTAAGAGGCCACAAGTACTCCTTTTCTTTTTGAGAAACTTCATGGTTAGTGGCAGGAATGGAATATTTTTGCCCTGGACCACTAGAAAACAGCAGGATAAGCAGTGTTCCTTCAGGATGCGTGGAACTGCATTGTGAATGTGCTTCACAGAGGCACTCAATCTGACGATACATCAGCAGCACTGGGAAATTACACAAGTCTACAGTAAAACTGCAATTAAGCCAGAGATACTAGGGCACAGACTAAAATGATTTAACCTAAGCTTTATTTGTTAGACAGCAGGCAACAGGTACATAGTGAAATTTTTGCAATAATAGCCATACATGGCATCCATTCTGCAGAGAATACATCTGTCATTCGGGTGAAAACAACTGACAGCACCATTTATTACCTTACATGCTTCAAAACAACAGCTCAATTTACATGTTGCCCTTTGGCACCAGGACTCACAGCTCTGTAAAATGCAACAGCCAAGCTGATGGTGTGGATTTAAACAGCAGTTGACCTTATGCTGTTTTATTGAAACTTCTATGAACATTCACTCTAGTTCAGCCTCCAGTTACTGAGAAATAGATTATTTTGGAGCGGCCACAGCATGCCTGGCCAGGTTCTAAAAATCAAAGGGGAGCAGAAAGGTCTGTCTATCTGCCAATATAGGAAGAAAAGTTCTGGCCGTTACAATGGGCCTAGGCCTGAGAGATGCCCCCTGGGAATTAAAGGCACTCAGTTCCCTTTCAGAAGTTTTCCACCATGAGCAATTAAATCATCTTCTAACTCAGGAAGATAAAATCTCAAGTCTATTTTATATACAGTGGGCCAAACCCTCAGCTGATGTAAACTGAAAACAGTGGCACTAAACCATTTACACTAGGCAAAAATCTGGCCCACAAGAGTTAAGAAAAACCTTTTATTTTATAATAATAATTTAATTTTAAAACCCTAAAGAATACTACAGTCTAAGCTCTAAAACTGTGCGGCTGACAATAGCATTGTTGCAGTCTTAACTGTTTTTCCAGCAATTGTAATAAAGTTAATAGGTGTCTGTGACGGGGTCTCCGGGGTGCAATCTGGACTGTGGGACCTCTGAGCCCTCTGTCCCACCAAGCTGGGGTATCCCTCTCACTCTGTGATGCTGTGTCAAGCCACAAACCTCTGGCAGGTCCTGCACTTACACAGACATCCACAGGCAGGGACACACCCAACTGAGTTACATGAATGCTTTCTCAGGCTAGGCCTACACTGTGCCGCTGCAGCCATACCATTGTAAGGTGCACTGTGTAGCCGCCCTTTATTGCCTGGAGAGAGCTCTCCCAGCGACAAAATAAAACCACCTCCAATGAGGGGTGGTAGCTTCGTTGGCGGGAACACAGCTCCCACTGACGAAGCACCGTCCACACCGGCCCTTTTTGTCGTTAAAACTTCTGTCATTCAGGCAGGTGTTTTTTCACACCGCTGAGCGAGAAAAATTTTAAACGACAAAAGTGCCAGTGTAGACACAGCTTTAGTCACTCATGGACCAACAATAGAGAGGCTCCAGCCAATTCCTCCCAGGTCCCCAGCCTTGCACCCAAGAACTGTACCATCTTGCACTGGTCAGAAGCCTGGCCAGTGTCAGTTCATTACCCAGTCTGCCTCTCCATCAGTGTGGAATGGACACACACTAGCCTTTGTAAACTGAGCTGAGATTTCCAAAGCACGCCAAACAAAACAAAACAGTTTTAGTTAAAATAGAAAACAGACTTATTAACTACAGAAAGATGGATTCAGAGTGATTATAAGTAGCAGGCACAGAAATCAGAGTTGGTTACTTAAGAAATAAAATTAGCAGTCTGAGTTCTACAAACTAAACTGGGTTTGAATCAAGCACTGTCTCGCCCTGACAGATGGTACAAATAGGCCACAGATCCTCAATACACAGGCTGGGACCGCCTTCCAACATGGGACCACCCTCCCCCAGTTCCAAATCTTTGTCCTCCAGACGTTTCTTCCAGGTGTTGAGTTGGGGGTGGGGTAGAGGCTCCGTGATGATGTCACTTCCCCTCTTTTATAGTTTTTTCCAGCTTGCTGGAAAGATCATTTGACATGGGGAATCAGGGAGCCCCCACTAGCCAAGCAGTCTCCATTGTCTACGTGTTCTCTCTGAGAAGTCTCCATTGTATACAGTTCCTGGGATATTGGATTCTTTGGGTGCCGATGAGCCATTAAGTAATGTCTTGCTACTCCATTACTATACCTGAAAGGCTGGTTGTGGGTGTTCCCAACCTCACAACGTATTTCAGTAACACATCCATAGCAAAACTTCGTAACTTCACATACAATGATAGCACATACAATCCAACAGGATATTAATGTTCATCAGATCAAGACATTTAAAATGATACCTCATAGGCATACTTTGTACTAAACATAATCATATGACAGTGGTGAATATGGGGTTTCCAGGTGCTGCTTTGTGGTACAGTGTCCTTAAGGACTGGGTTAATATGATGTGGGCCTGATGGATCTGGGGCCACTTACAATGGATGCTTATTGAATCAAGTAGAAATATTTAGGTTAAGAGCTGATGTAAAGTGCTGTCAGTAACATCCATACACTTAGAAGGCAAAAAGCAGCAGCTGCCTGCAATGGGCCGGGCAAAAGAATACCCTATTTTTACATTCATTTTATCAGACACGTAGTGAATATACAGTGCCAAACTTGTATTGTCTTCAAACCATCTGTAGTAGGAAGACAGCCTGAACCATAAGCCCATGTATCAGAGGCCTGGTCTACGGCCTGAGGCCTGGGCTAAAAGAGTCAAAACTTTGCGGATATAAAGCAAGGTTAAGTTGTGAGCAAGGGGCAGGCCCTGCTCACAGAATTTGGCAAGCATAGGGCTGATATTGCAAAAAAACATATTCCGAAGAGATGCTAGGCATAAAGCACTCACACAAGCACATTCCTACAGGAATAAGGCAATGGGTGGCACCCTAATCCGTTAGAGGGTGGCACCCTGATACGTCAGGGGCAATCCGTAATTTGTTTGTATCTGTGTATAAAGATGTATCTCAGAGGGAGTGTCTTTTTCCAGCCAAGAGGGCAGTGGAAAGTTTTGCCACTGACTGAGCTGGATCCATTGTCACGGGCATACGTGTGTTAGTTTACCTGTAACCATTTTGCTGGTGCATTAGCACCATGCTTCATCGTCCATAAACCTGGCCGGGTGCCTTTGCTACTAAACCAAGTCAGTGGATTTATTGGGCAGTACGATCAGAGCCTGCTGTACGGGCTGTCTGGCCAGAGTCAGTACAACATGCTGAGAGAACACACGCATGCAGCTAAACATCTGACAACACCATCTTTGGCAACCCAAATGAGGGTTGGCTTTACTTACCTATGTCCAGTCCCCTGGCTTAAGTGAGTGCAGCCAGAAGGCTGCTCCAAGGTAACTAGCTTCCAATGGTCCCAAGAAGATGTTACAACCATCTCACAGATCTTGGGAGAGAGGCTAGTCCTCGCTTACAGACAGCCCCCCAACCTGAAGCAAATACTCACCAGCAACCACGCACCACACAACAAAAGCACTAACCTAGAAACCTATCCTTGCAACAAAGCCCATTGCCAACTCTGTCCACATATCTATTCAAAGGACACCATCATAGGACCTAATCACATCAGCCACACTATCAGAGGCTCGTTCACCTGCACATCTACCAATGTGATATATGCCATCATGTGCCAGTCATGCCCCTCTGCCATGTACATTGGCCAAACCAGACAGTGTCTATGCAAAAGAATAAATGGACACAAATCAGACATCAAGAATTATAACATTCAAAAACCAGTTGGAGAACACTTCAACCTCCCTGGACACTCAATTACAGACCTAAAAGTGGCAATTATTCAACAAAAAAACTTAAAAAAACAGACTCCAACGAGAAACAGCAGAACTGGAATTAATCTGCAAACTGGACACCATTAAATTAGGCTTGAATAAAGACTGGGAGTGGATGAGTCATTACACTAGCTAAAAACTATTTCCCCATGCTAATTTTTCCCCTACTGTTACTCGAATCTTCTTGTCAACTGTTTGAAATGGGCCATTATCACTACAAAAGTTTTTTTTCTCCTGTTGACAATAGCCACATTAATGGATTGGTCTCGTTAAGAGTTGGTATGGCAACCCCCATTTTTTCATGTTCTCTGTGTATCTCTCTCTCATTCATATATCTATTTATCTATCTATATATATATCTTCCTACTGTATTTTCCACTACATGCATCTGATGAAGTGGGCTTTAGCCCACAAAAGTTTATGCTCAAATAAATTTGTTAGTCTCTAAGGGGCCACAAGGACTCCTCATTCTTTCTGCTGATACAGACTAACAGGGCTACCCCTCTGAAACCATCAGGGAAGACGCACACCTTTCTCCATGACCACACCCACTTCAGTGGCTGTGGAGAGGCCACTTCTCTGGCCCTCTGCCCCTGACGATCCTCTTACACCGGGTTGATCTTCCCAGAACCGGCTACAACAGCTTCATGGATACCTTGTGCTAGCAACCACACTCAAAAGCAGTTCAGAGGAACGGAGAATCTGCTCCATTATATATATTACATATTTTTTCCCCTTGCAAACATTGCCCTGTGTATCCACTGAAGGGACAAGTTATAGTTCTCTCCATTTCATTTTGCTGTAAAGTCAGGGGATGCGGGCTTTTATGTTTATTTTAATTTACCCTGCAATCTGATTGCACACCTTCATGTCTAAAAACTAGCCTTTTATGAAGCCGCTCTATTATTTCCAAAGCACTAGTATACATGTTGCAACTCCCCAGTTGGATTAATCATGTCAGTAATAGTTCACACATTTCTCTTTAAAGCACTGTTTGTTCTTCCTCCCCTCGCTCCAACCTTTATGGTGCTGTGAAGAACCTGCACTCAGAAACAACCTATTCCTAGCACTGGGACATACTTATAACGTAAGAACCGTTCTCTTGTCCAGTATTTCTTAAAAGAAGACTTTAGCCCTTTGCCACTAGGGAATGTTTGCAAAACTCCAGGCTGTGCCCATTTTTCTAGAGTGTTTTTTTAATCCTTAGCAATGCTAACATGTAATCAACATGTCATTATTTTTTTAAAAAATGGGTTGTCACCAATCTGCAGTTATGTTAGAATCATAGAATCATAGAATATCAGCGTTGGAAATGACCTCAGGAGGTCATCTAGTCCAACCCCCTGCTCAAAGCAGGACCAATCCCCAACTAAATCATCCCAGCCACGGCTTTGTCAAGCTTGACCTTAAAAATCTCAAAGGAAGGAGATTCCACCACCTCCCTAGGTAACACATTCCAGTGTTTCACCACCCTCCTAGTGAAAAAGTTTTTCCTAATATCCAATCTAAACCTCCCCCACTGTAACTTCAGACCATTACTCCTCGTTCTGTCATCAGCTACCACTGAGAACAGTCTAGAGCCATCCTCTTTGGAACCCCCTTTCAGGTAGTTGAAAGCAGCTATCAGATCCCCCCTCATTCTTCTCTTCCGCAGACTAAACATCCCCAGTTCCCTCAGCCTCTCCTCATAACTCATGTGTTCCAGTCCCCTAATCATTTTTGTTGCCCGCCGCTGGACTCTTTCCAATTTTTCCACATCCTTCTTGTAGTGTGGGGCCCAAAACTGGACACAGTACTCCAGATGAGGCCTCACCAATGTCAAATAGAGGGGAACAATCACGTCCCTCGATCTGCTGGCAATGCCCCTACTTATACATCCCAAAATGCCATTGGCCTTCTTGGCAACAAGGGTACACTGTTGACTCATATCCAGCTTCTCATCCACTGTAACCCCTAGGTCCTTTTCTGCAGAACTGCTGCCTAGCCATTCGGTCCCTAGTCTGTAGCGGTGCATGGGATTCTTCCGTCCTAAGTGCAGGACTCTGCACTTGTCCTTGTTGAACCTCATCAGATTTCTTTTGGCCCAATCCTCTAATTTGTCTAGGGCCCTCTGTATCCTATCCCTACCCTCCGGCATATCTACCTCTCCTCCCAGTTTAGTGTCATCTGCAACTTGCTGAGGGTGCAATCCACACCATCCTCCAGTTCATTTATGAAGATATTGAACAAAACCGGCCCAAGGACCGACCCTTGGGGCACTCCACTTGATACCGGCTGCTAACTAGACATGGAGCTATTGATCACTACCCGTTGAGCCCGACAATCTAGCCAACTTTCTATCCACCTTAGAGTCCATTCATCCAGCCCATACTTCTTTAACTTGCTGGCAAGAATACTGTGGGAGACAGTGTCAAAAGCTTTGCTAAAGTCAAGGAACAACACGTCCACCACTTTCCCCTCATCCACAGAGCCAGTTATCTCGTCATAGAAGGCGATTAGATTAGTCAGGCATGACTTTCCCTTGGTGAATCCATGCTGACTGTTCCTGATCATTTTCCTCTCCTCTAAGTGCTTCAGAATTGATTCCTTGAGGACCTGCTCCATGATTTTTCCAGGGACTGAGGTGAGGCTGACCTGCCTGTAGTTCCCAGGATCCTCCTTCTTCCCTTTTTTAAAAATGGGCACTACATTAGCCTTTTTCCAGTCCTCCGGGACTTCTCCGGATCGCCATGAGTTTTCAAAGATAATGGCCAATGTCTCTGCAATCACATCCGCCAACTCCTTTAGCACTCTCGGATGCAGTGCATCCGGCCCCATGGATTTGTGCTCGTCCAGCTCTTCTAACTAGTCCCGAACCACTTCTTTCTCCACAGAGAGCTGGTCACCTCCTCCCCATGCTGTGCTGCCCAGTGCAGTGGTCTAGGAGCTGACCTTGTTCGTGAAGACAGAGGCAAAAAAAGCATTGAGTACATTAGCTTTTGCCACATCCTCCGTCATTAGGTTGCCTCCCTCATTCAGTAAGGGGCCCACACTTGCATCCGATGAAGTGAGCTGTAGCTCACGAAAGCTCATGCTCAAATAAATTGGTTAGTCTCTAAGGTGCCACAAGTTCTCCTTTTCTTTTAACATGATGTCAGTTCTTCACCACATCCACTTCCTTGTATTCTGTAACCACACTGCCTACCTTTTGTCCGTTGATGTCTTTCGATTGTAAATTCAGGGCAGGTATTGTCTCTTTCTGTACAGTGCCCTGCACAATGGAGCCCAAGCCCATTGGGGGCATTTGGACACTACCATAGTATAAATATTTATTATTACTACTTTGACTGTAAGCTCGTTGGGGCTCAGACCGATTTGTTTTTGCTATCTGTGTTTGTACAGCGCCTAGCACAGCAGGATACTAGTCCATAACTAGAGCTCCTTGGTGCTACAGTAACAGAATTAAATAAACAAACACATAAATAAATAATAGGCCTGTCTGAGTGTTTTCCAGTTAGATATCAAATAGCTTCTTTAATATTTGGTTGCCACCACAACGGTAGTCTGTAAGCTTTATGGTAACTTACTGTATTATTGATTCCTTATTGGACTATCAACAATGCACGCTGCTGGAATCTCGCCCAATTTGTCTTTTGATAGCAGTTAGCTCTGAGTCACGGATTAGAGCTGGCATACCTTGGAGCCTCACGATAAGGCTGAAACATTCGGCAGGCAGTGAATGAAAAATAAACATGAATCTCGCATAAACACTGGAGGGATATTTTTAAATAAATTGGACACCTGCCTGATGATCTCTCTCAGTCAAGTCTTCTTCACCTACAGCCCTTCTCCTCTTGCTCCTCTGTGGAGTTATCTGCAAAGTCAGAATGGGAGAGGATCAATGAAGGAACCCAATACTGAAATGTATCCAGCGAGACTTTCTTGCAGTGAGAGCCAAATACCTGCTTGCCTTACTCAAACAGGTAATAATAATAGTAATAACTAGCTCATCTACAGTGCTTTTCATCTCAAAGTGCTTTATAAAGGAGGTCATCACTACCCCCATTTTACAGATGGGGAAACTGAGGCCCAGAGAGGTGCAAGGAGTTGCCCAAGGTCACGAAGCAGGGCAGTGGCAAAGTTGGAAACAGAATCCAGGTCTCCCGAGACCTTGTCCAGTGATCTATGCACTAGGACCCACTGCTCTCTAAGCCAGAGTAGTCTCAAAAAACCTCAGACAACCTTCCCTCTAATGTAAGGGCCTGGTTTTCCATTGCCCTGTAACTTGTGTAGACACCTATGCAAAGTAAGAGTAAAGTGCTGCCATTCTATTCCGAAAGCATTTTACATGCATTTTGCACTAGTGTTAATGGTGATACAAAGTGCAGGGCACCAGGAAATCAGGACCCAGTGTTGAATTGTAATTCTTTCCAGCCTCCTTTTGCCAACCAGATTGTTTTACTGGAGCCATTGTGGTTTCGGATTTACTGTGTGTATTTTAGGATCATGTTTACTGATTTAGAGTTCAATGTTTGCTTACACAGACAAACCTGGCTGTCAGACCTCGCCTGGAGGTTGTCCCTGTTCTAAACTGGTCTGGAAGAAAATGAAAGATGTTTTGTCCTGGAATACAAGCTAACATGATTCATGCATTTGAGCCCTGATCCAAAGCCCATTAAAGTCAGTGGGAGAGTTTCTATTGAATTCAATAGGGTTTCGATCACTCCCATGACCTTGGGTCAGGCCACTGCTTAGTACAGTACGTTAAGGAACCTTGCCCTTTTCTTTAATATCCTCTCTCAGATTCTTCTTTTTCTGTTTCAGTTCCATCCCCTTCAACTTCATTCCCGACAGCCAGACGCTACAGGGTTGGTTCCCGCTTGCTAGGTCTGAATGGGACGTGCTTCTGAGGTTGGTGGCAACCAGCAGGATTCGGTAACATTTAGTCACATTCTGCACCAATAGTTTAGTTGCTTGGATCATAGAATCTCAGGGTTGGAAGGGGCCTCAGGAGGTCATCTAGTCCCACCCCCTGCTCAAAGCAGAACCAATCCCCAATTTTTGCCCCAGCTCCCTGAATGGCCCCCGCAAGAATTGAACTCACAACCCTGGGTTTAGCAGGCCAATGCTCAAACCACTGAGCGATCCTTCCCCCAGGCTGCCAGGCTTTCACTCCTTGCTGTTTGCAGACTCAGACTGTGATAGTTTAGCCCCTGGCCTTGTGCACTATCCCCTTTTACCAACAGCAGTAACAGGGGAAGCAAGGTCACTTTCAGTAGCCAAAGCAGTAGCTGACGACTGCTTAGCCAAACCAGTGCCTAGTAGCAGGGCTGGGTTAGGACAGTGCTCTTACTATGTATCTAATGCAACTGTGTTAAGCATTGTACACACATTGTACACACAGTGTACACAAAGAGATGGCCCCTGCCACAAAGAGCTTTTATTATTAACATGAATAAAAATGGCAGACGTCCCACATCAATGAGGAAAGCAGAGGGCACATTACAGCTGGCTGAAATTCACCCTGTTTTGCGGTTTCATTTTATTGTTATTAAAATGTGTTGCTTTGGGTGCAAACAAATCATTGTAATAATTTGTATTATAATAATAAAAAATAATTTTGTTTTGGATCAATCCAAAATGATTTTTTCCCCCAACTGTTTTGGCACCCCTCCAACCCCATCCCCCTAAAAAACAAAACACAAAAATCCACTCATTTCTGCTTGAACTGAACATTTCTTTTGACCTCCTCCTCCCCCCCCACCTTTCATTTCAATTTTTATTTCCATTTTAATGTTTTAAATAAAGTTTAATTACTTCTTTAAATGACTTGAAAAAAACCAGAATATTTCATTTAGCAAATTTCAAAATGAAACATTTTGATATGGGGTTTTTGGAGTGGGGGTTGTTGGTTGGTTGTTTTTTGACAAACAATTCTGCAGTTTTGTCATGAATTCACAAAAAGTTTTGGCTGAATTGAATCTGCATTTTTCAGCAATTAAAAAAAAAGTTTCACTGAAAAATGTTTCCCAGTGGCAGCTTTCACATCACAATCACACCAACACACACATTTTAACATGTTTTTGCCCACTTTCACTATAAAACCATCCTATTTAGCTCAAAATGCCTTTCCTAACTGCGGGAGACTTTACACGGAAATAGTCACAATTTCAAGTTCATCATGAAGTGAGAAAACTATTTGTACTTCAAGTAGCTTTGCACGTTGGTATCGCCTCCTGTAGCGTGCACTGCCTACCCTGGCATAGCTTTCCTCCTTTGTTAGTTCAGATTAATAATACAGGATCCAAAATGAAAGATAGTCTGTCCTGCAGAGAATGGAGGACAAACTAAGTAATCCAGCCGCTATAAAAACCCATGGGTGTCTTATCTATTGGTTTCATCAGAGACTAGATTGAACCCTAGATTCCATCAAGAGGGTGAGACAATCCTGACTGATAGAGAAGTGGGTGATTTCATGAAATGCTAATAAATGCTTGGGATAGGCAGGACACCAAAAATGGGCAAGAACTGTCAACACTTCACAGTGCCAGAAATAAACAATTCCTGCGCCAGAACACTTGCAAGTCACTTGTGGCCAAAGTACTGTTGAAAGGCTTGTATAAGTGAGTAAGCATATATGAAAGACCTGGAGTTTCATGAAAAGTTTGTTATTGTTACTTATTTTAACTGCCCCCAGGGGTCAATGGATAAACAAATACAAACGGTGGAAGTATGTATAGATGATATGTGCACTGCATCTTTTAGGGTAGCCAGAGTTAGCACTAAACAAGTTTTATGTATTTATACCTGCTCCTGTATTTTCCACTCCATGCATCTGATGAAGTGGGTTCTAGCCCACAAAAGCTTATGCCCAAATACATTTGTTAGTCTCTAAGGTGCCACAAGGACTCCTCGTTGTTTTTGCTGACACAGACTAACACAGCTACCACTCTGAAACCTGTCATGAAACAAGTATCTGTTTCCCCAAACCACACACACAATGCGTATTATTAAATGCATGCATTCCAGTATGTAGAGGACTGTGCATGATGCCAATCAGAAAATCATTCCATGGCCATGTGTTCTTCTGAGCTTCATACCTGGCTGCATAGACACTTTTTGTTTAGATCATTAAAGGCAACATACAGTGGAGGGGGAGCAAGCCTACCTGAATATATGTATAAATCATAGAAATTAGAGCAGCTAGTCACCTATAAGGTCACCTTGTCCAACCCCCTCCAGTGCGCGATTGCACCCTATGCTCCCTCAAGTGCTTTTTCTGTCTAGTTTTAAATTACTGAAACAAAGGGGAGTCGTCAGTGGATATGCTACATAGGCTTTTTAACAAAATAAGCCTTCAAGCATTTCCATCCTCAACGCCAGACACTTGAATCATGAGCTCATAAAAGTGGGGCTGATAGAATCATAACTAATATGCATGACAGCTCTCTCACCACATTCCCCTTTCAGTTGTCTAGCAGAGAGACACAAACAAATGGAGATAGACCAAGTCCAGCAATACTTTAATACACCCATTGAAGGAGTCGGCAGAAAGGGCTAGAGCCCTCCTCGTACTGCATAAAACAGGCAGAAACAGTTTGAGTCCACATAATACCACTCACTCTGAGACACAACACAGTGAGGGATGGTGACCAGCCATGAGGGGTGTGGCATGGGGAACTACAAAATCAAGTATATCTCTTTGTTATGCATGAGTCTTCTTAATTTCTGGTTGTATGAAGGACTTTTTTTTTTTGTAGTGTGCTTGCTGTTGTAATGTCAAGGGCAAAATTCTGACCCCATTTACACTGGTGTGAATGATCAGGTGTGAGTGCGCTGTAGCCAATGGGATTACACTACTGCAGATCCAACGTAACTGAGATCAGGGAAGGAAGGATAATAGCCTTGTGGATAAGACATTGGACTGGGATGCAGGAGAGTGAAATCCAGTTCCCAGCTCCTCCACAGGCTTTCTTTGTGACCCTGGGCAAGTCACTTCATCTCTCTGTGCCTCAGTTCCCCAACTGTAAAAATATTTTCCTACCTCACGTGGGTGTTGGGAAGATAAGGCCATTCGCATTTTTGAGGCACTGTGACACTTGGGGCCATAAGTACCAAGGATGGTTAAACAGCTAATGTGCCGTGAATGCTGCTTATTACAACTATCATAATCATATGCAAAGGTGTTGTAGCTGTGTTGGTGCCAGGATATTTGATTCTATCAAAGTCGTCTTTCTGTTCCCCGGCACTCTCCCAGTCTGTTGTGTGCGAGCCTGTTGTCTCTTGTTTTACTTTTTGATTGCAAGTTCTCTGGAGCAGGAACCATGCTTTTGTTCTGTATTTGTACAGCACCCAGCACAATAGGGCCCTGATCCCTGACTTGGGACGTCTGGCTGCTACTGTAAGGCTGTATCGGACTCATGAGCTTATGTACAGTCTAGCCACTAGAGGGAGACAGAGCCACAATGCAGAAGTGCGGGCTATAATAATATAGGTAGATTCAAACCCTAAGCGTGGTCAGAGTTGATAGGCCAGCTGAGAGAAGCAAATCTTGCAGAGTGACATGAAGAAGAACAAGAATAGGCTACATGGCACACTGCATCAGGAAGTATATTCTGGGCGAAGAGATGGTGTAGAAAAGGTGCAGCGTCTGTCCCGCGTAGGAGGAGATATGGGGATTTGGCATTTGGATCCAAGAGGCATTGGGAGAATTCATTAATAACCAATGTATCCTCCAGCTCAATCCAGCTTCAGAAACTTACAGCTTAAATAAACATAAGTAAATTTACTATTCTTCTGTGTGTCAGTTCTTCCTCACCTTCTGTCCAGCTCATTTACTGCAGCTAAATGCTTATAAATAGATTACATTCTGAAAAGACGTCTCTTCCTGGAGGGTGGTCACCCAGGATTCCTCAGATTCTGCCATGGCTGATGTTCCGCCACCACAAATCACTCGAATAACTGCCAAATGGGACAGAAAGGATGGCTGGGCCATTTAGTTCAACAGACTCACCTCCAGGGTCTGAAAGAGGAATGTGTTTGTGCTTTGCAAAATTTAGCTACATGGGGTGACCATACGTCCCATTTTGGCCAGAAGAGTCCCTTTTTTCAGCCCTATCCCAGCCATCCTGACTTTTTTTGGCAAAAGTGGGCATTTGTCCCATTGGCTCTTGCTAACTTCATCAGTTGGCAAGAGCCAATGGGAAAAATCCCCACTTTTTTGACAAAAGTGGGGTGTGGAGGAATGTGCAAGGGGCAAGCAGCAATGCCAGCCTTGTGCAGAGGGTAGGCAGGGCTCGGGCGAGCAGCAATCCCAGCCCCACACGGGGTGGGGGGCTTTGCAGAGCAGCTCAGCCAGCCCCGTGTGGAGGGGGGCTCAGGCCAGCTCCAGTGGGTGGGAGGGCTCAGGCAAGCAACTCGGGCCAGCCCCATGTGGAGGAGGGGGCCTCAGGTTAGCCCCACCCTGTGTCCCATTTTCCCTTTGGGAAATATCGTCACCCTATAGCTACATGTTGTATGAGCAGCAGTTGTGGGGGAAAATGGATATGGTCACTGGATGGAGCATTACTCGTGCTGCCATATGTTAATTTTGTAAGTGTAATAATGAGCTCTACATTTATCTGGTTTGGCCTGCCCCGTTGGTTATCACATGTACACACTGTGAAACTAACAATTTGGAGTTTACTCCATTCTGGCCTGGTACCAAGATATTCTGGTAATTCAGATACATTCCCCCAAACTATTCTCATCACTGGGGTTTCTTTATCTTGTTTTTAACTCAGTCCATGCTGAGCTACAGCATAACCCACATTGGGGGAAGAACAGCTGAAGAAACTCTTAACAAGATTGACTTTGCAATACTTTGTTTTTAGTTGCAAGAGCTAAACTGAGATAACGCAGACAAGGACAGAGGTTATGATGATTTCAAATATAAGGGCCAGATCCTCAGCTGGTGTAATGGCTATAGCCCTGTATTTCTGATCCCTCGCTTACTGCCTTTTAAGGGGATGTCCCATTGATGATCTCACTGTCAACAAAAAATAACATTCAAGAATAAAAATTTCTTCCACACATGGATAAGGGTACCTTTGTCTCTTTTAAATTGGGTTGAGCCCTTGTGTTCCTTGTTTGCTGCCCCCTGAAGGACCAGCCAAAGCAAGCTCTGGAGTCTGATCTGGCTTCCAGATGCATGACTCAGGGGTGCAGAATGAAACAATAAGGTCTTCCTTAGGTGTGAGGGGAGAACGTAACACTGTCTGAAATGAGCCCTTAGAATGATTGTGCAAAGTCACTGTGGGCACCACAAATAACTAGTGTGTCCCCACTTGTTAATTTCTAAAAGTCCCCTCTAGAAAACTAGTTTCTAGGCATTTAAAATTAAAGGCATCACTGTGTGATAACTGTGTTGCATCCAATGAAGTGAGCTGTAGCTCACGAAAGCTTATGCTCAAATAAATTGGTTAGTCTCTAAGGTGCCACAAGAACTCCTTTTCTTTTTGCGAATACAGACTAACACGGCTGTTACTCTGAAACCTGTGTGATAAATGTTATCCAGCAAACAATATTTTCATTTACCACAAAATCTCTAATACCCAGAGAGGGAAAGGGGGGTAATTGAATGCCTGTTCCTCATGAAGCAAGCAGTTTATTTTTAAATGAGGATCCATGCTCTGAACTTTATAACCAGTGTATTGGAGCCAGAGAGTGGAAACCCATGGTGACAATGCAACCAAAACTGAGTATTTAGCAGTGTTTACCTGCTCCAATAATTCACATCCCAGGGTAGAGTTCTGTAGATTAGCTCCAGCTCTCATTAGGCAGGATAGAATTATGTGGGTTAACAAAATAATACTCTTGGTTTTCTTATTCATTCTAAAAGTGGGTGGAGACCTATAAAATCCCTCTGAATCCTATTAAAAAATTCCTGTGATAATTTTTCATCCTGCAGCCCAGTTGAGCTGAACTAATAAATTAACATGTTATCTGCATGGGCATCCATTAGAGGATCAGATGAACATGATTTGAGTGAGTAACTAACAATGCCAGTCCCAAACGGTGGGGACAAAAACAGAGCCAGAAAGAGACAGGTACCCTATTCAGAGGCCAATGGATTAGGGTGTCATCCACACCACTACATGGCTCCAGGTCAAATCTGGCAGGCACCATAAGAGAGAGTGGCTGTTGCCAAAGGAGTGGAGCAGGATACCCAGAACAAAAGACAGGGGACAGGGAAGGTTGTCAGACAGGGAGCCATTGAAATCAGATTTGCATGAGAGCCCAAATGGAGGCTCAGAGGCGTTGTCCCAATCAAAGTCCCATCTTCACACAAAAACCTCTCCCTCGGCTGGGGTGGTGCTTTTCACTCACACTGGCTGGCTCAAGAGAGGGGAGAGGCTAAAACAAGAGTGCTTCAAACGCAACCACTCTTATGGCTGGCACATTGCTGGTCCACACAAGTTAACAGTGACTTCGCTTTGGCATGGAATACGTAACCATGTTTGCTATCGGTGCCCCTCCCTTAATGTCCTTCTCCCAAATTGTGCTGGGGCAGAGGTGTGGTGTTGATGAGGAATTTGTCAGCTTCTCATCCTGTTCATCCGTAGTACATTTTCCCCAACAGAGCTTAGAACAAAGAGAATTAAAACATCCACAGCGAGAGGGAAAGGTTAAGAAGACCTTACCCAAACATGACCCAATCTGAACAGGCCTGGCCAGAGTCTGAAATGTACTTTGAGGGGGAGCATACGAAGCAGGTACGCATTCCACTCCTCTCCCCGTAAAGGCATACTGGTGAGAATGCTCCCAGCTTCTCTGGTTTGGGCTTCTTTCATTGCTCTCCCCACCAAAAGAGCTACCCCTAGCTGGTTTCCTACATTTTCCCATAAGCATTTTCAGTGTCTGGCCTTCTCAGAGTAAAGTCCCATGCCCCACATTTATAGCCTCACCCCCCTAAGCCTGGACACCTAGGCTCCCCAAGTTCCTCCCATAAGAGGCAGCAAGCAGTCTCCCTTGGCCCTAAGGAATCAGCTTCTGCCAAAAAAAGTCAAAGCTTCCCTCAGAGCAAGCTGCTCACAAGGTAAGCTTCAGAAGGTGGAGAAAATATTGCCAAGCTCTCCCTGGCTTGCTGAGCCCTCGAGCCCTCTCCCACAATTCCAAGTATCCACTCATTCATGTAGCTCCCATTTGCCTTATAAACACTAAGCCTCACAATAGCGGAAGTGCTTGATTTATTAGGCTGGGCCTAGACACAGTGCAGCCCAAGGTGAACTTCGGTACGCATCTCCTTCCTGCTAGTCTAACAATGATAATACCTAGCTCTTAAATAGCACTTTTCAAGAGTTGATCTCAAAGTGCTTTACAAAGAAGGTCACTATCCTCATCCCAATTTTAAACATGGGGAAACTGAGGCACAAGGAGGGAAACAAAAGTTGAAATCTCTATTTTTTTCCAGACTGACAAACCAAAAAAAATTGCATGTTTTGTTTCAGTTTTGACCACTTTTTATTTCTGTTTTTTAATTTATTTTAGCTTAAATTTTTAAATGAAATGTGATCGGCAAACCAGAATTTTCCATACTGAAAATGTCAAAATAGGCTGTTTCAACAATTTTGAAACTTTTTTTTTCAAAATGTTTTCAAGTCAAAAATTTTATCAGCACTGACCCTTTTCTTGAGAACAGTTTCACTTTTGGTGCATCAGTATTTTTCAACACGAAAACAGTTTGAAAAATTCCCAACCAGCAGTAGTCACAACTGCCTGATTGCACTCTCAAGAGGTGTGCAATGACTGTTAATTGCATGCACCAAATTAGAAGTCAGTTTGTGGCTGACTGAAAAAATCCAGCTCTAGTACGTCTGGCGTTTCCCTTATGAAGGAAAAAAACCCGGCATTGTTTGACAGTAATGGTCTGAAACATTACACGTTTACAATACTATCACAACAGTGTTTAGAGTCATTACAAGGGGATAATGTAGCTTTTTTTTTTTTTATACAGCAATTGGGAACCAGAAGCCTAGTGAACCTTTGTGAACCCTTTTTAAATAAGCTAATTACTAATTTTAATTCCATTGAAACATAAATTGCCGTGCCTAATATCAAAAGAGCTGAGTCTTTTGAAAATGAAACTGGCTCGGATGCTTTACAGTATGCATTGAATAAATATATATATTTATTTTTACTGTATACCTATCTCCTGGCAAAACTGGCAGGTGATGCAATGTAATAAACCTGGGTATGAAAAATCTCTCATGTACACAGTTTCTTCACTTTTCTTACCTTAAATTCATCAATGCCAGAGAGAATACTCTCTTGGCACTGTTCTAGATTGCATATGTCAGAGGCATAACACACTCTGACCAGTACTTTATGCTTACGTGGTTTAGAATTAGTAATTATTACTGTCTGTCTTTCAGGGATCCAGACAAAAATGGAGCAACCAGACTTTGCTCTAGGGTGACCAGATAGCAAGGGTGAAAAATTGGGACGGGGTTGGGGGCTAATAGGCACCTATATAAGACAAAGCACCAAATATTGGGACTGTCCCTATAAAATCAGGACATCTGGTCACCCTACTCTGCACTCAGATACATGGTTACAACTTGTATTGATCTGAATTGGAGATGTACTTGTGTATTGAGGGTAGAATTTGTCCCATAAGCTGGAGTGCCATGGAGGGGAATGACAGATTTTTCATGGTGAAATAGTTGTTCCCATAAGAAATAGTTAATCTTACTGTGGTGTTGTAGGCTGGTATAAGTACGTAGACAGATTAAGAAACCACATCAATATAGCATCACTATGTTAGAAAACAGCTTTTGACCTGGCTGTAACAGGTTGTAACCTGCCCATAATTTTTGACCCAGCACCAGCCAAGAACTTGAGTCTCTTGAACTTGGTAAAATATACGCACTGCATGCACATTGAACTCCTAGCCTGAAGGCCAAATGTAGTCCTATTTGGTGAAAATTGATTACATTTGTCAGGTGAATAAAAATCTTTTATTAAATTTGCCTGTGTATTTTAGTTTTTCAGTAGAGCACCGCTGAATTTGTCTGAAGTAGTTAAGAATATCATAAATGAAACATCAGTAACAATTGGACCAAGCCACGATACAAACCCTCCAGGAGAACATGCTTTGCCTGTGTGACTGAAGTCTAAATGCTGCTGGTTTAAATTTCTCCCCACCAGAGGGGAGCAGAAGAGAAATTAGGCTGGAAAGTGGAAAAACATATAGAGAAGCAGTGCCAAGAGGGACGGCATAAATATTTCAGAAATAGTCACAAAGTTCAGAAACAAATGTTTGCACCCGCAAATTCTAATCATTACATTTAGAGGAGCGGTCTATTTTTTCCCCTCTCTCTTTCTCCCCTTTCCCCCTCTCCCCACCATCCTCTCGTCACTGAATGCGTCTGATATGTTATGCCTGGGGAATTCATTTCAGTTGCCCGGGTCTGATTTCTAATTATGATGCAGGATGCAAGGTTATAAATTTCCTATGGGATGCTCATTATATAGAGCATATGAATGTGCTGTAATCAGGCGTATTTGTTGCTATGGAAAAACACAGCAAGCATGCAGCGCCTTCGGTGTGGCATCTTTAGTGTCCATGCACTTTGAGTACTTAGATTCCTTGGCAGCTCGTGGCATAGCAACATGTTGTCTGGCATGAAACCCAAGGACGGTACAAGTTTCAGCCGAAAATTTATGGGGCATTTTAGTCTGGTGCATTTTCAAGAGGTGCGTTAAATGTAACAGTCTTGTGTTGTTCCTTTATAAAGGGAAAAGACCAAAGCAAAGTATTGTGGGCAGCTACGGATTGAATCTATGGCCCCTCTGTCTTTCCCAAAGACTGAAGCTGTTGTCTTCCTCTAATGTAGATTAACCACAGCCATTTACTAAGGGGAAACAGTTACATAACAGAATTGTTTGACCATTTATTCAAACTCTAATTTATCTGCCATTACGAAACAGCCGTGCGATTGGATTTCTATGTGCCTAAACCAGGAACTTTAAGTCGGAATGTCACAAAGGACAATGTCCAGGTAGCATATGCTGGGCTCAGAAATAATCACAATGCCTATTAACTCCCTCACTAACCCAGTTTTTGAGCAGCTGGCTGAGTTGAGGGTGGATGTTGAAGTGTAATTCTTGCCATGCTACCCAGTGAATGGATCTCACCAGCACAAAGAAATACGCTGACCGTTCGTTTTACGCCCCCCTTATTTTAAAACACTTAACCTGAGCCCTGAGGCCTGTAGAGCCAGAGTGCATTCGTGAGGGGATATACTCAGTCGCCATAGAGAGAGACTCAGGGTGGCAGCCATATTACTTTGTAACGCGTCCTGCCTGCTAATCGGCAGGGCTGTGTTGACACTGGATGCAGAGGGCAACACAGCTTGCCACACAATGGCTAGCATGGGGAGTGGGAATAAAAGTGGAGGAAATGGTGGCAATGATACAAAATAATGGCTCTTTCATAAAGCGAATACTCATAAGGGGCATGATCCACAGCCAACTGAAGCCAATAGAAAGGTTCCAATAACTTGTATGGGCTTTGGTTCAGACCCAGAGTTCTTTATTTTTACAGCCTTTGACCCAAAGCTGTTTTTATACCAGACTCTTGCACTGAGACTTTGGAAGTGAACTGCTTGAACCCATATGTGAGACATAGTAGAAAAGAGCTGCTTCTATAGTTATGCTGCTTATATCCCCTATCTGAAAAATTATCAGAACTATTGAGCGTGCCAAATGTGATACCCCCTGGTGTGAATCAGGTTCATTATTTGTGTATTCCTTATTCCAGAGTAAGTTAGCTGAAACTCTTGAAAATCCTTGTGTGTCCATTTCTGGCAAGCAAATTAGAATATATTGTTTGGAAATAAACAGGGCCAAACGTGCTTATGCTGCCATAATAAAGCCCTTCTTTAAATTTCTGTTAAAGGAAAAGTCTTCAAGACTGGAGTGTTTCCTCTAAATCATGAATTTACCCATTACAAAACAGCTCTGAGATGTCTGTTCAGAGTGCATGGGGACTTGGGGGAAAGGTAGAATATATATCGGCGTAGTTCAAACGTCTCTTTATAATGGAAGACGATGCAGCAAATTCATCTTTTTTTTTTAAACGGACACATTTCTATTTGATTTGATGGAGTTAAAGTAAAGCTTGCTTTGGTCCACTGTGCTATTTTGAATGGTTCTGAGAGGCTAGGTTCCTAGAAAATACACTTTCCCTAAAGACTAATAACTCAGAGCCCACCAGGAGAATTTTTGGAGAGAGAGAAGATGGGCGGGGGCGGGTGTATGTCTTCCTGTTTCAGAAATAAAGCATGGTTTGTCTTGGTCTCTCTCTATCCTCCACCTCTCCAATTCCTCCTTAGGGTTCTCTTTTTGCCACTTCCTGTGTATGTTCCACGGTATTCAGAGCCAAGTTGACGAGAGCAGCAATGATTAGAGAGTCGAAAGTAGCAGCATTTGAATGACAGCACAAGCAGGCTCTGGCTGGATTAATGCAGGTTCTCACCCTGTCTGTCTTGAATCTAATCCATTCCGGTCTGCTTTAGGTGTTGCTATCAGAAGCTCATGTCTTTACAGATGAATTAAATGTGAAATGGACATTTGACTCTGAAATTTACACTATTAGCTGATACAATGGAGGGCATGGAGGGCGGGAGCTGCCGTTCATAGAATCATAGAATATCAGGGTTGGAAGGGACCCCAGAAGGTCATCTAGTCCAACCCCCTGCTCGAAGCAGGACCAATTCCCAGTTAAATCATCCTAGCCAGGGCTTTGTCAAGCCTGACCTTAAAAACCTCTAAGGAAGGAGATTCTACCGCCTCCCTAGGTAACGCATCCCAGTGTTTCACCACCCTCTTAGTGAAAAAGTTTTTCCTAATATCCAATCTAAACCTCCCCCACTCTAGAACCTCTAGAACATGCCCACCTCTAGAACATGGTAAGTGTCTCCTCTTACAGTAAAGGAGTATGGGTGCACCTAGATGTAGCCACTACCACACTTTTTAATTTCTTGCTGATGAACTTGGCTGATAAAGTTGAAGTGTCTGATAAAAGAGGAGATAAAAGAGGAGCTATGACTGGACCACACACAGATTAGCCAGAAGTGACTGCCTATTCTGCAAGCTTCCCCTCATGGGCTACGTGACTCAGAGGGGGTGGTAATCCTTTCAGCTGCAGTTCAAGGACAACTGATATTGCTTCAAGCCACTGCTGTCTGATCAGTCTTTTGTGGCTTATGTGAAATAAGCTGATGGAGTGTCAGTCCTAGTGGACAATACTAAAGAAGTTTAAGATCCCTCACAATTGGCATCTCTATTAACAAGCTCCGCAGAGAGGCTAAGTTTTGCACAAAGAATGAATTCACCTCTTGCTCCTGCAGCAGTCAGTGCAGGATCTGGGCTGAGACAGATTGATGCACTCTTGCTGCCTTTGCTGTACTTGTTCTAACCATATCTTGTTCTTACTGTGCTTTAACTCCAAGGATCTCCATGCACTTTACAATCATTGCAGTGGGTGGCATTCTCTCAATTTTACAGAGGGGAAAACAGAGGAAGAAAGGATAAATAACTTGTCTAACATCACAAAATGAACTAGTAACAGAGCCAGGAATAGGGGTTCTGAATTCCACCCCACCCTCACTTAGAAAATTCTCCCTCTAGTACAGGAAACTAGAGGCAGTGGTACATGGCTGCTGAGTATAGGGTCCCTGGTTTGGGACCCAAAGTAGTGGATGGGCTCAGGTTCCACCATCGGAACGAAGTGACCTAAGCCGCAAGAAGGGGATAAGGCTCACTTAGGAGCCCAAGTAAAGCATGGGATTTATAGGGGCCAGAGACAGGGTTGAAGACCCTGGTAAGGGGAGATGCTTGTGTTGGACTTTTGCTACCCTGGAAGCATTTTTGATTGTGTGACGTGGCTGATTTAATGTGTCGACAGATACAGACCGCTAAAACTTCCCGTAATGAACTGTGGTTTTCAGCGGTGGTCAGAAACCTCAAACATAACAGGAAATGAAGCCGGGGTTTTGTTCCCCTCTCACCACCACCACCAATTTCTTATATGGGGTGAAGTCACTATCATTTAATGCTCTGATCTTCTCACATTTGGCCGAAAAGGGGCCACCTTCTGCTCTCTCTGACACACGCATCAATCTGCAATGACTCCATTAAAGTCAACGGAGTTATTCCGGATTTACCCTGCTGTAAATAAAATCCAAATCTGGGCTACAGAGTCTAGCTCTTTTTCAGTTGCTGTTTTGGAAAATGCTGAAATATTTTTTCCCTCTCTGTGTGTCAACGGCAGCTTCCCAGCCTTGCTGCTAGGTTACCGGTTTGCTTTATCTCCATTTTCTTTTATAAACCTGCGCAGAAATGTCATCTCCATTTGATACCAGTATCAGGCTTTTATCTCCTCCCATGTAAAGATCTTGCCTATGAAATTGGGAGGGGGGGGCGGGGTGAGTATTTTTTTCTGCTCATACACAGCTTCATCTGATCTTTGATCTCTCCCCACACCATTCCCTCCCCCTCTCTTTATATGAACTGATACTGTGTAAAGATCAATTAATAGAAACCAAATAAGGGGACAAATTATCCCTCTGCCTCCCCCCCCCCCAAAAAAAAAGGTCCATTTATTTTCTCAAAAAATAAGTTGCTGGAGGAAATATCTGCCTCTTGGAGAGATGTAGCCTGTTGGGGGGTGCGTGTGTGTGTGTGTGCTGTGGGTCCTCCATTTGCTGACCTGCAGAGGCAGAGTCAATTAAAGCTCCTAGCTACAGTGCTTTCTTTCTTTAGTTTAAGCTGTAGCCATGCGTTCTTTTAGTTCTGGTAATCCCCATTTCAACCCCAGGGTATGTCAGCCGAGATGGCAGCCATCACATGACTAGGAGAACTTTTTTCCAGTCTCTAGTGTATAGTTTGATGGTCAAAATGGGTGAGTAGGTATCAAGGGTCTGGGTTCTGTTCTGTGCTTTGCTACTGATTTGTGCCACCCTGGGTCAAGTGACTTAATCTCTTCCTGGACTCTTTAACATGGTCTAATGCTTACTATACTTACTTACTGATATTGTGTGTGCAAACGCCAGACACAATGCATGTGGAGTGGAGAGTACAAAAATCCTCATTCTTTCCCTCCACCAACTCTAGCATCCCCACCCAGGAGCCAAGCAGGAGTGCAGTCCTTGCAGTTACACCCCCCGCCCCCCAGAGCATGGGAGCAGATGGGGCAATGGTTCCTATGCTGGACTCCATCTGGGCCATCTCTGCTTGCAAGGCTCAGAACCAGCACATACTGCACCCATTAAGAGGTTGGTGCAGCAGCTGTGCCCTTAGGAAGCTGCGGGAGGCATTGTGTCTGCCTGAGGTCCAAAGGCTCGAGCACAACAGCAACAAGACCCACTCCACCTCTCCATGTAAGGCTGTGCTTCCTATGCAGGACCAAGCCATGAATGTTTGATAAGGGGTTTTGAAGCCCGGAACATCATGCCGATGTGCAAAGCCTTGTCAATAATTGTTTTCATGCTGTGGACCATGTGGCTAGTAAGGAGTCAGATGGTTTAGCTTCACCTGCAGGCTTTTTCAGACTTCTCAATCTCAACTGGGAAAACAAACTGAAAGGAAGTAAAATTAAAAAAAAAAAAAAATCTACAGCATGCTGATAAAGAAAGAAGCCTTTGAGATGAGAGACACAGCCCTTGGAACTCACCAGGAATGGCCGAGTTACCCAGAACCAGCGCAGTTACAGAAATCAAATTGCTTTTGCTTTGAAAAAGAAAAACAGATCACGAGACAGTGCAAAGTGAGTTCCTGGAGATCCAACATCAGTTACCCTCCATTAATACACTAGCAGCTAAACTTGGGAAATCGGTACCTGTTTCTAATTCAGTGGTGTTGGAACAGTTTTTATAGTGGGGGTGCTGAAAGCCATTGAACCCAACTGTAAACCCTGAATGTGATAGAAACCACTTCAAGCCGGGGGGTGCTTCTGCACCCCCAGCACCTGTAGTTCCAGCACCTGTTCTAAACTGTCTGCTGCTCATAGGAATGAACACTCTCTAGTCCATGACTATGGCTGACAGCAGATCCAACTCCGTTTCCTGAATACCATGTCGCTATGAGAGGAAGGGGGAAAAAAAAGGTGGAGGGGGGGAAAATCACAGGGAACCGATTCTGGTCCCTGATTGGACCACTGCACAACCTTCTAGTGCCAATACTTGAGGCCAAATTTAAAACCGGTGGCCTGAAAACTACAGCTGCATGAAAGTGAACACAAGGATACAAGCAAATTTTTAAAACTTGATGGGCATATTTGCAGACAATGATTTTTTCCCAATATTTTTAACTGCAGTCAAATTAGCTATTAATATTGCTTATTCATTTACATGGTATTAGTAGTCATATAGCATAGCACCTAATGGCATTAATATTAGCCATCTGTGCTCTATTGCTAATGTTCTCACAAGCCTTTATATACACAGGAGCACATCCTGCTCCCTTTGAAGTGAATGAGAGTTTTACCATTAGGGGAACAGAGAGACTAATCCAATGAGGTTTCAGGCAGTGTAGAGGGGGAAAAAAAATGAACTTCTTTTCAAGGATAGGTTCCAAAGAAACAGCGTGAAAAAACCTGGGGCTATACCAGTTTGGTAATTCAGCCTGGAGCTGCCATAAATAAGGTCCAAGGGCCAGAATGCATTAAGGAGGCATGAAGATAGGTTTCCAAAGGATAAAAGTGGTAATCTCTGCTCAGCTGCAAAGGGCAACAGCTGCTGAATAATTCTTGCAATAGCACTGGCTCCAGAGGCAGCTTATCACCCTGCCCTGTTCTCTTGATGGGAGATTAAGGTTGTGGGACCAACTACTGAGAGAGACGGAAAGAAGAATGTTTAAAGGGGGCAAAGAAATGGCAGCCAGAAGTTAGAATAAAGGAGTAATATTTCCCCCACCCCCAGATTCCCACTGCACCCTCCTGCTATCAGAAAATAGCAAGGGTGTTGTTGTTGTTGTTTTAAAGAGAAGGTTTTCTCCTAGCACACATCCCAAGTGTTAGAATAAAGAAGAGCCCTGGCTCTTGGGCTAGGATTTAAAAAAAAAAAAAGAAGCAGCCCTGAGGGAGTTAGATGCCATTGGATTTGGGAGTCTACCTACCTTGTTTACACTGGGCATTTGCCCTATTTTCAGCCATTGGTGTATGGCTGCCACTAGAGCTGCAAATGCAAACCCCAACTGTAGACCAGCAAAGCTGCTATAGTATACATCATGATTTGCCTCAGTGCAGTTTCCTCCAGGCTTGTCTACCCTGGAGATCTGCACTGAGAGCTGCACCCCAGTGGAGACTATGGCTTAGGAAACAGAAATAAAAATGAAATATGATAAAAATGAAGAGAACTCTCAAGTCTTCTTTCACCAAAGGCACAGTGGCTGCAGAACAAGGAGCAGGGAGGTGAAGTGAGAGATCCCCAAAGGCTCTGACAGAAATATGTAGCGCACACACACCCCTTCTTCTAATGAGAGGAAACAAAATATTTGCACAAACCTCAAGGAGAAAGTATAACAGGGTCCTGTGGTTTTTTTTAGTGTTCAGCTGAGCCTCCAGTAAGGCAGTAGGACCGCATCCAGGCAGGCAGAGTTCTGGAGTGACCACTGCCAGCTGATCCGTTGAGCAGCGCACAGCTCAGGAAACCTCCCCCCCCCCCGCCTTACATCGAAAGGCTGAGCTACCTGACTGTACGGTGGATGGAGCAAACATCTCACATCTAAGAGTACTAAGGGCCACCCGCGGCTAAGACCAACTTTTTCCTCAAACACTAGAAGATGGTGCTATCTGTTAGGCCCCGGTTTAGTAGAACATGTAGGTACTTGCATGAGTCTCATTGACCTCACTAGGAATTAAACAAATGAATAAAGTTAAGCACATGCATGAGGGTTTTGCTGACCTTGCCTGTCCCAGCAGCCACTAAGAAATGACATATCAATAAAACCAGAGGGAAAACGATACATTATTAACACAGATGTCAATTTAATCAATGCTACATAGGTAACACAAATAATAATTTCAAATATATTTGCCTGTCCTCCAGGGACCTCAAAACAATTTACAAAGACAAGTTAGTGAAGACTCACAAGTCCCTGACAGAAGGTACTGGAGCATTTTACAGATGGGTAAACTGAGGCATCAAGTTTAAGAGTGAGATTCTGAGCTCCATGCCCCTATGGAATAGTACTTCATTCCACAAGGAGTACCATTGAAACCAAATGGGACCAGTCATGGATTATGGGACTAAGCCACAAGAGTGAGGGTATTGAGCTAGCCATAGCAATTTGCACCAGGTTAAACAGCAAGAGTGTGGAAGACACAGGAAATGGATCTGAAGAATCTTAACTCTCAGCCCCCTGGTTTAACTACAAGCTACGTATCTCTCACACGCGGCACATAAAGAATCACTGTCTATATACTGACAGGTTTCAGAGTAACAGCCGTGTTAGTCTGTATTCGCAAAAAGAAAAGGAGTACTTGTGGCACCTTAGGGACTAACCAATTTATTTGAGCATAAGCTTTAGTGAGCTACAGCTCACTTCATGGATGATGAAGTGAGCTGTAGCTCACGAAAGCTTATGCTCAAATAAATTGGTTAGTCTCTAAGGTGCCACAAGTACTCCTTTTCTTTTTGTCTATATACTCCTCCTTGTAATTCCTCCCTGTATTGTACAGTTGACTTATTGGCTCTCTGCAGTGAGGGAGGGGTGATGGATTCACATTAACGTGCATCCCGGGAAGCTGGCAAATCCCTGGGAGAGCAGCACGATTCATTTTTAACGATACGGCAATTCTTCACCGAGTCTGTGAGCCCCATAAGCCAAGAATTACAAGCCTCGAAAGTCATCATCACTGACTGAGCAGTTGTTGGTGTAGGAGTCTTTCCAGCCCAAGAGGGAGTCGTTAAAGCAGAGGGATCATTTCAAACTAAGTGACAAGAATACATTAGGGGAGGGAAAATTATACTTTTCAACAACAACCGGCAAAGAAAAAGAATTGCTTCCTTGCCAGAAATTCTGATTCAGAGACACGACTTGAGTGCAAATCACTCCCCTCTGTCGATGCTGCATGGAACAAACCTATACACGTAGGTCAGAGGCCTAGCAAGAGCCTGAGGCTAAACTAATTATTGTGGTTTGCTCGTCTTTTGTAATTAATCTAGGAAAGGCTTAAGGCTGTTAGCAGCTTTAAAGAAGTAAATCTGAAGGACCAATTAATTAAAAACAGCAGTGCTTAATGAGGACCTTTTGGTTCTCTCATGTTGATTGTTATATTTGTTGAAAGTTTTGTTTCCGCTGTCTGTCAGATCTTGTCTGGTCTTGTAAAATAGATCTTCTTACTTGGTGCTTAAGCCACTTGACACTGGAACAAAAGCTTTCGATTACAAAGCAATTTGTGGGGATTATAATGGAATGATCTACACCCATGCTCCCTGATTTAACAATCAATTTGAGTCAGTGTTAAGTTCAAGTGGGAAACATTAGGCTCATGAAACTACAGTTTGGAATCTGCCTGATTTCAGCTTCTTCTCCTTCTGTCTGTGTCCTAGAGATACTGACCAGGCTCCAAAATGACACACAATTAAAATCTCTTCTGGAAATAGAAATAGGAGGCAATTTTTCTTTTCCCTTAGCCTTATCTATGTTTGCCCTGGAAACATCCATCCATCATGCTGCTATGCAGGTGCAAACCCCATGTGCAGACAAACAAAACCACAGCTTGCACCAGAGGATCAGCTTTAAAGTGGGGGCAGGGCCAAACGGAGGGGAGGAACTCCACCAATGCAAAATTGTGGGCCTCCTTGTTTAAAACTAAGGTTTGCCCTGATGCAGCTATGTTAGTAGCTAGCCATACAGAAAAGGCCTAAGCTCTACACTGAATCGGAGCGCGAGGTGGTTTCCATACATTTCTATACAGGTTAAACACTCAGACACTGATATACCAGCAAAAACAAAAAATGTTGCTCATATTACTTATTTTGTTTGGAGAGAAGGTACAGGCTATATCAGGAAAAGCATTATGCCACACTGAGATGCAGGAAATTTGGTTTTTTATTCCCAGCTCTGCCACCAATCTACTAGATAACCTTGGCCAAGTCATGTTGCTGCTCTGTGCCTCAGTTTTCCTATCTGTAAAATGGGGATAGTGCTACTATCCTCTCTGGAAAGTGCTTGAAGATCAAGAGATGAAAAACACTACTTAAGAGCAAGGAATGTTACCATAATCATCATCAGCCTCAGTAGCGAGACTAAGTATTGAACGGAAATAAAGATCCCTCTACCATCCTAGGGTTCATCGACACAGCAAGCAGCAGTCCACAACATCCAGCCTCAGAGCCCTGCTCTACAGACTCGGGCCCACACTGCGGGGCTAAAAATAGCAGGGTCATCGTTTGGGTTCAGGCTAGAGCTCCGAGCCCCACCCCGTCCCTCAGCTTCAGAGCCTTAGCCTAAACATCTGCATAACTATTTTTAGCACCATAGCACAAGCCCAGATCTGTCGAGCTGGGCTCTGAGACTCACGGAGGCAGGTTGCCACTCACTGTGGAGACCCATCCTCACAGACTCATAGACTTTAAGGTCAGAAGGGACCATTATGATCATCTAGTCCGACCTCCTGCACAAGGTAGGCCACAGAATCTCACCCATCCACTTCTACAATAAACCTCTCACCTATGTCTGAGCTCCTGAAGTCCTCAAATTGTGGTTTAAAGACTTCAAGGTGCAGAGAATCCTCCAGAGCTGGCCCTTCCCAAACAGAAGTGAGGTATTTTGCAGGGCCATATGGGAAAGAGCCAATACAGCCACTCCCCATCCTGGACTTGAACTATCGTCACTTTCTACAGCTATCATTTTTCACATAAAGCACATTCATTTTAAATTCGCTAGAGGCAAAATATATTGTAGACATCACTTAAAGAACAACCAGCCAACTTTCTGATATTTTATATTCTTTTTTATATTGTTAGATTTGTTTTAAACAAGCAATGTGTTTTATCAAACACAAGCTCCAGTAACTCACAAAAAGAATATGACATTTTTCTCTCCAGGATATTTTGACTGACACATGAAAGGGTTTATCATCTTTCATAGGCTCAAACTGTCCATGTTAACACCCACACGCCTGGTGAATAAGATCTTGATTGCATTCTACACAAGGTGTAAGCTGCCCCCACCAGTGTGCCTAGGGAACATTAACACCTCACCTAGTCTGGTTTAAGATCTTTTTCAGGACTTCAACTTTGTTTCTTCCAGACACCACAAATTCAGCACATCATTTGTTCCTTCCCCTCAATCCACTGTCTTCTGGAGTCATGTATCTATATTCCCTGCAGGTTCCCGCTCTAGCAGCTGCTTGCCTAAGAATCACCCTCCTACCTCATCCTCCCTTCCAATCAGAACCTCCTGATTCCAGGCACCTCTCTCCCCCACTCTTCAACTGGGGGGACTTCACAGCTTTTATAACCACCTGGTCCCTAGCTGACCAGTCTCAGCTGGTAGATAGCTGATCCAGGACAGCTGAGGCCGAGTACAATTCCTTATAAAGGGCCAGCCACCTTATGGCACAAGGAAACATCTGACTCTTCAATGAAAAGGGTTCCCCAGTCCACAGAATTACTTATGTGGCATCATATGAACCTTACTCAGTTTGAAAACCCTCCCAAATCAATAAGATTCCCTTTGGAATCACCACTGTAGACCAGGTCACTCTACTGTCCCTGTGTAACAAAGCCAGAAACTGGCATAACCAATCTCTGGTGTCTTATTTGCTGTATGTGTAGATGGTAACATTTGACTGCTTACAGTAAACACTTAGGACAATCTGTCCCCTATGAGGGTTTTTCGCAGGCAGAAGAGTGCAAACTTCCTGAGTTTTGACCCATTGTTTCTGACTGATTGCTCCATTGGGGGTTGGGAGAGGCAGAAATGGGGCCGCATGGGAATTCAGCCCTGGCACCTGCAGATCACAGGAGAGCTGCTGAAACCAGGGCTATCTGTGTGGGGACACCAAGCCTGACTGCCACAAACTTACACCTTGTGGACACCACAGTTACCAGTGTGTGTGAATGGTAACAGCCACTTAGCCCTGAAATGGGTCTATATTCCACAGCCCTGATCACTGTCTCCGCTGCAAAGTGTGAGGGAATATGCTAGCCAGTCAAGATGGCAGCGTCTTACTCTCGCTTTGTACAGGTGATGACACTGGGTGCAAGGCAATGGAGAACCAGGCCCTTCTGCCAGAATAAGGCTTTCCTCTTTCTCCCACCTCTAGTCACCATATCCTGGCATAGAGTTGTGCTGCTACTATCTCTCTTCTAGCTCAGGCGGAAATACTTCTTTGAATTCCCCTTCGAAATCCCATTTGCAACATAGGCATTCTTCACATCCAGCCTGGATTGCTCACGCTCTCTCTGTACCTGGGTGGCATCTGACGGCGACTGGCAACACTGCACAGGCCCCTGCACAGCCCACTCCCTGCCAGGTCTGTGAAGATCACTGTGCTCTTCTGGGACAAAGATATACCAACAAACACATCCCCAGGCAGACAAGCCCTCAAAAAACCCAGGTTAAGTGTGAGAGAGCTGGAGGCAAACCATTCTCATTTCAGGGGGTTGACCCTCTGCCAGCAGAGGTCAAGCTAATCCAACCCTCTGACCATGTTCAGCACGCATGCAGTGCTGTTGTGGCCACTTTTAGGGTGTGCTGCAAGACACCCCTCAAAAGCAAAGCTTTCCTGCCATAACCAAATTAATGGAGGAGGGAAAGAAGACAGAAGATTATTATTTAATTACATTATGATGATGCCAAAGGGCCCCTAATCAATATAAGGGCCCCACTGGGCAAGGCTCTACACAAACATATCATAAGAGACAGTCCCTGCCCCAAAGAGCTTACAATTTAGATAAGATAGACAAAGGGCAGGAGGGGAAAACAGAGGCACCGAGAGGTGAAGTGACATGCCTAAGGTCATGCAGCTGATCGGTGGCAGAGGCAGGAACTGACTCCAAGTCTGACTCCCAGTTCAGTGCCCTGCCCACTATAGCACGCAGCCTCCCAAGATTAAGTGGCTTTCCAAAGGTCACATAGGATGTCTGGGACAGAACTGAAAAATGAACCCAAATGTCCCAGTGCATTGCCCTAAACCACGGGATCAGCCTTGTCTGTGGTGCAAAGCAGGGAAGGCAAGAAAGGAAAACACCCATACAGGTTTCTCCCAAGCTAAGCTGGGAAGGGAGAAGAGCAGAAGACTGCTGAAACCCACTAGGGCCTGGCCATGTGGTACGCTCTCAGGAACTATAATGATGGGCTCTATAGAAAACCCAGAAATAGATTATATGGAAAGAAATCCAGTACTTCAGGCAGCACCGACATGTTTTCCTTCGGTTCTGAACCAAATTCATGCCTTTCCCTGTCCTTTCATCCCCGATGTGAGGAATCTTGGAGAATACCCCTTCCCATTCGTAGGCAGATGACATAGGCCCCTCATTACAGTCCCACACCCACTCACAGTTTCCCAGCTAAACTGTCATTGATCGGCATTGCACAAGACTGCCATTTATACCTAATATTGACCTATTCCCATGTGGTGAACTAGCAGAGTTCCAAGAAGCTACTTCCCAGCCCGGCACTCTGAGACTGCAAGTGGGACTTAACTGCATGCATACTCCACATCCCATGCCGGGGTCTCCAATTCAGAGAGGATGAGTTCCGCCTCCGGAGTCTGCTGATGTTCAAATCCCAAATTATTTAGCCCTTCTCAGGTCCACATTGAAAACACAAATAATTATGCAATTTATTCAGTCCTTCCAGGCAATAAGAAAAAAGAAAAAAAAACATGCCAGAGAACAGATAAACCCAGAGAGCTAGAGCCCGAGATTTTCATCTGTCATGATTAAATATATGAGGTAGCCAGAATGCCTCTTTACCACACACAAAAAAAAACAAAAAAACAAGAGCCCTCCCCTCAGTTTTATCTTCACTTTCAAGGAGAGAGCTGAGGGGTTGGTTGGGTTTCCTTCTGTCTCTTCTTTGTGAACAGTCAGTCCATTATTAAACATTAAAGTCACTTGTAGACAGTTTCCCACAGCAGAAGGTTGCCAGGAGTCTAGTCTCCAGCAGATCCCAGCTTGACACAGTCAGGAAGTTCCATAGGCACATGCACACAAAACCACCACCTCAAAAGCCTGGAGATAGGCATTTTAGGGCCAAATGAAGCTCTCAGGGGGAAGCTACAAACCAAATGTTTTCTGCGTGCAGTGCCTGCCTTGGCATTATATCCCTTGTTGCTGCCATCCATTAGCCACTTCAGTCAGTCACTGGCAGGTCTGGATGCTATTGCAGGCCTCCCTGGGGAGCAGGGCTTTGAAGGGAATACACAGCGCGTAAACCATGCATCAGCCCTCTTCACGGTTAGAAACGTCATTCCATACATCAAAGAATTAATCCACTTTCCACGCTGAGGAGCCTCCAGCAGCCTTATCTCTCAGATGTAACTGCTACAGCACAACGTGATTTTTTCGCTTTTGTTTTGTGACTCCCTTCAAGACCGTAAGAGGAGGGGGAACATTTTTTCAAGAGTTCCTAAGAACCAGATCCTCAAAGACATTCAGAAACATTTGACAATCTTGGTCCACGTGACTTAGGAGCCTAAGGCCAGTTGACTTTCAATGAGGCTCCTCAGTGCCTAAAACTGCATTTGAAAATGCAATGTAGGTGCTTCTGAAAATTTTGCCTGAGATCTACATCACATTTGAGCCTTCCCAAAATGCATCAGATCTGTTTATATGTGGTGGCCAAATTCTGCCTTTTACATCTGTGCAACTGCATGCTTTACCTGGGTTGCACTGGTTAAATGAGAGCAAAATTTTGGGCCCAGGATACAAAAAAGGCCTGATGCTCCATTACTCTGGGCAACTGGAAACCAACCAATCAACCAGAAGCTAATAAATGCCTCAATGATGGAATATGAGATACACGATCCAGAACATGCTGAAGCTACCAATCCCAGGCATCAGATTTAGACTAATAGATTATGAAGCCAGAAGGAACCATTGTGATCATCTAGTCTGACCCTCCTTTACTATGATCCCCATTTTACAGATAGGGAATTGAGGCACAAAGACACAGGGTGCATCTACATAGTGAGCAGCAGTGAGTCTCGGAGCCCAGGATTGACACAGGCTCACGTGGCACTAAAAATAGCAGTGTGGAAGTTTCAGCTCAGGCTGGAGCTTGGGTTCTGAAGCCTTGGGAGGGCGATGGGTTTCAGAGCCTGAGCCACATCTTCACAGCGATTTTTAATGCCATAGCACCGGTGTAAGTCTGTCAACACTGTGTCCAAGACTTACTACCATGGGCTGCTGCTAGTTGTAGACATAGCCTAAGTGAGCTGCCCAAAGTCACAGAGCAAGGAATTGAGGCAAGGTCTGAGTTCCAGTTTAACACCCGCCCTGATCCCTGCACTACCCTTCCTCTACCCTATTCTCTTCCATCCTTTGGAACCTCAGTTTCTGGTCAGAAGGTTTGAGTATGTTTGCTCCTTGCACCAATAGCCCCCACATAAATTCGTGTTGGCATCCTGCAGACAGCTTTGCGTATGTCTAAAATGTAGTTTGGTGAAGGAAGGTGGCATGGCAGAGTGAAAGGACACTCCTGTTGGATGGCTGAAGCAATACCTTGCACGGTGTAAAGTGAGAAGATTGCCTTCTGGGGCACAATCAGTTTGTTTCTCATTTGTGTATATCTCACCTTGATAGGGTCCTAGCTGGGGATGTGCCCCTACAATCGATAGAGGTATCAGAAATACATTGATTAGATATGATCAATGGGAACCATTCCTCAAAGTCTGAAATTGAAGGTCACTGCTGCTCCAACATCCAGAGGTCAGCAGAAACTTGGAGGACAGCACTAAAGTAGAGCTCTGTGTAAACTTGAAAGCTTGTCTCTCTCACCAACAAAAGCTGGTCCGACAAAAGATACTACCTTACCCACCTTGTCTCTCTTAGTACATGCTTTTCTACTTTAACAAGGGTACTGATTTTTTCAAAGCCAATCAAAGCTGAACAGGGGCTTTATCCTGCTCAACCTTATTTGTGCACAGGAATACAGTCCAGCCCATCAGAAGGATATCATCCTTACTTCATGATTGGATCTGAAAAGGCATTATATGATGAACCTCTTCCCCCTGCCCCTGAGCCTTTACCCGAGAAATGGTCCTAGAGTTTTGAGGTTGCTGTCCATTAGCTTACGTGTTCTCATTTCTAGTTTATGAGATCTGGGAGACTCATTTGCTATTAGACTAAAGGATAAAGATTAGGTGTGCTGTAATTTAGTATTTCCTTTGCCTGTTGCATATTTAAACAGTGCTTGGCAGAGAGAAGGCAAGGGAGCAGTCAAAACAGATCTTTTTCTGAATCCACGGGACCTAACAAGAAACCAGACTGCGTCACTTGATTCTGGTTAAGAACTTTTGGCCATGTGCCTCTTCCAAACTCTATGCCTGCGCTGCATTCACTTTGCCATCAAACCATGTGTCTGTTTGAACAATCCCATGAAAAACACATTAAAAAATAAACAGAGGAGCTGATCCAGATGTTCTGAAATGCTAAACATAGTGCCTCACACACTATCCTCCTGATCTAGCTAAAAAAACACCAGAAAACTCTAAAGCATTCCTGAGCTGGCTTGTAATAGGCCATTACTTCATTCTAAAAGCGTATATTCTAACACAGACTTGAGCAATCAATCTCTCTGACAATAAACAAGATCACCCAAAACTCTTTGAAGGTTTGGATCTGCTGCATGAAAACAAAATTCTTTGTTCATTTTTTTTTAATGAGATTCTTGTGTGTTTTTGGCCTCAGATAAAAATTGGTTCTCTGTAAATAAATGCACATATGTAGGGCTAAGATCAGGGCCAGCTCCAAGCAGGAGATGACATAGCGTGCAGGGGTTGATTTTCCATGATTCTTGCATGGGCATGCAGGGAAGAGGTAAAGGCTTCTTGCACTCTGTTCCCTCGGTGCACCCATGCACAAGCCAGGGACAACCTAGCCTTTAGGATTCACTGCCCCCTATAATTTTGAATAGAACTATCCTCCTCATGCACCTGGGCTCATGCAGCTTCAGAAAACTAGTTCCACCATAATCAAAACAATATTTAGAGCACCAGAGAGCCCTTCCTCTCCCACCACCCCACACACCTTAAATCAAAAAAATAAATCATCCCTATACCCTGAAAAAGCCAGGTGAGACAGGGATGCCATGATTTCCCTATGGCCCTGCTGCCAACTGTTCTATTGGGGCCTAAACCTGCAAAGTGCTAAACCTCATTCAGCAAACCACTTAAATACATTCATAAACTTTAAGCATGTGAGTTTTCTTGACTTGAATGAGACTGGTCAGGAGCTTAAAATAAGCATGCACTTAACTGCTTTGCTGGATCCGGGTCAGAGTGCCCAGGCAGAATCAAGCCCTAACCTGATTTTACGCTAACAGTGTTATAAGAAAAAATTCCAGCCCGCTAAGACTTAGTATCTCCTTTGCCTAGTGGCATATGAGACAACCCTTTTCCCCACTGCTGTCTGTCCAGACCAAGATGTTCAGCTCCTTAGTAACTTATCTCCATGATAGCAGCATCCTTTTTGATCAGCCTGTGATAGGTCATTCTTTGTCCTCCGTGCCTTCTCTTCCTTCCTGGTGCAATCCAATCTAGGATGCACCCTGGGCTTCTTCCACAGGTTAGCCTGGTGACATGACCAAACCCCTGTTGCCATCTTTGTCTAATTATAGAGTTTGCAATCTGCTGACTCATGTGGTGCAGCGCTTCCACACTGGTTGTACAACTTCTCCATTAAATTCCCAAGATTCTTCTTAAACAATACTGGGGGAATGCATTCAGCTTCCTATTGTATATTTCCACCATCTGCTACGTTTCTGAGGCATACAATAGTGTTGGAAGAACCACAGCATTGTCCAATCTCAGTTTAGTGTGTAGATGTATCTTCTTACTCTTCCAGATGTTTGACAAATAGAGACTGTTCCACTGACTTTACCAATGCCTTCACCTCTTTAGTGAGTTGGCCATTAGCAGATATTGTACTTCCAAGATAGATTAAGTCATCAACTCTTTCATACTCTTCTCCACCAGCCACACAGCCACCAGGGTTGACAGCATTCTTTCCTATCTCCATAATCTTGATCTTCTGTGCATTAATGCAAAGTCTCACTTTGGCAGCTTCTGCTTTTATGCTTCTTTCCATTCCATCCAAGACAGTATCCAATATAACTAAATCATCTGCAAAATCTAGATCTCAATCTAAATCCCAACCAGAAACCCTGGTCAAACATTGCTACTGATGACAGCACAGATTTTGCTACTTCTGCTTCAACTCTAGTATGGTCAGGTGCTCCACGGCAGCTAAAAGATCACCTTAAATTCTGGGATGGAGACCACGGCTGATAATTATGCTCCTCTGGCACAATGGAAATTTACAGTGAGGGTGAAGCTCATCTGTTGAGAAGACAGATCTTTCCCAGGGGCTGGTCCAAGACAGTTGAATGAACTTCGCCAGGAACTAAAGACCACTACAAACCTCACCATTTTCCACTCAAAGTACAGGCATGTTTCTTTGACCTGCCTTACCTAATATAAACATACATATTTTAAAAATATCCCAAAACCCTACCAAAACAAGAGAGACTCTGCTGAACACATTTCTCCTCCTGAGGAGCGGGTGAGAACAAATATCACATGACAGATGTAAGTCACTTTGCTTCATGCAGGGCTGGAAGGTACTCATACTATGGTGATGAGCACAGAATAAGAACCTATATAGAATAGAAGTTAAGCAGGTTTTCAGTGGGTAACCTGCTTAGGCCCCTTTGGTAGTCTTTGTAGGCACCTGTCTCCATTTTTAGATGCCCAAATACCTTTGAAAATCTGGTCCTTAATCTCTCTGTGCCTCAGTTTCCCCATTTGTAGAAACTGTGGAAAATTTAAAATGGTTAAATTCCTTGAATGAAAAGGGTACATGTTTTGTTTTGTTGTTTAATTTCTTTGGGATTTTTTGTTTCTGTATGGTGAGGGGAGGGGGTTGTGTGAAAAATAGCCTTTTTTCAAACATGATGATTTTAAACTAAAAGTTGTCGACAGTGTGAACACTTAATTTTTTGCAAAACACTTTCTGCCTTTTTCTGACATTTTCTTTCATTTGTTTTAAAATCAAGAACTCTTTCAAAATGGTAATAAAAATGTTTCCATTTTTGAAATTCTGACATCATGTGTCTCTCCCCTTTCTCTGTCCCATTAGCAAAAATCCCATGCCTCTGAATTCAGACGTAGTAAGTGTTTACAATGTAAATCTAGCATTGTGTACATCCCATCAGTGAAAATTTCCTTGATAGTCTTCTACCAAAAAGAAATAGCATGTCGCAGCCCACACACAGAAGTCATTTTTTTTCAGCAATCTAGATCTTTGGGGCTTATCATAAATGAATGTTGCAGACCTGTTTTAAAACCAATTCCAGAACATTTGGAAATTATTATAGTCCACTAGCACTGTAATTCTAGAATCCTGAAATTACTTTGAAGCTTCAACTATGCAGGGCTCATGCCACAATTATGCTACAGAACCGTTTGCAACCTAATTATCGACAAGTGTCATATGTTTATATTTGTGCATAAACATGAACTATTTAAGGACAAGAAACTACTGAACATATACCTTCAGGTTTTTCGGTTAATATACTGCCCCATAAAACAATCTTCAATAAACTAAGAAAATAATAATACATTACACGCTGGTTTAATTGTTAGTTATAGTTTTCCTTGTAAAGCAGCACATATAAGAGGGCACCGTGAAGAAGTGGTATGTTTTACTGAAGAGGCCAGAGAATTACAGCTTAGCAGTATGGAAGTGATTAGCACCTGCATATCAGTGCCAAAAAACAAAGTCAAGAAACCATGATCTCAACTCCTGGCAAAATAAAGAGCCTGAAAAGTCTTGGTTTTCCCAGGCATTAAGTGCAATGATGACTGAGATGGTATTAACATAAAATTAACTTCCATCATTTATGTGCCATAGTATATAAAACCTTCTGCAGGTCTCACTGGCAAGACTTTTAAAGGCAATATTTCTCATGAACAGGTGAGAGGGAGTAAATTATTCACCTAAAGCCTGATCTTGCAACTCTTGCTCAGATGAGTAGTCCTTATTTATGCATCTGGTCCCATAAGTTTATCAGCACTAGAACTGGTAGAAATTTTTTCATGGAAAAGTAATTTTGATGGGAAGCCAGATTTTTGTCAAAAATGAAGCTTTTTGCACAACAAAATTTTCTGTTTTTTTTTTTAATTAAAAACTGGAAACCAATTTTTTCTGTAATCTTTTTAAGTTAATGAAAACTAAACTAAATGATCTTCAAAAAACAAAAACAAAAAATTAGTTTTCAATATTATGTTGAGAAAGAAGTGTGTGGGAAATTTCATTCAAAATGAAAATCTTTTTTTAATTTCCTTTGAAAAATACTTGCCATTTTCTGACCAGCTCCAATCAGCTCCACCTACATGACTGAGGCCTACCCGTCAGAGCAAAGGCTACAGAATCAGACTACGTGGGTGTACGGTAGTAGAAAATCGATAGAACAGTTGTTTCCTGACAGAGGTATTATGGGGAATTGTCACCGGCTACTGCAAAGCCATCTGAGAGCTCAGTTCAGCAGGACAAATCTATTGCCTTCTATATCATATGTATGTATAAACCTCAGACACTCACAAAGCCCCATTTACATGCCAGTCAAGCTATTCACTAGCAAGCTTGCTAAAACATGATACTCATTTATTTCCAGTGAATCTGGTCTTTAAATTAGAAAAGCAGCAGCAGCTGTGGTGAAAAGTTTGGCAGGGAGAGGACACAAGCGTGGGCTGTAAAAAGAAGCAAAAATCACCAGGCTTTCTACTGATGAAGAAGGGAAACAATCTTCCTCTTCACATTCAAGAGCACGCACCAGGCTCTCAGTTACATTTGCACTTCTTCTGAGCTTTGGGCCAAGTTGTGCCTTCAGTTTACATTCATGGCACCTCCTTTGATCCAGTCAGATTGCACAGGGGTAAGAGGACAGGAATTAGTCCTTTGCTTCCATACAGAATCTCTTTCAAGATTGTTGTGACGAAGGAGCTAATGTCAATCAACATGGGGAGAAGAAAGACCTCTCTCTAGAGTGACCATATGTCCCATTTTGGCCCAGAGAGTCCCTTTTTTAAGCCCTGCCCCCAGCCATCCCGCCTTTTTTTTTTTTGGCAACAGCAAATGGAACAAATGCCCACTTTTGTCAAAAAAGTAGGGTGTGAAAGAACATGCGGGGGGCAAGTGGTGATGGCAACCCTGCACAGGGTGGGAGGCAGGGATCATCAGAGTGGCTTGGGCCAGCCCTGCGCAGTGTCCCATTTTCCCTTTGGAAGAAAAGACTTCTCTCCCACCTAACAATGCCTAGGGGCTGGCAAGGTCACTAGAGTCCCACATACCTTCACAGAACAGCAGCAGTCCATGTGGGATCTGGAAAATGAAGTCAAGCCTCCTGCCTGGATTCATTAAGGGCCCAGTGTTGACACCCTTGCTCACCTTCAGTAGTGTGCTTGTATCATAGGAACTACTCATTTAGTAAGGGTGTCAAAATTAGGCCACAAACCACTAAGTGCCTCTAAGCATCACTTGTTTTCTGATATAAGTCTGTGGTGTTCTGGATACCACCTGTGATATGTAAGTATCTCTCTGATATAGAGCAGCATCTTGTGCACCCAATATCCATGTAGAAGCCTACTGTAAGCACCTGTCAGGGTTCCCTCCCCACTCTGAACTCTGGTGTTCAGATGTGTGGACCCGCATGAACCCCCTCCCCAAGCTTATTTCTACCAGCTTAGGTTAAAAACTTCCCCAAGGCACAAATTCTTTGTCCTTGGATGGTATGCTGCCACCACCAAGTGATTTAGACAAAGAATCAGGGAAAGGACCAGTTGGAGTTCCTATTCCCCCAAAATATCCCCCCAAGTCCTTACACCCCCTTTCTTGGGGAGTCTTGAGAATAATATCCTAACCAATTGGTTACAAAGTGAGCACAGATCAACCCTCCCTGGGTCTTAGGACACTGAAAATCAATCAGGTTCTTAAAAGAAGAATTTTATTTAAAAAAAAAAAAAGTAAAAGAATCACCTCTGTGAAATCAGGATGGAAGATAACTTTACAGGGTAACAAAAGATTCAGAAACACAGCAGAACTCCCTCTAGGCTTAGTTTCAAAGTTACGAAATACAGGCATAAACCTCCCTCCAGCAAAGGGAAAATTCACAAGATAAAACAAAAGATAATCTAACGTGCCTTGCCTTACTTACTTACTCACTCTTTTTGCAATATTGAGACTCACTTGAGGATGGTTTATAGGAGAAGGAGTTTTCTGACCTGATGCTTCTCTGCTTCCCAAAAGAACACACAAACAAAGCCTTCCCCTCCCCAGATTTGAAAGTATCTTCTTTTCCCATTGGTCCTTTTGGTCAGGTGCCAACCAGGTTATTTGAGCTTCTTAACCCCTTACAGGTAAGGAGGAATTCTAGGCTAGCCTTAACTGTATGGTTATGACAACACCCTTGAGCAACAGAGCTCCTTGTTGAGTTCCATGGATTTCCAGAGACAGATTTCTGGACAGGGTTTTCTGCATTTCTTTGACTATACGCCACCTGAATAAAAATAAAAGATAGTAATTGCTCCTTGGGTGATACTACTGGTTTTACTTAATTAAAACGCTTTAGTAGGTTTGTCTCCCATCCTTCCCTGTTAGAGGATATGTCTTATTCAGAGTTGAAAAATTAAAACATACTTTTAAAAGTACTTTCATGTGACCCAGAACAAATTAAAAATTAAAGGAATTCAGTTACTCACTTATAAAATACAATGCCTTTTGTAAAAACAACAGGGAGTCCTTGTGGCACCTTAGAGACTAACAAATGTATTTGGGCATAAGCTTTCATGGGCTAAAACCCACTTCATCAGATGCATGGAGTGTTTCTATGCTATTCATTATTTTTCTTTTAGCTTGTCAGCTGATACTTATGTTTTAAGGCATTTCAAGGCTTCTATTAAAAGAATATCCCTGTCTTAAATAACCCTCAAATCAAAATAATAGTGTTACAAGTATTAGAAAGGGGATGAATGTTCCCCATTCAGCATTGTTATGCAAAACTGTAGAGATGTCTGGTTGGTTTACAGATCTGTTTATCCCAGAGGCTTATTTGAAAGCCATGTCCTGTTGTGTGATAGTATGACTTTGAACCAGAATTGATATAGTATCACAGCAAATATTAGCAAAGCCTGTCAGGATTAGGAGAACCACTCAGACATGCCCCTAAAACAGAATACTGCATTAACAGAGGTTTGAAAAATTAGCACTTTAACAAAAACTAACCATGTGAGGGTGAATTGTAAAAACAGGCAGAAAAATGTTTGGTTTTGTTTGTTTTTTACACCCAAATACAAAAATTCTTTAATGATTCACAGTAGAAGTTCACTATCTTTCCCCTTCTCCAAGTATTCATGTGGCACTGATTACTGTAGCATCTGAGCACCCCACAACCACTACTATATTTATCCTCACAACACCCCTCTGAAGAAAGGAAGTGCTGTTTTCCCTGTTTTACCGATAGGGAATGATTGTCTTATAGGACTGATCCAAAGGAAGTCTGTTCTCATCAATGGGCATAGGATCTGGCCCTAAACGACTTGCCAAGTGTCTACGAACACAGCTACTACCTGAGTGGATCAGACCCAAGGTGCCTCTAGTCCCGTGATCTGTTTCCAACAGTGGCCAGCACTAGATACTTCAGTGGAAGGTGTAAGAATCCTTTAGTAGCATATGTGGGATAATCTGCCTATGAATTAGGTTTCACCCTGGTCTCTAATCGTGGCTTAACCCTGAAGCACTTGGTTTAATATCCATTCCAAAATTGTTACCATTAACAATGACAACTCAGGATATTCTTGATGTCGATATAATTGTTCAATTCCTCTTTGAATCTTGCTAAATTCTTGGCCTCAACAACTTCTTGTGCCAGTGAGTTCCACAACCTAACTATGGGTTGTGGACAAAAGTATTAAACCAGGAAGTCTGTGGCAGACCTAGGACATGAAGAAATATCTGAGGTGTCTGGAACGAGTGGCTTATCCACAAGACCATCCTTTTTTTGCTTCACCATCTCACTCCCCCAGCGCTTCTATTTTGCTGTGACATTCCAGGTGACAAGTGTAAATCTATTGGTTCAGCTGAGTTATTCCCGATTTACACCAATATAAAACCAGTGCACCTGAGAGGAAAATCAGGTCTTCTGCCTCCTCTTTTATCTTCCTTCCTCCATTTTCCTTTAGCCCTCCCCCACCTCTTCCTACCCCAGCAACAGTGACGAAGTTGCCCGGCATTTAGCAAAGGAGAGTCAGGAAGAGCCAGGAGCTCAAAAATCAGCCAGGGCAGTAAATAGATATGATTTTTAATATTTATCACTTGCATACTATAAATAAGCAATGCTGTGTTGTGAAACACAGTTCAGTCCCCTAAGCAGCTATCACTCAGAGTCAGTACGTTTGTGTGAGAGAAAGAAAGAGAGAAGGGAGCTATTTTGAAGAACATCCGCTGTTTGGCTGTTGGGTCTGTTTCTCTCCCTTCCCATGGAGACAAGCTGCCATTTCACTCCTCTGATAAAACTCCTGGTTTGGTAAATCAAGCATCAAGATATAAAGATTTCAGTGGGGTTATAATTCCCCATTGCTCTAGCTGTGAAGTATGCCCATCAGCAATCTCTCAGAGACGGATGCTATGTGTAAATAGCGAATGCTCAGCAAGTTCCAGCAAGATAAACTCACCACAGTTGCTCCCTCTCCAAGCATTTATTTTGGACACAACATTTCTCATCAGAAGGAAATATTCCCTCTGCCCTCTAGCTTAGAACAAAAGGGAAAGGTATTAAGCAGAGACTTGAGATGCTCCCCTGTGGAGAGGTTTCTTATGAAATGCTGAACCACTTGATCCCTCTCCAAATGTTACATCCTGTTCCTACAGGAGAACACAATTCACTTCCTATTTTTTTTCTCCCTGTCTGAAGTGTAATTCCAAGCCACTCGCCACAAAATAACCTACTTTAGTGGGGAGCTATATGGACCCAGTAAGGCCACCTTTACTCTTTCAGACACTGCTGTTCCATTATTTTTCTACTGAGTGATACGAAGACCAGAAATTCGGCTGGATAAAGGGATATTAAGCAAAATAGTGATCAAAAGGGAATGAACTTTGCAATTCTCTATAAAGCACTCCTTGGGTGAAATTCACAGTGGAGAGGACCAGTGTGATGGTGGCTGTACTGGGGATTAAACTAGGAACCTTGAAAGCTAACAACATGAGCTCCCACAGCTTGAGCTAAAGCTCCCTCACTAAGGCTACAACAGACTCATATTCCCTGTTGTTTGGGCACAAAAGGTGACATGTAACACATGAGTGGGTTACACAAGCACAAGGTCTATGCACAACCTAAACTTTCAGGGCCCCATTGAACAGGGTCCTTTCAGCATAATACGAAAAAAAGCCAATACACACAAAAGCCGGATCCTGCTCCCATTGAAGTGAATGGAAAAACTCCCAAAGATTTCAATAGCCCAAAATCAGGCCCATATTTCTTTAGGGGAGTTGTGATCAATGGTTAGGTTACATAGGTTAGCAATAATTGTATTGACTCTTTACTGATGTACTGTCAGATTAGATTAAGTGGCTGTAGGGGACATTCCCTCAATAACATCATCCTCTGATCTGGGGACCAGAACAGCAATTAAACAGATTGGGGCTCAGAGCATTTTGAGCTGAACATCCTTCAGTCTCTTCCCAGCAACTTCTCTTCCCCCATGTAACTCCAGAGCAGCCCCAGTGTTCCCCTTTACCAGCAGATTCCTGCATCTCCCTTTACGTTTGATGTCACTATGGATAAGGCAGCCCCCCTCTTCCTTCCCCTTGCTGACATCAGCAGTTCTCCAGATCTCAGCAGCCACCGGCCCAGATGCAACTACATATTGTGACAACATCTGGAAGCTATAAGTCAGATCAAGGTCCAGTTGTGCTGGGCATTGTCCAAACACATAGTGAGAGACAGACCCTACCCCAAAGAGCTTACAGCGTAAATAGACAACGTGGAATAAAGGAAGTATTGTCACCGGCATTTTACAGATGAGGAACTGAGGCACAGATATTAAGGGTATGTCTTCCCTGCAGAGTTAACTGAGCTGATCAGCACCCAGGTCTGAGCACCAAGGTCATTCTAGCTCGGGTGTGAACAGCCATACTGAGTTACTGCATCCTCACTGGGGCTCCATTCACCCATGTGTGTCATACGCCTTCTGGGAGTACATCCTACGGTCCTTTGTGCTGCAGTAAGCAGAGTTGCTCTATGATTCTTTCCCAGTGAATTGTGGGAGAACTTGTCTCCCCTCCTGGGCTAATGGGAGTAAATGAGGGAAGGCATTGGAGGACAAGCATCACACAAGTGGTTTCGTCTGCATTCTCCCACCAGTGTAGGCAGGTCACCAGCCTGAGGGAAAGCAGCACTCATCTGAGCTCTAGCCTATGCTCCCAGCTGGGCCAGCTAGCCCAGGTTTAAAGCACCACCAAACTTGAATGAGAGGATTTTGTGTATGGATGGCAGGAGACTCAGGAGTAACTCCCAAGAGCTCAAGTTAACTCTCCAGCAAAAGCATACTCTAAGCAACTTGCCCAAGGTCACAGAAGAAGTCTGTGACCGAGGCAGGAAATATACCCAGATCTCATGAGGCCCTAGCCCAGTGTCCTAAATTCAAGAGCATCCTTTCCCTCAAGTGCAAGATGGATTTAACAGACAGCTAGAGTGAATCTGATTAGACATTTTAGTACTGCAGCAAAATAGCAGCTACTAATGATGCATGAGGTTCTCTCCAGATTCTAAGGATGAGAATGCCAAGCCTTAAATTAGACAAAGAGCTATTTCTCACAAGTCTTTACTGGATGTTGCATGTATCTCTGCCCTTCCCCAAACCTCCCCCTCAAACCACACTCATCTTCCACTCCTTTCCTTCATGGGTTTTTAAAATAAGAACTTGGCATATTTTATGCTGGATTTGTAATCTTCATTCTGGAAAGAAAGACTGTGCTCTGCAACATGCTGACCTCTCCACAATATTGTCTCGTTAGCTGCCATATCAGATGGGAACGGAGGAGTCTTTTGAGGGAGTGAAGGTGCAAAGCTTTGGAGGCATCGCTCAGAAAACACACCCTAACCTCTTCAGTGAAGAGGGAGGAGTGCTTCCTGAATGTAACCAACCCTCTTTCTGTGGGAATTTATTCTCAAAGCACAGTTCTCCAAGCTTTATTCTTATCATGGATTTATACTAATCCATCTTGCATATAAATTACACATGAAATCCTTGAAACACCTGTGTAGTTAATATCTGATGAGCCATGTCTTCCATACCTGACATCTATATCAATTTAATCAGTGGCAAGACATCATTATCTTGGCTTCAGCGGGGGGGGGGGGGGTGGGCAGAAATCTATAGAGGAAAAAAGTAATTATAATACCTTTCAGAAGTAGAGGAGAAGCAGCACTGACTGAGGGTGAGATTGAAAACTAAAATGCGTAAATTCTAAAACTGGCTCAAAAATAAAAATAAAAATTCACCTCCCTCCTCCCCCCAAAAATCAACTTTTTAAAGAGTTTGCAGGATTTGAAAAGGACCCAGGGAGAGGGATTCAACATTTTTCAGTTTTAAAAATACTTTATCAAAATTGTTATCTAAACTATTATCCATTTGTATGTGCTGCATCCATACATCTCTAAAAGTCTATCTTTTACATGGTCCTTATCACCTTAGTATCCCAGTACCTTGTAATCATTAAATGTATTTACCTCTTTGAGGTCAGGAATAGATGTGTGTAAAGAACACATTTTTCAGTTCATTGGCAATTCAAAAACAAAAACAAATACCAGGTTGACCCAAAAATGAAATTTTTCAAATTTTTCAGTTAATTGAAAAGTAAAAACAGAGGAGGGAGGCTTGAATGAAATATTTCATTTTGATAGTTTAATGTCTGATTTTTTTTCTAAATAGAACTGAATGAAATTTCAAAACAAAAAGCTGTTTTGAACCAGGATTTTCTTTTTCTTTTCTTTTTTTTTTTAAACACAACTCATTCAGCTAACCAGACACAAAGTCATGAAATGTTCCAGTGTTGCCAAATCTGCATTTTTTGCTGAAAAATAAATAGTTTGACCCCCCCACAAAAAAATCACCCAGCTCTAGTAGGGAATTGCTATGTTCGCCATATTACAGATGAGGCACTGAGATATTAAGTGACTCTCAGAGGATGTTTGTGGCAAAGGAGGAATTGAATCCAGGTCTCCCATGACCCAGACTAGCACTCCAACCACTAGACCATCCTTCCTCTCTGCTGGCTGTCATTTCTTGTAGGCAGAATTAAGGCAGCCTAGTTATTTTTAGTGTATAAGGAAAATCATTCAGACTGAAAGTACATGCTTGCCTTTTATAAATGGAAGCTCTGGGGCAAATCTTCAGGTGATGTATGTCGTCAGAGCTCCATTGCAGTCAACAGAGCCATGACAATTTGCACCAGCTGTGGATCTCTCCTCTGTATCTAAATTTCCTCATCTGTGATTAGGGATAATACCTGCCTCCCTCCATGGGCAGCTGTAAGGGTAAGTTAAGGGTTGGAAATGTAAAGCCCTATAAAAGTCATAATAATCATTCTTAGATGCATTTATATTCTATTTTAATTCTGCCGCACAGGTGAGGAAACATGATCTCCAGTAATAAATTTGTTAGTCTCTAAGGTACCACAAGTACTCCTTTTCTTTTTGCAAATACAGACTAACACGGCTGCTACTCTGATCTCCAATATGCGTTTTAACTCTACCACAACCGATTGTGCATTGTGTTGTAAAACTTTTCAGTGCCATTTATTTTTTATTTCACTGTGAACATATCTGGCAACCTTAATTCATGTTTTATGAGAAAAGGATAGCTGTCTAGAAAAAGCAAGTCCCTGGATAGGCTAAGTTTAGCCCTGTAAACATCTTTTGTGGCCCTTTATGAGGGAAAACTTTCCCTGTAAAGTTCTGGCTTTACTGCAAATCCACTTTCCCTTGAACTCATCCATTTGTAAGCACTTTCATTAAAATTCTACTTTCACAAAGAAAGAGCCAGGCTAATTTCATAGGAAACTGGCTCTTTTTCACCTTGACATCTTTGACTACGTAAAGGCAGTCGCTGTTAAAATGGACCCTGTCAACAGGCTAGCTATGGGTAAAAATCCTTGTGCTTTTTTATATGTGTTGAGGGGATGGGAGCAAGGGTGGTCCCAGTGTAAACACTCCACAGACACAGTTACTCTTAAAAAGGAACAGGAGTTCCGTTTGCACAAGCAATCCTATAACAAACAAACCTGTGTACATGGAGAAATGCTGGAATATACAAGCTACCCCCTTAGGCTGGTTCCGAGGCAGGGGCATCAGGGCCAGCTACTGCAGAGACACCTGGGAGGGTTTCCTCCCACATGCCCACTCGGTGGCAGTAACATGAAAGCACTGGGAGGTTGTCGATGTCAAGTAAAGTAGGCAGGGGAGCCCCGTATGACATTAAATGTTCATGCTTTCTAGATGAGAAGGAAGCAAGGAGTTTTGGGGACAAAGTGTTCGGTTTGATCCCAGCTGAGCAGAAATTACTGCCTGTGAGGGGAGGGAGATTCCACAGACATGTAAGTTCTGCATAGGACAGGACAGGCAACACCAAGGCACCTTCAGCCTCAGCCACAGGGTCAATGTGTAGAGTGAGGACACAGCAGAGCAGGGGTGGACAAACTACGGCCCGCAGGCCATTTTAAGCCGGCCCGTGAGCTCCCGCTGTGGCGCTGGGTCGGGGGCCACACCATGCGGCTCAGCCCCGCTCCAGCATTCCAGCTGGGGCACAGGGTTGAGGGCCGTACCATGCAGCTCCTGCAAGCTGCGGCATGGCCCCACTCCAGCTCCTAAGTGCTCCAATGGGAGCTGCAGGGGCGGTGCTTATGGATGGGGAAGCATGCATAGCCTCCTGGCCATGCCTCCGCGTAGGAGCCAGAGAAGGGACATGCCACTGATTCCAGGAGCCGCTTGGGATAAGCCCCCCTCAGAGTCTGCACCCCGAGCCTCTCCCCACACCCCAACCCCAGTCCTGATCCTCCCTTCTGCCCCCCAAATCCCTTGATCCCAGCCCAGAGCACCATCCTGCACCCCAAACTTCTTATCCCTAGCCCCACCCCAGAGCCCGCATACCCAAAGTATCCTTAGTGCATAGACCAGGGGTTCTCAAACTGGGGGTCGTAACCCCTCAGGGGGTTGCAAATGTTATTACTTTGGGGGTTGCAAGCTGTCAGCCTCCACCCTAAACCCTGCTTTTCCTCCATCATTTATAATACTGTTAAATATAAAAAAAAAATGTGTTTTTAATTTATAAGGGGAGTCACACTCACAGGCTTGCTGTGTGAAAGGGGCCACCAATAATCTCTGCTGCAACTGTCCTGGAAACACACAGAGGTCACAGATCTTCAGAGGAACATTTCATACCCACTAAAAATGCACAAGTATGTATGTGAGAGGGAGAAAAAACATGGTAAATAAGTGGAAGGCAGCATGACCCGGTGGATAGAGGTGGGAGTCAGGAGGCTTGGGTTCTGGTCCCTATTCCAAAGATTTTATAATCTAAATAGACATGACAGATAAAGGGTGGGAGAAAGAGAGAGAACGATTATCCCCATTGCACAGCTGGGGAGACCAAGTGATTTGCACAAATTCACACAGGAAGTCTGAGTCTAAGCAGTATATTGAGCCCTGATCATCTGATTCCCAGTCCATTGCAATACCAGACTATCCTCCTAGAGCAGAGGTGGGCATACTGCAGCCCACAGGCCACATCCAGCCCACGGGACCCTCCTGCCCGGCCCCTGAGCTCCTGGCCTGGGAGGCTCGCCCCTGGCCCCTCCCCTACTCTTCCCCCTCCCCCTCAGCAACACTCTGGGCGGCCGGGCAGCACAGTTGCAGAGCCACGGCCTGACCCGGTGCTCTGGGCGGCGCGGCTGTAGCACCACCAGCAACCTGTGCTCCAGGCAGCGCAGTAAGTGGGCAGGGAGCAGGGGGGGTTGTATCGACGGCAGGGGAGTTGGGGGGGGTGTCAGGGAGCAGGGGTGTGGTTAGAGGTTGGGGCAGTCAAAGGGCGGGGAACGGGGGGGGGGGGGTTGGATGGGGCAAGGGTCCTAGGGGAGCAGTCAGGAAGGAGAAGGGGGGGTTGAATGGGGCGGCAGGGGGCAGTTAAGGGTGGAGGGTCCAGGGGACAGGGAGAAGGGGTGGTTGGATGGGGTAGAGGTTCCAGGGGGCAAGTCAGGAATGAGAGGGGGGGTTAGATGGGGCAGCCAGGGGTGGAGGGTCCGGGGGTGGTGGATGGGGTAGGAGTCCCCAGGGGGCCATCACGAGACAGGGGGGGTTTGGATGGGGCAGGAGTCCCAGGGGAGCTGTCAGGGGGCAAGAAGCGGGCCGGGGGGGGCAGGGTCAGATAAGAGACAGGGGCCTGGCCATGCCTGGCTGTTTGGGGAGACACAGCCTCCCCTAACCAGCCCTCCATACAATTTTGGAAACCCGATGTGGCCGTCAGACCAAAAAGTTTGCCTGCCCCTGCCCTAGAGCTACAGCTGAGTAATTAAAAATGATAAAAACAATGCATTCAAGAAACTAGTCAACATGCAAATGTCCTATGAGCTGGGGAGGGACTGAGTTCATCAGAGACAGTTGGCAGAATTAGCAGATAACATATGATCAAATGTATACAAATTAGGAGTTTTCTGATATCAGGCTTTGTATTGCAGAAATCAAGAAAGTTTTTAGTCTGGCATCCAAGAACAGTCTTCAGGGGCAAGCTTTGGAGAATAGCACAGGGGCCCTCAGCAATTCTAGCGCTGGGTTTAGGCAGTGTGAAAAAACAAGGAAGACAGTTTCTCCATCTGTCCCTCTAAAAATATGTATAAAAAATTCCATCTGAATTTATTTTGCATTCAAGTAATGCATCTTTCTGGATTTCACCAGGAAAACGTCCAAGGGAAGTGGCAGGTTTATTTTTAGCCTCTCTAATCTTTCCAGACTATGGCGGCAGATTGCGGCCCATCCTGAGCTTCCTAAACTCAACTTGGGGGGAGGGATAGCTCAGTGGTTTGAGCATTGGCCTGCTAAACCCAGGGTTGTGAGTTCAATCCTTGAGGGGGCCATTTAGGGATTTGGGGCAAAAATTGGGGATTGGTCCTGCTTTGAGCAGGGGGTTGGACTAGATGACCTCCTGAGGTCCCGTCCAACCCTGAGATTCTATGATTCTAAACCTGGCCAAGTTACACTGCTAAAAAAGAATGGGTTTGGATCAATTGTTACATTGCAAGGATATGGAGATGTTCTTAACAGCTAACCCACTGCAGCTATAGGAAATCTGATCATACGCATTTCATTCTCAGTGTCACATATAAGTGGAAGATACATTTGTCACAGGGTAATACATTCAGAATTAACAAGAAGAACCTGTCAGGTTTTGGCTGCAACCACTAAAGCTAAAGCCTGGAGCGAAATAGACTGTCAAATCAGAGCTTTGTTAAAAGGATTAAACTCATTCTTGAAGGTGGAGCTGTGGAAAAGCTTTTAAGCTCCGTATTTACACCTGAAAGGTTTTAAACTGGGATTCTAACAACAGCTGATGTTAAACAACATTTTTAAAAAACAACTCTCCCTACCCTGCTAGTGGGACAGTTCTAGAGCCAGCTATACTGTGAATTGTGCACTGAGAAACTCCACACAGGCTGGATGTTGAAGATTATCACTAATTATTGGCTAGGTTTTGGCATCTACTCAAATTGCTGTAGAATCAGTAACTGTTTTGTAAGTTACTCTTATTACAAAGTTAATATAGTAATTGCGTTGCACAGTGGCAGTATAGTGGCTCATAAAGCTTTGTATCCAGGCTGTGCATATATGTCTGCATATGTTTTACTTTAAGGATGCAAACCGTCCCTTTGAAGTTAATGGGTCTACCTGCATGCTTTAAGTAGAGCATGTGAGTGTTAGCAGGATCAGGACACTAAATAGCAACTTTCATATAAGAATCTCAAAAAGCTCTTCTCAAATTAAATTACACAATTAAGACGCATAATACATTTGTGGGTCAAGTATGCACTGTAACACTCATTGTGTAGATGGGGAAGCTGAGACATGACAGAGGTGAAGCAAGTTGCTCAAGGCCACTGAGTGAGACATTGGTAGCAGAGGTAAAAACAGAACCCAAGAGCCCTGACACCACCTTGCCAATTGGCTGGAGACTTGCCTTCATTGCTAGGAATGCCCTGGCCTGTCTGAGGAGACAACCAATAAGAGCTTTGCCACGCAAGTGACAAATGTGGTGATTGTTTTGTCTTGGCCCAGTGTCCACATCGCACAAACAACCTCCTCTCAAATAGACCACCAGTTTGTTTGTCAAATGGGAAGAGCTCTTGGTCCCAACTGACCTGGAAGTGAAAACTCCACGGTCTTTCATTGCTAGTCCCCTTGAGTCATCCATAGCTCCACGCTCTATGATAAAAGATAAAATATTATTTTATTTATCCAAATGTCCCGTGAGACCCGGACGCTTTCAGATAAACAGAGTTTCCAGCTAACAGTGGAAGACAGTTAGCGAAGGCTGCATGGGCCCAATTCTGCAGGAGTGGGCTGAGGGCTCCCAACGGCTCCTAAAGTCAATGGAAGTTGAGGGTACTCAGCACCTTGCAGGACTGGGTCCCATTTGCCTTAGCAGTGTGTAATGAAGAAGAGAAGGCCTACTGACTTGGCAGACCAGATGGCTTTGCTGAGGCAAATGTATTAATGCATGGGACTTAGCAGGTCTGATAGGCACAAGATGGCACCACTGGATTGGGAGCAGGACACTTGGAATCCAATCCCAGCTCTGCCACTAAATTGCCGTGTGACCTTAGGTAAGTCCCTTACCCTCTCTATGCCTTTGTTTCCCTCCATACTTAATCTGTCTCACTCTGTGTTTGTCTAGTCAGTGCCTAGCACAGTGGGGGCCCCCAAGCTTGGTGTGAGCCTTTAGGCATTACTATGATAAAATATTCATATTACTAAATAATCATAAAAATAGTCAACTGATGCAATAGTAATAGAAGAAAAAAAACAAGATTTGGGATGCTTTGTTTTTTGGTTTGTTTCTGAAGCCAATCTTGGGTGACAGAAATTAGTTTGTCCCTGTTGTTAGAAAAGACGCCACATCGAATCATCCTTTCTGATGATCAGTCCCTGGCTGTTGAGAATCAATCAGGCCTCCTCCCTACTTTAATGATGACATACGGGATATTACATAGTGTCATTCCTTCTCCCAGCCCATACAATTACCCCTCCTGCCATTTCCACTGTGCCTTTTAAAAACAAAAAACAAAACACTGACTTAATCATGAGGAGTGCTGTGCCCACGCTGAAATATCAACACGCCCCTAGTGACCGCCCCAGCCATGTAATTAGGTTTGTCGCTTTCATAAAAAAGAAGTGTAATTATAGTTTGGAGAGCCTGGGTATCAACCCTGCCATTCTCGAAAGTCCTCTGGGGAAACACAGGAGAACTACTTATTGATTTCATCCTTCTGACGATGACATGCAGGAATGTTGCTTGAAAACAGGACCCAGTTGCTTGAATTCACCAGGGCTCTCAGCCTTGTGGTGGAAGAGAGAGAAAGAAGCTGTTTCTTGTATTTAAAGAAAAAAATAGAGAGGAAAAGAAAAAAGAGAAAGAGGGCAACAGTCTGGGCTTTCATTATAAGCACTGTTATATCAACAATGGCGAGGGAACAAAGGAAGCCATTTCCACTAGTCCCTGCTTCAATTAGTTATTTGAACTAGTGAAGATTGTGCCACTTTATCTCCCCCTTGTAACATGATCATTGTATTTTACATCTCATGAGAAAAACAGGCAGGCCAGAGGCCATTATCTGGCTTGGTGTCATACATCACAGGAGATAACATCGTTATTCGTGTCAAGAGGGATGATCAAGGTCTTCCTGTTTTATCAGCGATTAGCCAGGAAAGAAAAGCGGCTGCTGCTGCTGCTTTTGGCAGGTAGCCAGGCGCTGTATGAGTATTACCCCCTCGGTTCAGTGAGGGGGGAAAACCAGCCAGCGTTACTCATGGTGCAACTGCGCTGGGCTTTACAGCCCAACCCAAATGGCTCTTTAAAAACGTTAAAACCCTGGCTAATAGGGAGGCTGCTGCATTTTCATTAGCTGACAGCAGCATCAGGTGCCCTCTGGGAGCTGATGGCCAGAGTCTGCTCTGACTTGTACCACCGGCGTATACCACCACTGACTGCAGCAGAGTCCAACCTGATTTACACCAGCCAGAGCGAATGGACTCCTAGAATGGGTTCTGGGCACTTACGTGCCTTTAAAAATCCCAGAGAAAATCATTATGCTGTTCTCTCCACCCATCTCAAACTAACACCAAAATGAAAAGGAGGACTTGTGGCACCTTAGACTAACAAATTTATTTGAGCATAAGCTTTCGTGAGCTACAGCTTGAATTTCGTGAGCTACAGCTCAAGCTGTAGCTCACGAAAGCTTATGCTCAAATAAATTTGTTAGTCTAAGGTGCCACAAGTCCTCCTTTTCATTTTGTGAATACAGACTAACACAGCTGCTACTCTAACACCAAAATGGATATCATAGGACCCAATTCTGCCCTCTCTCACACAAGGTGACATCCCATTTTGTTCTGGGGGGTTGCACCAGCTTTTTAAGCCAGGGCAGAATTTAGCATCTCCCTGTGCTATTTGCTTATTTATTTCGTTTTGTTTTCTCAACACCTATCCCAGACTCAACGCCCTGCACTAGTGAAAATGTAGCATTAAGTACCAGATTAAAATATTACAGCTCCTTCGCTAATTGGACTAACCCAGAGCAACAGAAGAACTAATCCACCATACCCTAGCCAAAAAACCCACTGGGAGTTTGAGCTTTCAGCCTATCAACGAACCATGCCTCAAAATGTTTTCAGAAAGAAAACTGTTCAGACAACGTCTTTGGTCTAAAAGAAATATGAAATGAAACCAAAGAGGGCCATTCTACTATTTCTTCTAAAAGTAACCCCAGTGCTAATCTGCGACTCCTTGAATCAAGGAATCCTTTCCACTAACTTCAATGGACTTTGATTTTGTGTGTGGTCTTGTTGCTATGCAGAGCCTCAAACTGTTCGGGGAGAAGGATCTGGTGAGGCATTTCCTTCCCCCTCCCATTCAGTCATTTGAGGGGGAGATCAGTAGTGTACTACTGCAGAGTCATTACAAGACTCAGAGGCCCTAAGCAGTCACTTTCATTTCTTACACAATTCTGGATAGTCAATTTAAAATTCTTAATAGAGCACCACCAGCCTTTTAAAAATATACTTATATTAGCCAGAGGAACTCATTGACACAAGATATTATAGAAGTAAAGTTCTTAGCAGGATTCACATAATATGAACCAGAAAACCTGCAGTTACAGAATAGAAAATAAAAGTGTATAAAGAAATTATATCCCTTTATGTGATTTGGGGCATAAAATAACTGCCTGGAGTTGGGAAGAAATTGCCCTCTGGGCACATTAGCACAGAATTTTCCACTCAGTGGGTTTTATATCTGCCTCTGAATCAGCTATTATTGGCCACAGAAATAGAAACATAGGAATTACTATATCAAATAAGACCAATGGTCCATCTAACCTACTATCCTTGGTATGACGAATATGCTAATAATAATTTAAAAAATCGTGAACAAAAAAATTGTTAAACTTGGGGAGATGTAAAAAGAAAAAAATACTGAACCGCAGGTTCCCTTAAAACGGAGATAAAAAATTGAAAGTGACTCAGCAACAGTGAGTCAGGAAGTGAGACTGTCACACAGAGTTAGTTCAATGGAACTTCATATGAAGAGTCTGAACTGGTAACACCAGAGTAGTCATCATTATCATAGCTGAGCCAGCACACCTGAATCATCATCAGGAGGTGGCATGGGACAGACACTTCAGAAAGTTCATCATGAGAAACTTAAGAATATCAGATGTTCCTCCAGCTGGGTCATGAAAGAGAAGCATTTCTACGGTCAGTCTGAGCTGATGTAAGAGCGGGCAGCTGGGGTCCTCCTTAAAGGTCATGCAGTCAAAAAAGGTCATGCAGATACTGAGTACTCACTTTGGGGTGGGGGGGGGGAGAGGGAGTTGTTAGAGTGCAGGACTGGATGTCATGAGCAGTGGGTTCTATTCCTGGCTCCGACACGAACCTTGGACAGCTCTGACCTTAGACAACTGATATGTTTAATCCTCATTTTACCCATCTGTAAAGCACTTAGCTACCTCACTGGAGTGCTCCGAGAGCTAATTAAGGTTGTGTATGGGGCACAAGCCCAGTAGAAACTGTTCCAAAGACCTCAAAATGTCATTAGAGAAGGGAGAAGCTTTCCCCTGCATGATGATTCCTCATGCACTGAATGTCCAAGTGGAAGAGCTTAGCAGAACCTGAACAGACCACAATGACGGAAAGAGGAAGCTATACAGCAATGTCCATATTTGGATATGGATTTTCATCTGTTGTATTAAAAAAAAAGTGACAGGTTTCAGAGTAACAGCCGTGTTAGTCTGTATTCGCAAAAAGAAAAGGAGGACTTGTGGCACCTTAGAGACTAACCAATTTATTTGAGCATAAGCTTTCGTGAGCTACAGAAGTGAGCTGTAGCTCACAAAAGCTTATGCTCAAATAAATTGGTTAGTCTCTAAGGTGCCACAAGTCCTCCCTTTTCTTTTTTTAAAAAAAGTGGCCAGATGTCCCCCTACAGCAGAAAATCCTTCACTCAGGTCTCCTTGCAGAGTTCCTTTTGAATTTTTACCATTCCAAAGGGAGGGGTTTGCATCTTTGCAAAGCCAGGAAGGGGGTGGCTTGCAGACTCCATACATCCTGTAGACCCACAGGGAAAGCAGCAGCCAGCTGTGCGGATCCTGGAAAGCACTACAGTGGCAGTACAGCTTTCCTGCCCTAGCACAGCAAGGACACAGATTTTTCAGTAGTGGGCTGGCATTTGCAAGCCTCACGGACAATGCAGTTTGAAGAGGATGGCTGCCACAGCTAACCTGGGATGAGGAGGGAGATCCAGGGGGAGAGGTTGAGGGGTGGGGTTGGAAGAAGGCACAGTGCTGTAAGCTGTAGGAGTCAGGACCATTATGGTATAGTATCACTGGGTAGAAGTAATTCTTGGGGATAGGGTGACGGAACTCCAGTAAAAGGGAGATTAAATACATTTTCAAGGCACCAATATAATAATATTGCACTGTAGAAATTGCACAAACCATTTCTAACCAAATGTATTTTTTTTGCATGGGTTTGCGGTGAAAATTAGCAGCACCAGTTCGGTTTTTATCACTACGCTAGGATTGCTAAAGTTTCCATGAAGATACTGTTTCAAGTACCACCAGACAGAAAGCCTGCTCCAAAACTTTTGAAGTAACTCCTGAACACGTGTATGGAGGAAGTAAAGTAACATCTCTGTATCTGAAGGCAAAGCCTCTGACAAATGCCACAGATTCAAGAGGTGCAACAGCACCCTTCTGTGCCACCATCAGCATCCTGCTCTCTCTCTCTCTCTCTTCCACAGCAAGAGTGGCGTGATCAGTTTATAAGCTTCCTTTTCTTGGATCTCACCATCTGCAGTAACTCAGTTTCCCTGATAGGGTTCAGATCATTTCCTGCAAACAATATCCTTCTCTCTACTTCCATTCCTTTCTAACTTTCATTAGTTTCCTTTATTTTTCTTTTCCCCCTTGGCTCCCCCTCCCACCCACCCAGCATTTATATGATCAGTGAATCTGTGTGCCATTTCTGTCCAGGAATGTGAGGTGTGATTTTGTGACATGCTGAGCACCTGCTACTATGCACTGAGCATCTTACCTATCACGAGTGTCAAGAGTCAGGCTCCTGGGAAAAAAGCTTAGTGAAGAGTCTGCTGCTTCACACAATCAGCTTCATCACCCAGTATCCAATCTAGCATCACCACAGATTTACTTTGTCTGGCATCTTTCATGCAAACCATATCCACTTTACAGAACTAAATAACATTATTACAGAGCAAAATTACCAATAATGGTGAGGGAGAGAGAAATTAAGGAGGTATAAGTGAAGAAAGAAAGCTATGTTGTGTGCCAGGATTCGCAATGAGCTGAAAAGTTGATGAGGCAGTGAGATATGGGAAGGCTGTTTCAAAAAAAAAAAAAAACAGAAGTAATAAAAAATAGATCCCCAATGCTCACTGGACAAACAATTCATTTTCTATGCATTGGAAAAGCTTCTGAGCTTGATGTCAGGAATTATCCAGGCTGGACGAGGACACCAGAGAAAGAAAACAATGACATGAACCTTACTTTCAACAAGAAATCAGGATGAGGGGCACTAAATTGCCAACCTAATAAGCAACTCCTGCCCTCTCCTTGGAGGGTTTGGAAGGCTTGCTGGCAGTGGATGTGGTGTTGCAGAATGCCAGGAGCCCACACAAAAGATCTATACCCATGGAGTTATTCTCATTCTACAGTGCCATAGAAATGGGGGTTAGGGACAGGCAAGAGGTTGGCAAATGCAGGAGTCGGACAGTGGATCTTCCCATTGAAAGGAAGTGTACCGGCCACAGAACAGTGATTGAGGAGGAATGCATCCGATGAAGTGAGCTGTAGCTCACGAAAGCTTATGCTCAAATAAATTTGTTAGTCTAAGGTGCCACAAGTCCTCCTTTTCTTTTTGCGAATACAGACTAACACAGCTGCTACTCTGAAACCAGCAACTACAGAGTGGCCTGGAAGGAGGGTGTTCTTGGCAGGCTTCCCCTGAACTGAGCGCTAGGCCTGGGGAAATCTGACTCAGCCTCTGAATATCTGAGGACAATTTCCTTCATCAGGCATCACACATCATGACATCAACCCATTTTGGTCACACTTGCCTGGATACTTGATGGCTAGAACGTCTCAAAAGTTAGCAGAGCAACTGGCTTAAATTGCTCAGCCTTCACTTCGTTCTGGACTTCTGCTGTGAAGGACCCATTCCAAAATAACGGTGTTTCACACTTCAGATACAAACAAACAGACCATCTGTACTACTGGTGGGGTTTCCTGTTCTGAATAGTTTACATCTAAAAGGAACTTTAATACACTGTCTACAAAGCTCAACTCTCCCTTCTATTTGCATCCATAGAGTATTTTTTAAGTAGTTCTACATCATACACAGATTGGTGTATGTGCCTTTAGCCTCTGCATCTTGTATTGCCAACTCCTCGACCCACAAGCTAAGCAAAGTTGGTACTTGGATGGAAGGCCTCCAAAGCACATAGGTGTTGCAGAAAGGTAGTAGTTTTCCTTCGGAGTTCACACTAACCCCAGCATGATGTTAGAGGCCCCTGTGCTGTTGGAGGCATCATCAACTAGATGAAACGTAACCCCACTTCTGACCATGTTAGGGTGATTAAAGAATCTTTAAAGACTTTATCCAAGAGCTGAGGTATTAACCCCGATATCTGAGCCAAATTCCATTGTGGATAGTTACACCCTTAAAACTCCCCTTTGGCCTCAAGTGGACATGTTATTCTTCTTCACTTCCTGATCTGTAGTGGTTGCATTGCAGTGGTGGGTACATGATCCCTGTGTTCTAGGCTAGATTGTGAACCTCTTACACACATTGACATCAGCAGGTCTATTCCTATGACTAACTGCTTGCCAAAATTAATGAGAAATTTCATATTCTAGCCCTGAGTTCTCCAAAATATCAAGCTCCAACACATAGAATTCCCCCTCATTGTTCTTGATTCTGCATTCAAAGCATTATCCTGTCTATTCCATACTTACACTACATAGGTCAAAATCAGTAATTCATACTATCACTTTGACTCAGCTAATAGCGGAGAATCTACACTAACAATGGCCATGTGTTAAACCACTGCTGAGTTATCTATAGTTTGTTTATATATAGACTGATGACAGTATTAGAGAGCAGCTGGACAAAATAAAGTCTGGTGAAAAATGTTTTAAGTGTAGATTGTTTATACAGAATTTTTAGTGCTGATAATAAAGTTGGCATTTGTTAGCATGATACATAAGAGTTCTGAAAAATAAATTCAAGGCGGCTATTATTTTGTGACAAGACAGTCATAATAACTCAATGACACTTAAAAACATACTTAATTGGATATATTAATGAAGACATTCCCCAACTTCTAAATTAACTATATTGATTAGATCTATGTAATGAGGAAGGATGAGATTTCAATTTGAGTGTTAACCTGATTGCTGAAATAATTTAATGCAGATGAAAACATTTCCTAAGTCAATTACATTCTGGTCGTTTCGAAATGTTGACTTTGAAATACTTTAAGGGAATATTAAGATTTGAAATAAGATTATTTTGAAGTCCTCCTCAGCTTGCAATCTGCAGGGAGATATTTGCTTAAGGATTTCTTTTGGCAATTTTACTACAAGTATCCCATGTATACAGAAAGTGTACCCAAATCTGATCTCACTGAAGTCAATGGCAAAAATCTCTGTGACCGTAAAAGTTCCCTACTTCATAGGTGATACATGAGTTTTTTGAGAGGATTCAGCAGTATCTCTCATTCTTTTCACACAGATTGGCAAAAGATTCTGTATTGTAATTTCTTAGCAATAAAGCAAGACACACAAGAATGGGAAGAGTCCAGGGTGAAAAACCCTGTTATTTTAGCAATGAAGAACGAGAGATGCAAAAGCCTTCTTCTATTCTGTTATTATTTTATTTTAATCTCTAAAACATCATAAAGTAAATTACTTAATAATTCCCTCACAAATTTGAATATGGACACTGGGAGAGAAAATACTTGTCTTTAAAATTGTACGCGGGGGGGGGGGGGAGCTAATCTGCATCTGTGAAGCAGGAATACAAATTTACCAAATCTCCTAAACCTGTGTTTGCTGAGGAGAGTCATAATGCCCGCAGATTAATTAGCTTGAATAAAAATTATGGAGAATGACAACAAGGAACCTTGATTCCCTGTTTGTTATTTTCTCACCCTTCTCTGTGTTAGTTCTCCTTCAGTTTAATTTTGAGTTAGTCCATGAAACAGAAGAGTCTACAAATAATTACAATCTAACTTCCTGTTTTATCTGACTTGCCCATAATAAAGTACTTGAAAATAATGCAATCCAGAATCAAGTGTTGTTTTAATGCACCTAACCAAGAGGAATTCTAATCTATATGTTAGCAATGCGTGCTTGCTCCATTAAAATGCCTTACTCCTACATCCGTGACAGAACTATTTCCTCTGGACTAGGTGATGCAATGTGGTAATACACCATGACCAAATTTTGATCTCTGTTATGCTGCTGTAGACCCAGAATAACTCTACTGATTTGCACTGGTATAAATGAGATGGGAATCTACCCCCTAGACATGGCCCTACAACAAATCATTAGAGGAATTTTTCAAAGTCCCAAGTCTCACGAGCACTTTGTCCGATGTGCCACAAATTTTGCCAATACATTTTCTTTTGACTACAGACCACATATTTTGAAATCTCAAGTAAAAAAAGACTCCCCCTATCTCTGTCTCTTTCTCTCTCCCCCAAAAAAGTTAGTGAGATTTTTGGAAGTGTATCAATATCATGTATATCATCACATTGTCCGGAGCTTTTCAACTATGAGGAGAGCTAGACAGCTTATGTTATCTGCTGGCTTCCTAGATCTAGGGTAGATACATATAATGGAACTGTGGCTTCCCAGTTGCTCTAAATTGCACCATCTGGAAACACTCAGATTTCTTTTGGCCCAATCCTCTAATTTGTCTAGGGCCCTCTGTATCCTATCCCTACCCTCCGGCATATCTACCTCCCCTCCCAGTTTAGTGTCATCTGCAAACTTGCTGAGGGTGCAATCCACACCATCCTCCAGATCATTTATGAAGATATTGAACAAAACCGGCCCAAGGACCGACCCTTGGGGCACTCCACTTGATACCGGCTGCCAACTAGACATGGAGCCATTGATCAATACCCGTTGAGCCCGACAATCTAGCCAGCTTTCTATCCACCTTAGAGTCCATTCATCCAGCCCATACTTCTTTAACTTGCTGGCAAGAATACTGTGGGAGACAGTGTCAAAAGCTTTGCTAAAGTCAAGGAACAACACGTCCAGTGCTTTCCCTTCATCCACAGAGCCAGTTATCTCATCATAGAAGGCAATTAGATTAGTCAGGCATGATTTTCCCTTGGTGAATCCATGCTGACTGTTCCTGATCACTTTCCTCTCCTCTAAGTGCTTCAGGATTGATTCCTTGAGGACCTTCTCCATGATTTTTCCAGGGACTGAGGTGAGGCTGACTGGCCTGTAGTTCCCAGGATCCTCCTTCTTCCCTTTTTTAAAGATGGGCACTACATTAGCCTTTTTTCCAGTCGTCCGGGACCTCCCCCGATCGCCATGAGTTTTCAAAGATAATGGCCAATGGCTCTGCAATCACATCCGCCAACTCCTTTAGTACTCTCGGATGCAGTGCATCTGGCCCCATGGACTTGTGCTCGTCCAGCTTTTCTAAATAGTCCCGAACCACCCAAACATCTGTACAGGAGGCAGAGTTTGCAAACTGACAGCTGAATGGCTCAGATCCTTCTGCTAGTACAGGCTGCAGAGTCTGAACTGTCAGCTAAAGCACCTGGGTTCAAGGAGTTTACAGACTCCACTGGTTTAGGCAGCAGAGTTGGTATATTCCACCAGCTGCAGCACAGATTCCAGAAGGTTACAGATACCACTAGGGCAATACTGGAGATGAATACTACGATGTCTCATATTTCATTCAATAGTGTGTCACCTCTACACCACATCAATAACTACAGCAACATACCGTGACAGATATGGACATTTCCTACAATATTCTTGAACAAACCTTGTTGAATTAAGTTTAAGTAACTTTGGAGTCCATTGTACTAAATGCAAAGGTTATGTATTATTGTGGGCCAGGATTGTATGTCACCCCTCTAGGGGGGATATGTGATGTGAGCCCTGGAAAGTCTTAGGAACTTGAAAGGACTGTACTGAACTCTGTGCCAGACAAGAAGGGATTTTTGGGACAAACAAACACTGTCAAGTGGTTTGCCTGGGGAATCTTGAGAGGGAGGTGAATGTAAATGTTCCCCCTCTGGTTATGCAAAAGCCCAGCCTTTGGAAGCAATGCTCTGAGGATGAGGTCACCAAAAAAATAATTAGATAAATTCATGGAGGTTAGGTCCATCAATGGCTATTAGCCAAGATAGTCAGGGACGCAACCCCAGGCTCTTGGTGTTCCTAGAATTCTGACTACCAGAAGCTGGGATTAGACAACAGGGATCATTCAATTGCTCCGTTCATTGCCTGTGAAGCATCTGGCACCAGCCACCGTTGGAAGACAGGATACTGTACTAGATTAACCATTGGTTTGACAGTATGGCCATTCTTATGAAGGACTGACTCCTTCCAGAGCCTGAGATTGGAATTGGGGGGTGGTCTCTGGTAAGCTTATAGGGTCTTTTACTGTTTTTAATGTTTTCTCTGTAATGCTTTCACCAGTGTTTAATTTGTGCCAGGGCTTGGCAGGACTGAGCCCTGGCACCTCTAGGCTTGGCAGTTCATAGCCGCTGCACCTCTGGGCTTGCTGCATCAGTTATGAATGTAAAAACATTGCTTGAGCCCTGGCACCTCTTTCATTACAAATTAAGCACTGGCTTTCACCTTAAAGAATAATTGTGCTTGCTTAGAAAAGGGCTGTATGGTCACTTTTAACTGCTGGCATTTTCAGGTGTTCATAGCCCCCAAATAGAAAGCAAAGTGCAGATGCTGGTCTTTTAGGCAGACTGGCTTGCTGGGAATATTGTAGATAGAGAATTATGCAGCCTGAAAATAACCAGCCAGGAGCGAGAGAGATGTGGGTCTCTACCCATGAGAGGTGAAGGCTGAGGAGCTGAGGGCCGAGCTGGACCAGAGAGTAAGAATCCAGATGCAGTTGCCCTGAACTCTGACACGTACATTTCCTTTGGATGAAGAAAAAACAGAAAAACCTGCTTAGATGGAACTCTCTGGTGAAACTCCAAAATAGACTGGAAGTCCCAAATTGCTTCCATGCATTTCAATGGGCTTTCATGCTCCCTATAATGAAAACTTCACTTTGCTTATTGTACTCCAGGTTAACTGGGTTTCATGGTTTGTCTCCTTCAAATACAGCAGTTATTAGTGGGCCCCACATACTACATGACACAAATTCCATGGTAAGCACCCCTGATTCCACCCTGCCGCACTTCCAACTCCCCAGGCTCCCTTGCTTCAAATTGCTCTGGCTCCCTGACCTCTTCCCTGGCTGGTTCTATAGAACAAAGAAGGGAGCAAACGCTGTAATCCAATGAATTCCCCCTTATAGGGAAAGGTGCAAAGCAAGAGGCAGCTGCAGGGAGATGGAAGACAAAATGCTGGGTGCCTGATTCTGCAGCTAAAATGTTGGATTCTGTGGGAAACTCAGAAAAATGCCAGCTTCCAGGGCCACACAATGACAGGGTCCACGAGGTAGGTTACACCTCAAGAAGTCATGGCTTCGGACATTTTGCAGTCTCAAACCAGTATTGGTTACGCTCGGGGCTTGTCGGTATGGGGACATCTACCAGCATCAATTATACCGGTTATCATTACACTGTTCTAGTTATGAGACCGATTCAATCCGAGCAGAAGAGGAAGGAGTTATAAGAGAAGTTGCCAAGAATCCCCAGCTTTTGGTCTGGTTACAGCTGCTGTCAGCACAGTGTGAAAATATGGAGCCTGGTCCTCTGCCACCACTAGTGTGACTCTAGACCAGCCCCTCTGAAGTTAATGGAGTTTATGAATTATGTTTCTTTAACAAACAGAAGTCAGCCAAATCCTGTATGTTTTCCTTTTATGGAATCTTACCTGCCAGTTTCTAACTTCTCTCTGAACCATTTGCAGCTCCCCATTATTATGCCAGCTATTGTCTCTTTCCCACTGACCATTCTCAGAGTCCACACTGGAATTCAGCTGGCAAAAACCAAGGGAAACTTTCATTAAGTGTGATATTCTATCACAGGACCCATTTAGCCCTCCCTGCAAGACAAGGCGCCGCATACATTTCAGAAGCGGAATTGCTGCATGTTCTGGGATCTTCATGCACCATTTAAACCGGGTCCCTCCCATCGCATCCTTGCTCCATGCCCAAAGTACTTGAAAAGATACAGCTAAGCCTAGGCATAATTCCAACACCATTCCAGACCCACACAGAAACCTGACCCATTTTACACCTTATCCCTGCCCCCAAGCCCTGGCAGGTCTGTACCACAGTTGCTATGCTTCCAAGGAAAACTGTGTGAAATTCCCTTCATTAACCAGTTTCTGGCAGTCCATCAACTGCTGAGTGATGTGAGGCCATGCATGTCCCCAGGGACTGAATAAAAGATCTCCCAGTCAGTCCTTTGATTGAGAGCCAGAAGCAGGAAATCTAGACTCTCTCTTCTGCATTGCAGAGTCAAGGCTACCCCACTAAGCTAGGGTTCTGCCAGACACCCTACGCTTTAGACACCCACTATGTTTAGTCCATGCTGCCCAATTTAACTCACTGGTTTATCTTCCATATAAATGAGTTGCCTGAAAACATCCGGCACCTGACCACTTGATTTCCCTGATCTTTATTTGCACTGTAATGATGTGCAAGGTAAACTGCCACCACACCAGATGGGTTAAATTTCTCCTGACCTTGCAATTTCAGTGATCAGGCAGGCTCTCCACTTTGCAGCTGTCAGCTTCCCTGACAAGCAAATTGATGCTGCAAATAGGAAAAGCAACAAACAGGGGAGGAGGAGGTAATGACAAGCCTTTTCCTGTCTCGCCCCAGGTGAGCATTGTAAATTGGCAGCAGCATTCAGGGAGTCTCCCAGGGTTGTCATGCCACTATATGATTATTATACAAGCATCCTAGCACTGTTTTCACCCATACTGTATAATTAACCCCTTGGAGCCATTGAGTCTGGCACTTTCGCTCCTAGGCCCAATGTCAAAAAGACTGCGGCATGTTGCACTGTGAAATCCTAACCACCGCCATCAAAGGTTTAATTGTATGCAATTTAGGTTTTCACGGTTTATTACATATTGGAGCTTGCTGTAGCCTTCCCTGTTATCATGCCGCAACATGCAACAAATCAGTGTAATCTCCAAAACAGCACATTGTCTCACAAGAGTCCTTTCCCCACAGCGTAGATATTTTTAAACAGTCTAGACTAGAAATTGAATAGGAAGAGGTGGAGACTGGGTCTGAAGGATACACGTGTAGCTCCTTAATTGGCCAGCACTGATACATTCTTATTTTAAACTCCTGTAGTTGTTTGGAGCACCCAAAGAGGGCAGCTGAGATTTTTAGCCATTCTTGGCTCTAAATGTTTTTAAACTTTTATAAAAATGCAGATTGTTTTTCCCCCCACAATCCGCTTGCTGGCACCTGATATTTGTGCTGTGTCAGAAGATAAATGGACCCATCAGGGATCCAAGTTAGGTAACAAAAGGAAAATGTTTATTCATACAGTATACACGTTCACAGAGCAGGTGTCTCCTAGCCTCACTCATGACTGGCCAGACGAAACAACCTCTATTATTATTTATTTGTAATCTGGTAGCTTCCAGAAGCACTGAGTTGAGGCCCCTTTGGGCTAGGTGGTGTATGTCAGTGTTAACTCTCCCACTTCTCACTAATCTCATGACATTTGGGGCTTTATTAAAGCCCCACCTCCAGAAGTCGGATGATCACATGAAACTCTCCGCTTTCATTTACAAAGAAAAATTAAGTTTCTTCATGGTTGTAACATTGCCAGCACCAATCATTAAACAAAAAACAAACAAACAAAAATCATGAGTTGAGCCTCTGAAAAAAACACGAGTTTGGCTTAAAAAAAAAAAAGTAGTATTTAAAAAAATACATGTTGGGTGCTTTTTACTTGTCACCTGGTTTTTGAGCTGTTAAGGAGTGACATTTTCAAGCTTCCCTCCACAGAAACGAGGGCTAGAAACTTACATTTAAAAAAAAAGGGAGATGAGGTTCTCCGGTCATCAGTTCACTCAAGAAGCTGGGAGAAAAACAAAATATCACAAAACTCACAGTCGTCACTAGAGTTGTCAACATTAGCCTGCACTAGGCATAGCTATTCTGACATAGGCTCCATAGCATAGGCAGACCCGTACAATCTAAAGAGACAAGACAAACAAAAGTGGGAGAAACAAAGTATTATTGTCTCTGTGTTACAAATGGGGACTGAGGCACAAGGAGATTAAGTGAAAACTTTCCCAAGGTCACACAAGCAATCTACAGCAGAGCCAGATATTGAATTCAGACCTGCACCTGAGTCCTCGCTCAGGACCTTAAGCAGAAGGCTAGCCTCTCTCCAAATGTTTATAGTGACAATGCCAGACAGAAGCACACAGCAAGGTCACAGAGGGGTCAGGCTGTCAACAGACTTTCACCACAACTTGTAACGGAATGTTTTTCATCATGCAAAAGCAACTGCTCAAAACCAAGAGGCTCATGCAGAACAGAGTGCCCTGGTGCTGCAGTGAGCTTTGCCGAGCCAGCTACCAGTATTGTGTCAATCTAACGCTGAGTTTAGCTACCTCACTTTGCTTACGTCCTGCGTGAAATGAGTCCACGTTATCTTTCCACAGGCAATATTGCCTCAAGTGACAATACGGTGATGGCAACATCACATGGCACGTATCTCGTGATGTGACATTTGGTTTGGGACATTTCAGCCCAGAAGATGACTCCACCATTCGAACCTTCCAAATTAGACCCATTGAACAGCATGTGGCATGCAGAGGGCAAGGAGAGGGTATTTCAGACGGCACTTCCAAAGGAGACTTATTTGCAGGAGCATTAATACACCAGAGAATTTTTCTTATGAAAAACGCCTGTCCTGACGCTCCAGCCAAACATTTCCTTTCCCGAAATGACCCCATTCCGTGGGGATCCATCAATAAGCCATGTATTAAATAAAAGCGCCTTCTAGGCTGCCACAGGGTTAGGTATTAAGGGCTATGAAAACACAGGAGTTATGGGACCTCTTACACAAGATACTCACTACGAGTAAGCACTGCAGGGTGAGATGCTTTAAACATCTCCATTAACAATATGGACGAGTGGGCAAACAGCACTCCGATGGAGTTTATACACCGCATGCAGCCAGGCAGTAAGGGAGGGATTAATGTGGGAGTTAGCACTAAGGACCCAGAAGGACATCAGCTGGAACCAAATACAGCTCTTCTAAGCACTTGCCTGTCAGAACAGAGATTTCTCCTGGAAACCCAGGAAGAGGGAGGAAGAATTGGGGGGGGAGCGGAGGAATTCTTGGGAAAGAGGCCACCTAGTTAATGTCTGGACAACCCAGACTGAGTGGCTAACACAGGCAGGCTGGCTTAGGAATTGGTAATTATGTTGGGCTGGAGAGAGTAACACTTTTTGTGGGGCCTAAACTGATTTTAAAGTCTTAGTTTGGGGATGTACAGACTTAGCCCTGCTAAGATGCAAACTGCTTATCCACTTTCTCAAAATGTGGCTTGAAAATGAATCCCTTTTGGCCTCATTCTACCAGCAGGGCTCTCAGCTACTGCACAGATCTATGGAGCTTTGAATGGCTTCGTGGTTTTGTTAAATAGTGAAAAAAGATCCAGCTGATGAGCTTTGCCACCAGCTGGATTTTTCAGTTACAATGCTGTAGTGTCTTGAGACTCTGTCAGTAAGTTTCAGAGTTAAAGGCTCAAGAAAATTTTCAAAAATAAGTTTTAAAAAACCCAACACGCAGATTTCTCAGTCCCCACTGCAAATTTGTCTCACATTTACCACCCCAAGGACTGGGCTATCAGATCTTTAAATCTTATATAACAGACCCCTTTTTCGCTGCCATATTGTTGTAGGTATATGCTCTGCGCAACTACTGCGCTCTCCCTCATGAGTGGGAATGAATAATGCATTCATTACTATACAATGCAAACTCAAACAACAGAGGAAGCAGGCGGGAGACTCCAGAGGTCACAGAAATAATTTGCCTCACTGCTGCTAACCCTCAACTACTTTACTACCTTTGCAGGTGTGGCTGTCTGCTATATATAATATCCTTTGCTTCTCCACTCCACCTCCCTCAGCCTACATTTTGGCTTTACACCAAAAAGCCTATACAATATGCTAGGTGATTAATATAATTAAACAACAGTTGTAACAGGGAGAGTAGTGTTAGGATGCTGATACAAGCTGGAACCCCCTTCATCTCACTCACGGCCCTAAGTAAAGGCAGTTGTTGCTTAGAAGTGATCTTGAGCTTTTGGGCCAGGGGTGTCTACCTGCCACTGTGGAATTTTATGAATCACAGATCGGATTCCACCCTCAGCAATAGTCTGCCACTTGACACCCCGCCTAAATGCCCCCCTCCCCCTTTGCAACTCCAGTGCTGCCTGGAATCAGTGGGGCATTTCTGTCGAGTTCGACTCATCCATTTTCCACACTTCACAGGCAACGACTGTCCCATTCATCCTGCAGAAAACATCCTCTCTAGATCCCACTGAGAGCACAACATGCTTCATTATTGCTAGGGCTGGCAGATGACTAATCTGGTTAAATTGAAGAAAGCTGTTATGGGAGAGGGGGCTGTTTGACAGGACTTACCACCCCCAGAAGCTAGGCAAGATGTATTAAGAGCAGTATAACTGGGATGATGCAGTGAAACTGGCCAAAAGGAAAATTTAGGTTAAATATTGAGAAGATCTTACTGTTAGGAGTTTTATTAGATTACAGAACAGTCTCCACAGAAAGTTTTGCTAGCACTAGTAAATGTACAAGGAATGAACCCAGAACAGAATCCTCGATCCAAACTCTCCCTGTCCGTTTAAACCTTGAGAAAGTTAGATGTGGGTCCAATCTTCACTGCTCAAGCCTATCCTAGTAAGAAGCCCAAACCAGATGTCCCCCAAGCTTGTGGTTTGAGCTCATCTCTAAAATGACACAATCTTCCATCAGCAGATTATATGGCCTACAAGGCTCTATTTTTCAAGATACAAACATTTCTCAGCCCTTTAGGTGCACCCCGCCCCCTCTCCCCCACCTCTAAATTACTGCTGCCACATGGTATGAAAATCAATTCCAATTAGCCCTCCAAACAGGAGCTAACAATTCATGTGCCACATAACCTGGAAGTAATTTTGTTTTACCTCTCAGTCCCGGGATCATAGTAAAAAATCGTGCCTGCCACACAACCTTTCAGGTAACATGGCAGGCACCACAACTGCCTTCCTTTAATACAACAGCTGCCATCTATTTTAAAAAATACCAAAAGGAAATAATTAATTAAACTCACAAAATGACAATGCTGTACAGTAATTCCAAAAATATATTCAGTATAGAACCACCAAAGTAGTCATGATTGCTCTGTTTTCTGTTGCCAGTGCTATAAATACACACACACGTGCACACTGTGAAATCCAATGTTTCTCTCGAGTTCAGAAAAGGAAGTGTGACTGAGTAGAGTAGTGTTTTGTGGGTATGTTTCACTTTCTCCTTGATTCGTCATAAAGCTGTATTACTAACAGCTCTTGGGAAATCACTGCACACTATTAGAATACCTCTTGATTAACATTAGCTTCATCATACCTTTCTCATCAACAGTGAATATATATTTTTACAGTTGCATAATGCCAGTAAGTGTCTTATGAGATGACCCTAAAACCCAGATACATTCATTTTAGAAGGAAAAAAGTGTAGATTTAAATATAAAAAAAATGAGTTATGCAGAAGAAAGTTTGATACAGAGAGAAAAAGAGGATGCACTTTTCTATCATCTTCTATCTATCTCCTCTCTAAACCTGAGTGCAATCCCCAGGTCTTTAGTGGAACAGAGAGCTTCTTAGGAAGATGGTAAGAAGCTATTAAAGTTTAAAATGCAATCAAGTGCATGAAAGAGAGGTCATTTCTTCACATAAGTTCAAGCTCAGGCTAAAGTGTGTAGGAAATGGGAGGGGGAAAATACATCTCAGGAGATCAAAATACATCAATGGAAAAAAATTGAGTGACCTGTTAATAGAGGGATAGGGAAAGCTAAAATCCAGTATATTTGTTCAGATCATAACGAATGTCACTTCAAGAAACTACCGTGCCCAGGATGGGGAGCCAGGTGAAACTTGGTTTCCAACGTTCGTTGAGCCACTGACACACACACACGCTCTGTGACCTTCGGTACCTCCCTTGTCCTTCTTGGGCACCATTCGTTGACCTCAGTGGGCCTGTCTTCCCAGCTGGACAGTTGGGTAAAGGCAAGGAATTGTTGAAAACCAGACGGTGCCTGGGAGATAAACTCTCCTTCGTTATTGTTAATCTTCCAGAATCAAATTCACATCAGTGCAGAGGGCCCACATGCAAAATGAACATCCTGCATTAAGAGGCAAATCTACCTCCCCCCACCAGTGCTACATTCCATTGGCTGAGCACTGGGAAAATGCCCAGAGGAGGGAAGAAAACATGGAGGAATTAGAGTGTGCCCAAGAGAAACCCTCTGGCCCTGCACATCTCCATGCTCACCCCACCCCGCGTGCACTGCAATGTATGAATCCTCCAAGGAAACTGGCTCTGGGCTGTCCATGGGGATGCACAGCATCCACTTCTTCCCTTGCACAGAGGAACTACTCCAGGACCATTGGAGGTGGGGCTGATTTGTGCTTAGGGTTTCAGACATGCCCAGAGCTTCGCAGGGGTCACTGCACTGGGATGAATTTCATTCCAAATTAACAGGATGGTGGTGATGTTAACACAGCAGGAGCCTGTGAACCAATGGAGGAAGAATACACAAGAGCATATGGAGGGGACGTCTTTGCTGGATGTCCTTACCCCCTGAACAGGGGTTCTGGAACAAATTTATATAGTAGGGGTGCTGAGAGCCATTGAACCAAATGGAAACCACTTCAAGTCGGGGGGGCTCCAGCACCCCCAGCATCTCTAGGTCCAGCACCTATGCCCCTGAAGTCTAGTTTCTGAATCCAGTCTGAACATTAAAATTGAGCCAGATTTGCAAAGGATTTTAGCCCCAAATGTGCTAAGCTCTACTGAAAACTTAACCCTAAACCCACACAAATCTCTCTTACCCTTTCATCTGGGCACCTCCTTGGCTCTTTGTAGCCAGGAACATTTTCAGAGGGAGGAGGTACCCAGGAAATGCTTTCCCTTCTCCTTTACATCCTCTAATATTTTATGCAGTCGGCCCCAGCCGTTAGCTGATCTCAAGCATGCCTGTCACAGGTTAAGCGTGCAAAATCTTGGGCAAGTTTTTTTTAAGTTCTGCCATGGATCCAACTGAATCTTGCACTTCCCTGCACGAAGCAGAGTGAATCAAAGCAAACACCTGGCTCTTCCATGGGTGGAAGTCAGGTAAATTGGACCAGAAAAGGCTGAAGCTCAGATGCAAAGAGTATTAAACTGGCACATTTATACAAATAAGTTGAACAGTAATAGAGCTTGCAGATAGACAACTATTCTACCCAGGGCTCCCTTTTGCAATAAGGTGTATTTACAAGCAAGTCCTAGGGCTTGTGCTATTCAGGAGGTCAGGCTGGATGATCAAGTGGTCTCTTTTGGCCTTATCTATGACACTATAAACAGTGGATTACCTATTACATGCAACAACAAACAAGTTGCTCATTTGCAAGTGACCAAATTCTCACAAGGTGTTGGGCCACATTCTCAGCCCTAGTTCCAATGTTGCCAACTCTCACAATTGTATTGCAAGTCTTGCCACATTTGGGGTTTTTCTTAAAGCCCCAGCTGCTGGAGTCAAGAGATTGCATTAAAAAAAATTCTAGCCCTCATGGCTGCACCTTGTCAAGGTGAGTGCAGCCTAAATTATCAGAAACCAGCGGGCAAAGAAAAAGAACCCAACTTTTAAAAAAAAAAATAAATCTCGTATTTTGGGAACCAGACTGATGATTTCTGATCATTTGAGGTTGGTACAACTGCAGTTCTGTCCCCTAAGTAATCTGGGCACAGATCTCCCTTTGAGAATTCCTCTCATGGAAAGGAGCTCTACACTGGCATCAAATTAGCAGACTGGGCTCCTACACCAACTTTCCCCCAGCTCCCGTGGCATGACAGGATCAGGGAAGGGGCTCCTCTATGTTACAAGAGTGCAGTACAAAAGCTATGTCTGTACAGATGTAGATCGTTAATAGATCGTGTGCCAGTAGAAGAGGCTTAACAGCATGAAGCACTGTTCATAGGTTTTCTACGACCAATCAGCGTTGTTACTGCACACTGCCAATGGCTTCTGGCATGCAGCTCTTTAGCCCTGATCTGCACTTAACAACTTAGGTGGACATAGCTACATTGCTCAATCCATCCCTTGAGCACCGTAGCTATGCTGACCTAACCTCCAGTGTAGACACAGCTAGGGGGATGAAGAATGTTAGTTACCACTCAGGGAGTTGGAATTCCTATAGCAACGGAAACACCCCTTCCGTCACTGTAGTCTGCATCTTCACAATGGGCCTTAGTGACATAGCTACAGCACATAGCATCTGTAGCATAGATATGGCCTGACATTGAGCTTTTAACATGCTATGGCAACTCTCAGCTTGACAGTCTCTGGGCTGCTGCAACTTCCATCAGGGCTGCTGGGTTAGGCTTAAAATCAGGGAGCCATAACCTAGTAGTAATTGTAACTGGGAGATTCTACATCCCTGCATAGGCAATCTCAAGCAGCAGGACTGCCGATTGGTTTAGAAACTCTGGTGAAACAGTGAACTGATACATTATTTCACTCAGTTGGAATGGATGGGAGCTTTTTAACATTCGAATATGGTTAGCAGGATGGCTCCATCTGCCCCAGACAAAGTTCGGTGACTCATGTGCTTATGATCAATTCAGTTTTAAACACATCTGCTGTCTCTCTCTAGATGTCTATACGGCACCTAGTACAACAGGGCCCTCATCTCGGTTGGGGGCTCTAGAAGCTGCTTTAGAACAAAATAACAGCATTGACACCACCAGCATTTCAAAGCCTGCTGTTGCTGGTGAGTGAAATTCATGCCAGTGCAAAGTCCCATGAACCACTAACTCTCCAAGTATGCACAACGGAAACCTGATTCTACACCTTATGCTCATCCAGGCAGGGAAAGTGACTTGCCCGCATGTGCGATCAAAACTCAACCCCACTCAAAATTTCAGATATCAAAGGCTCACAACAAGCTGCTCTCACAAACAATCTATAAATCAAGCGTCATTTGCCAAGCATTTTCAGTGAACAACATTACAGGGAAAAAATTGCAAAAAGACTGAGGCTCAAAGACATTATTCATCACAAAAGTATTTGTTTAGCTCTGCCTATAACCAACCTTTCCTTCAGTGATGGTTTTGCTCCATCCAGGGCTGGGAAGTCAGTTGCTATTCATTTAAACATGTTCTATTTCCACTTTTAGGCATTTTAAGCATTAAATATGCCCTACCGTATGTGGGATAGAAATTGTGGGGGAACAAAGCACCATCCGCATGGAGACTGAAAATAGAGCTATTGGGATGTAACTACCTATCCGGCCTGAGGACAGAGATAACCCTTGTGGCTCAGTTTAATTCAATCAATAAGGTCTATCATGAGAAGAAACATACTGGAAAACAGCCTTAAATCTATTAAAACCCCAGCTGCAGATTTCATCGCTGACTGGAGTCTTCAGGGTTTCAGTAAGTGAAAAGCAGGGTGCAGCAGTGGCTAGCAAGGAAGGCATCTTGGTCTCAGCTCCTCCCCTTTTCCCCAGTTAATTGTAGGCTCCCCTTTCCTCCCTTCAGTTCCCCCTCCCCTCTTTGGGAAATGTGCTGAGCTGCTCAGCAGGCTTTCTGGAGAGCTTCCTCCAGGCACAAAAAGAGAAAGTGAGAGGAAGAATTTGCAGTGGGTGGAAGGGAAGCTCTCTCTCTAAACTGTTAACAGACTGGAACTGGCAGCCAGCTATTGTGCACAGCAGGGAGTCCACTGTCTTACAACATCAGAGGAGAGGTGCCTGACAAACCCAGACAGAAGCTCTATTTGTTATGCAGATTCAGCACCATCTCGCATTATCTTCTGTGCAAGGGAGGGGAAGGTAACTGACAGTTCAAAGGTTAAAGGCACAATGTCCCCATCTTTGTGAGCCTCAATTTAAGGACTGTATTCAAATAGCTGGGGAGAAGACAAAAAGAATACCCCTGCAGCTTCCCAACTCCATGAAATAACCACAGTTGAGAAGTCTCCATTCCTCATTCCAGGAGAAGATATGTTCAGAATATTTCTTTATTGTAATTAATATTTAAGTGCCAGGTTCCATGAGTGTTATTCAATGTGCATAAAAGTATCAGAATTCAGCCCTAAACTAGTGGATCTAATAAAGAGATTTCTGATGGCTGAATTTAAGAGCAGATGGCTGTATATATTGTTAGTCTACTTAATATTTAGAATAAACAATTGGATATAGGATCAGGAGTCCAGAGACTTGGGCACTTTTGCCAGCTTTGACTCCAACTCAGCTTGCCCAGGGTCACACATTTATCCTACGTTTGCCTTTGTTTCCCCTTATGTTAAAGCTGGGATAATAATGCTCAACTCCCTTTCTAAAGTACCAGAGAAGTCATTGGAAGTATCTCCAATGAGCGCTGAGTCAAGCCCTTTGAGATCTATGGGAGGTAAGTGCTATGTGAGTATTATTATGATTACATAGTTTATTTCCATCAGTGTAAAAAGGTGACTATTTTTTGCTCTGTGGTGTATTTTATCACCACTGCCTCTCCTTGAGCTTTTAAAGCAAAGGCACCCTGTGGAGAAACACAACAGCAACGTGAAAGAAAGTAGACTTTTCCCATGGCCGGTCAGACATATTGGGCCTGTTCTTTAAGACAAGCTCACAACTGTTCACACAGAATACGTGTGCACTTGAACACAAATCAAGTAACTGCATGTGCAGACTACCAGTTATCCAATTTGCAATCAGACATGCAATTAGGTTCCTAGTGCTTTTAACAGTCAGGCCCATTATGTCCCACCAATAGAAAAGTCAGTCCTTATATATTCCTATTTTGCAGTTTTTCCATTTCATTGATTAAATCATGTGAGTGAATATAGCACTAATGAAAGTCCAGGAGTCTCTTGCTAGAGCTGGAACTAGTTCAGGAAGCAATCTGCAAACTTTTCACGCTTAGCCACATCTACTCAGCACAGTCCTGACTTGCAGAACTCCCTGCTCTTCGAGCTCTGGCTCAGCAGAAGTGGTCAGTCGTGCTGAGTTGCAATACATTATGGGGTGGGGTGATTTTGTGCTGTGCGCAGATGGGACCTAAAATGAGGTCAGTCACGGCTACCAAAGGCAACGTTCAGGTATGGCTTAGGCCAGGGCACAATTTGCACAAGGGAAAAAGAAGGATCAATGGCTAAGACACAGGAGTAGGCATCTGGACTCCTGCTGTCTCTTCCTGGCTCTGGTTCACACAAGTGATTTGAGATGCCCACCTGATTTTGGGGGGCCCACCTTTAGACCACTAGGGCCTGAATTTCAGAGGTATTGAATACCAGCATGTACCAGCATACCACCATGGACTTCAATGTAATATTCGGTGTTCAGCTTTTCCACAAATCAGGCCCCTTTAACATAGTTAAAGTTGGGTATAAACACCCAAGGAACCCAAAGTCAGAGCCACACTATGAAAAAATGGTCACTTTCTATCTATCCAGGTACTTATAGTGCCCACATTACCAAAGCCTCAGAGCCCTTTAATCACTACCCCTGATCTGTAAAATAAGGCTGCAATGTTCAGGTGGGGCTTAGGGCATGATTAGTAATAGTAGTAGTTAGTAACTAATAGTAATAGGAATTAATTTAGCTTTCCTATCTATCTGTTAAATGCATTGGAAAGGCAGTGCTGTAAGTGCAAAGCATTATTGTTAGTCCAACTGAGAGGAGACTCAGAGCGTTTGAATTTTAGTATTCTAGCAGAATGTTAAAATAAGCTGGATAACCAAAACTTCTGAACGAAGAGGTGATGATGAGATAGGTGAATTTTAAAAAAGAGCACAATTATTTGAAATCCCAAGTAAAAGAATAGCATCTTTTTGTGCACACATAGCAACTTGCTTCCAGCACTCATGCTATCAGGCACGGTCGCAGGCAAACCATGAAGAAAAAGGAGGAGAGCCAGTTACCGAAGGAGACATCGTCAGATGGACTGGTATCCAAAGGAGAGGGGAAGTTTTAGAACTTTGTTGCAACTGCAAAAGGTGGAAGGTGGTGGTTGACAACCTCTGCATCAGACATGTAACTTGAAGAAGAAGAAGGTGTCCAACATCATTCAAGCACTAACTTACCGCAACCCCCCAGCATGTGCTATGTGGCTTCTCCCACCTTTTCAACATAGTAAAATATTTATCTACACTCTATGCCTTTTTGCAGCAGCTGGGAAACTAGACTATAGTTGACATGGCATCATTCTCCTCTCAGGAAAGGATGTTTTAGCTTTTCCAGCATGATGGGAAGCAATAGTGAGAAACACAAGCCCCAGCAATCAATCAATTCCCCAATTAACAGAGACATGTTAATAGGAAGATGACATAACAGTTGCTGCTGCCATGAAGTTTTAGCTAAAAGATGAAGAGGTATATCTTGTTGATTCAAATAGATCCTAGAGAGGAAATGGCCCACTTGTTACAGCTAGTTGTGCTCTTACCTGTAGGTTTCCTGGAGCCTGTTCCTGAAGGCAATTTAATTTCCTGTGTACTGCTTGTGTTCCGGGTCACCCCATCCCATCAAATGCAATTCATAAATAAGTCATTGTGAGCACCAGGCTTTTGGGCTTTGCACTCTCCTCTTTAAAAAAAAAAAAAGAAAAGAAAAAAAAAGATGTCTAAGTTTGTTCAGCCAAATGTAAAAGGTCGGTCTAGAAATCAAGCAAAGCAACGAATGTGCTACTGTTACACGACCAGCTCCAGACAATTTGGAGTCAGGACTCCTGGGGTTCTCTTCCCATTTCTGTCATTGACTCATTTTTCCCACTGGACTTTCTGTGGTTCTGTCACTCCTCCGTAAACAATCCCTACTGCATGGGCTGCTGTGAAGCTCTTAATTTACATTTGCCAAGTGCTCTGAGATTATTCTTTATTTATATATCCTACCAGACGAATGATATGGCCCTTCTCCTGGACAGATTATGGTTTCAGGGTTAAACTGTGCCATTCAGGGAATGTCTTCACTGCAGAGTTAACTCAAGTTATCCACACTCAATTAACTCCTCTCGAGTTGGCCTAGCTCAAGTGAGAGTGGCCTCACTGTGAAATACCAGTTGAGCTGCTATGTCCACACTGGCACTGCACTCACTCGTGTGTGATGCTAGGGCTCCTGGGGCTACAGCCAATGGCTCTGTGCACTGCAGTGAGCTGAGCCATGCAATGAATTCTTCCCCAGTGAACTGCAGGAGACATTGTCTGCTCTTTCTGAGCATCAAAGGACTAGCAATACTCAAGTGGCGCTAACCTGTGTCCGCACGACAGAAGGGTCTTGGTAGCAGTTGATGTGTTGTTCTCACTTGAGTTTTAGGCTATACCCAGTTGAGCCACCCAACTTGAGTTAAAACACCACCGCACGCAAGTGAAGGGCAACAGTCAAGTTATCATTCGAATGAACTTCGCAGGTAAGACAAATGCTGCGGCACAGTCCTGTTTCAGCGACAACGCAGAGCTGACCCAACTCAAGGGAGAAGGGGGGTGTTTGGGAGGGACTAGGCCTTAGGGAAGAGCAGGCAGATTGTATGAGTTGGTGCTGCTGACAACCCTGTTCTAACCCCAGCATTCAGTGAGCCCCTGAGAAGGAGTCAGCAGAAGGGACATAGTAGCATGCCCCTGACTCCTCCTCACTCCTTTGGAGAACACAGAGGGAGTTGGTCCTACACACTCAAAGGCCTGAGGTAATAAGACCCTAAGATCCTCAGATGAAAAGAGAGACTGGAGAGAACATGACAGTGATTATAGATTGTTTGAACAGGAATTAGTGTGGGGATGGGGTCCTCCTCTGCTAAAAGAGAAGAACAACTGTCTCTGGCCTGTGGGGCGTGCTACTGGGATTGGAAATACCAACTAGTGATAATATCGTACCATCAGGACCTCTATAAAAGCCGAGTCCAAGGGCAGCCCTGGTTTCACACATTGGCCTGACTCGAGGTCTTTCTACCACTACTGCTCATTGCCAGCATACTCTTCCTTCCAAGCCCTGCAGAAGAAGACTTAGCAGGTCATAATGGTCCTGGAATAGCCCCAGTTAGTCCAACCACATTTTACTACTCAGACCCACTGTACAGACAGAGACCCTGCCAAAACAACCAATGGGCAGACAGCCCTTGCACGCTGCTAGGTCCTGGAGTCCCTGAAGGAGCTATTCATTGTTCACCTCACATATGGTAAGACTGCTGTCTCCTTTATTCCTCCCCAGAGGTCTGAATAAACTTTACACTCCAGCTCTTTTTTTCTAGGATGCAACTAGTTCCCCATATCTGTCACCTACATGGCAATCATTTTCCTTTCTCCCTCGTGTAGGAAATTCCATGAACCCAAGTGCCATGGCCTTCCTGTCCCTCAGTCCTTCTTCTGTACTCAGGACAGGTCATCCGAGAGTTTGGGCTAAGCATCATGAGAAGGAGGAGATAAAAGAGAACAGAACTATTCCAACCAGCACTGATTAACTTCACTAACTCACCATAGTTGATTAACAAAAACATTTCCAAACAGCTCCTAATCACTTTGCAGTCTGGGTTCCTGACTCTCCTACCAGAGGCAGAAAGTTCCTGCCAAAGCCACCTCTCCAGACAAAGAACATTCCTTTTCTTTTAGTTCCTCTACCAGCCTCTCCATTTGAGTTTAGACTTTCATCAGCTACTAGAGTTAGTGACAAGATGGAACATTCAATCATTGCCCTTTTTGGGAGGAGGGTAATTTCGGAGTACCCTTGGGTGGGTACCTGGAAGGGTTAACAACTGATCTGGAAGCCTTCTGCTTCACACACGTGAAAAGAGAAAGGAAACCATCTCTCTGAGTAACCTTGAATAACCTTGCACACACCACTAATTCAAACAATTCCAAGGAGGCTGCCAGGGAGGAGGAGGTACTAGCAAGGTCTGATTTCTAACAGGGAAATGTATTATACATCTCATACTTTGGGGAATCTACTGAGAAGGCTGAGAAAGGCTGGCAGTGGGAAGCTATTAAATATATTGCAACTATTACTATTAATACTGTTGAGAAGATAGGCATTGGGATACCATTGAGAGAGACTGAGGAGAGGGTATACAAGCAGCATACAAGCAGACACATAGGAAATTAAGCCACATTCAGCAATCAGCTCAGGGAAATCCATAGGCAAGGTACAACTAGCTATAGCAAGCAGGCAATTTTTGTTCAAATGCCACCCAATTCATCATACACTCTTCTCACTAAATCTCAGCGACAGCCAGTTCCACATTTAACACGGAAATAAAGTGCTTTAAAGCTAGTAAAACCCTAGCGCAGTAAAGAATACATGTCAAACGTGGGCCTCAGTGGCCAAAAGAGGCTCACTGACTCATGGGCCCACTGCGCCAGGATCATCCCAGATGTAACTTCATTGACTTGGATGGAGTCACTCCACAAATGACCGGATCTGGTCAGAGTAGTGTTATCATAGAATCACAGAAGTTTAGGACTCGAAGGGACCTCAAAAGGTCATTTAGTCCAGTCCCCTGCGTTCAAGGCAGGACTAAGTAATAACTAGACCATTCCTGACAGGTGTTTGTTTAACCTGTTCTTAAAAACCTCCAATGATGGAGATTTCGCAGCCTCCCTAGGCAATTTGTTCCAGTGCTTAACTACCCTGACAATTAGGCACTTTTTCCTAATGTCCAACCTAAACCTCCCTTGCTGCAGTTTAAGCCCATTGCTTCTTCTCCTGTCCTCAGAGGTTAACAAGAACAATTTTTCATCCTCCTCCTGGTAACAATCTTTGATGTACTTGAAAACTGTTATGTCCCCACTCAGCCTTCTGTCCTCCAAACTAAACAAACCCATTTTTTTCAATCTTTCCTCGTGTGTGTGTGTACGGATTTGGGAGTACATTCGAACCTCAGGCTCAAGGATGCATTTCCACAGAGATCAAAACTCCATGGTCAACCCTAAGTAATAATGGCACATGACAGACTTAGCTCCCATAATGCTGCAATGGATTGTGCTCCCCGGAATCAAAGAGCTTGATCCAATGGAAAGATTCCCATAGACTTTAACGGAGACCAACCCAAGCCCAAAGTGCACATCATCCCTCTTAGTTCTCAGGAGGGAAAGACCGACTCAGCCAAGAAAATGCTAAGGAAAGAACTCATCGGATTAAGACTGCTACCTTTTGGAAATGGAATACAAAACAAATAGCTACTGCAAAGGACTATGTTTGTACAGCACCTAGCACAATGGAGTCCTGGTCCATGACTAGGGCTTCTAGGTGTTACAGTTATACTAGCATTCAAAGGGCTCCAGACCCTCTTGATCCTGTATAAACTTCAAGGTTTGAGATTCCCTGAGTAATGTCTGATCTTTTGCTGCCCTGGGTAAATCATTCACTAGAAGATAATCCTTATAACCCCCAAACCCAGTAAAATTTACCATCAAATACAATTTACTATCAAGCAGGAGGTGTATGAGTAAAAGTTGGCACCACTTGAATCAAAAGGCTGTACTTGGTACCTGAGATTCATTGTTAACTATAAAAAGAAAAGGAGTACTTGTGGCACCTTAGAGACTAACCAATTTATTTGAGCATAAGCTTTCGTGAGCTACAGCTCACTTCATCAGATGCATTCTGTGGAAAATACAGAAGATGTTTGTTTTTATACACACAAATCATGAAAAAATGGGTGTTTTTCTCTCCCCCCACCCCACCCCACTCTCCTGCTGGTAATAGCTTATGTAAAGTGATCACTCTCCTTACAATGTGTATGATAATCAAGGTGGGCCTTCTCCCACCCCCCTTTTCTTTTTGCGAATACAGACTAACATGGCTGTTACTCTGAAACCCATTGTTAATTATTTGTCTGATGGTGGTACGTAGGGGTCCAATTGAGAGTAGAGCCCCATTGTCCTAGGTATTGTACAGATTCTTATTAAAGATGGCCCTGTCCCAAAGGGTATAGAATAAAATAACCCCAGCCTATTAAGGAAAGGAAAGAACTTTGGGGGCCTGTTCGTACTCCTTCCTTTCACTGCATTCACTAGGAATGTCGTCATCAGCTTCAATAGAAGCAGGACCGGGCCCTTATAAAGAACCCATCAGCAAACAAAATGAAAACCACTTCCACTTCACTTTGAACCTTACACACTCTCCGCCTGCTTAAACACTCTGTACAACCTAACCAAGCAGCTGTCATCTGCATCACATGTCAGGAAACGGCAATAAAAACATGTTGCTAAAACAGAAGGCGGTGATCACAAAATACTATGTACTTCCTTCCACCAGCCGTCTCCAGAGTCACTCTTTACCCGTTACTGACAGAACGCTGACATACTGCTGCAGCTTCGAGCCATCCTCTCTCCCCGCTCTCCTACAGCATGGAAATCAGGGCAGCTGCTCAAAAGGTGGATCACTCCTACAGTCTATGTGACAGGCAGATGTGGGGGAGGCAGTGGCTTTTTCCATGACTGCTTAGTGCAGGCCCTGACATCAGGAACTGTGTGGTGATATTAGATATCAGCTGTGTTTAGTCAGGGTGAGATCTATTTTAGGCACTTTGCTGGTCCTCTTTATTGTAGTATCTGAGCACCTCACCATAACCCAGTGAGGTAGGAAGGTATTACCTTCCACATTTTACAGACCTGGAACAGAGACACACAGAGATTAAGCAACATAGCCAAGGTCATTCAGGAAGTCTGTGGCAGAGCAGGGAATTGACTCAAGCTCTCAAAAGTCTCAGGTTAGTGTCTTAGCCACTGGACTATCCTTCCTCTCTAAATAAGAGACCCAGGAATAACCACCAGGTCCTGTCTGTGACCAACTACCCCAATAAAAGAAGCAGCCATGCTTTCCAAGAATTCAGTTTCTTCAATGCACATTGGGTGCTCAGCTCTTTTGAAAATCTGGCCATTAAGTGTTACAGTAGGAGTTGATTGGGTACTGAGCACCTGGAAATCTGGCTCTGAGTTTGCTACAAAGTCCTGTGTCGCTTTATTCCACAAGGGGTAATAATTTTTATTGTCTTCTCATGATGGACTCACTGTCTGCTTTAGCAGATACTTGCTTCAGCCTTCTACTCAGTCTCTGAGAAGGGCATTAACATGCTACTTAGAAGTAGTTGAGGAAGGCAAACCCCCTCAGTCATCCTGGCACAGCTTTAGGCTTTTAAGAGCTATGATATCATTTCAGTATACTGAAGTATGACTCTGGCAGCAGAAAATGTGGTTGTGAAAATGAAGTAGCGGGTGGATAGCGCAAGCAATGAAAAGCAAAAGAGCTCTCTCAGTGTGACATTGAGAAGTACCTCCTCTATGGTATAAGCTGCAAATGCTATTTTTTAATGAAATATGCAATTAAAATAGGCATCTTCAAACTGCTGGCTGAAGGTGACACTGCTAGAGAGTCACATCATGTCCACACCGGTAACATGGGGGCCTGGGCACGGGTAATTATACACCAGCTTTCTTTCTATTTCTTCTAGCCAAGGGAGTCCTTTCCCATGTAATATTCATGCTCTTTTCATCAAAGCAAGATGGGAAGAGGCGTATGATCTCTGACACTGGGCTCCTCCCTTGCATTACCAGTGTCACAAATAATAATGCCTCACTTTTTATGGAGCCTGGAAGCTGCCAGCGGGAGGCTCCTTAATGCAGATTCCCATAAAAAAAATCCCTCATTTCAAATACAATTTGTAGTTTCAATATGGAGGGAAATGCTGCTCATTAGGGGCCATATTCTGTTTGGTCCTGGCACCCACAAGCCCCATTCACTGGGAGTTGTAAGTGCCCAGTGACCATTGCGCCCTGCACCTCTCCTGATCAGATTTTATAAAAGCATTCTGCATGCCGAGCAAGATGAATGAAGCTTCCTATTAACAGCCTGGTCAGGCCCGGGCGAGGGCTTGGTTTGTAGGTAGGTCAGGTCTTCTGACAAACATATCCTAATTGACTTCAGCATAATCTATGACACCATTTCAGGCAACTAGCTCCCCAACTTTCTCAGCATCCTTTGAAAACCCCAGCCCTAAGGTTTAGCTTTTCCTATTTCAGATGGAAGTAGATTTTGCAAAAGGATTTGAATCAGACAAATCTATCTGCATTTGGTTTCATGGAGCTACCCAATCCGCACTGCGGAAGCACTGCTTCATTCTCTCTATGGCATGAGTGTAGTGGTGTTCCACTTGATCAGATGCTGCTCCCTTTTTATCTTTTAATTTCCAGCCCTGCAAACAAATACATCTGCCAGACTGAATGTAAATAGAATAATGGGCTCTCTGGCCAGCAGGAGCATATGACTCATTAATTGCTTTACACCACAGAACAGAAGCCCATCAACTCCACTACAGCCAATCTCCTCCGAGAAGCGACTTGCATTAGCATTGCATTTTTCAAAAGGAGCTTCTGTGTGCTTTGCCACTGTTTGCTATGCAAATTTTGGTGTTAATTGCACCAAAATGAGAAGCATATTACTTAAGTCAGCACACTCTTCAAATGGGCATCAGTGCATGTGCGTATGATATTCCACCAGATGTTATTTTATGACTGGAGTTTAATACCTAACCATCTGCTTCCCTCTTATTTTGTCATGGTTTGTATTATCACAGGGACCCTTTTTTCTGTTACACTGGTTTTTATCGTCCGCATTATGTATTTTTGTGGCCAAAGCTAAAAGCTGGCAAGATCCTGAGCACAATATATGCCTGGCAAAGCAAAGCATGAGCAGGTCATAACACCAAAACAGTGACTTAATACCTGTCACAGTTCAAGGCAACTTCATCTGTATTCCCCCTCTGTGGTCCACCAAGAACACCCACTGAAAGGTTTTCAGCTCCCAGCTGTCACCTCTCTTGGGCAGCAACTCCCGTTTCTTCCCCTCCTGACCAGGGTTTTTCCAAGCTACATAATTTCCTGCCTATACTGTGATATCCCTAGCAAGCCAGACTGCCTAAACAGACCAGCGCCTGCATTCTGCTTTCTCTCCGAAGGCTATGAAAAGCTGTAATTGCCAGCAGTTACAAGTTACCTACCACACAGCTCTTTCTAGGCAAATACATTTATTCCTAATATATTAAAAGCAATAAACCCACATACAGGCTAAAGAGCTTACCAGAGGTCACTCCAACTCCAACCTCAAACTCCGGTAGGTGTCACTCCTTCAAAACCCACAACTGGGTTTTCCCCAGGGTTCAAGTTCATAACAGTCTGGTTCTGAATCTAAGACAGTTATGACTTTTGATGTCCAGTCTTCAGGAACAGGTAAGTCAGCAAAGACCCTCTCCCTCAGACCATTGCTTCAAAAGGAAGGGTTTTTGCATAACCACAGGTGGGAATTTGCATTAACCTCTCCATAAGTCTTTCCCAGGAAATCCACTTCACCAGTATTGTCCCAAAAGTCCATTCTCGTCTGGCATATTGTTCAATATAGACCTTTGATTATCCAGGCCTTACATCCCATCTTCCCCTTCAAGAGGTTACATACAATCCCGGCCCCCAGTAATACATGAACCATTCATTAAAATGATGACCCCAAAGATACTTAAACTTAATTCAATAAGATCTCCCAAAGATATTGCTGGCAATTGCCATATCTGTCACCAGAGCTGTCCCTAGGTACAGTAAATCAGGGTGGCCACCCCAAGCCGCACGCTCTGGGGGGCCCCGTGGCAGCCACCCCAAATCGCCATACCCTAGGGACAGCTCTGTATGCGTGTCATGCAGGGGGTGCTAGGCCGGCCCAGAGAGGGTGGGGTTAGGGTGCGGGGGGCCAGGCTAGCCCAGGGGACCAGCAGGAGTCCTGGCGCTGGTAGCGGGGGTTGGGCCTGCACTCACTGGCAGGAAGTGGCAGCAGTGACCCCCTCCCACCCTGCTGGCTCCTGGCGTCGCTTGGGGGAAGGGTGGAAGCCGGAAAGAGGGGGGACGGGGCAGAGCAGGGGTTGGAAGAGGCAGGTGGGGTGGGGTCTGGGGCAGAGGAAGGGGGTGTCCCAGGTCCCACACCCTTCTAGGGACGGCCCTGTCTGGCACAATACCAAAGAGAAGGCAGAATTTAGTTTTTTGGGATTATTCTTGGTGCAGAGGTAATGCCAACTGGCCCCCATTGGAAGTGGAGTCTCATTGTGCTAGGTGCTGTATGGACAGACAGGAAGACACACAGACCTTATAATCAAAGTCTAATAAACAACTCTGTTTAAAAAAAAAAACACCTATGATGTGTGGTATCATAAGGTGCTTCTGTGTGGACCACCCTCCAGCAGCAGAACAGACATGCCTGCCTCAGTTTCCCTTCTTCAGAGTCCCTAGTAACTCAACAACAGCTCTCTTGCCTAATAATAATATCCCTCCTTGGTGCCAGTTTAGGACAAAAATATAAGGTCTATAGTCCATAACAAAGTCCATAAAAAACAGTCTATTTATCACCCCTCTGTGCATAGAGGCCTTAAAAATCCCATGACATGACACCCTGCATACCACACTCCAGCAACTTCCATCACATTCAGACTCTTCCCAGCAGGCCCACCCCCGCTCCCACTAGTTCATCCTCCTCACCCAGGGGAGCATCCCTCACTTCCCTTACTCCAGGACTCCTAGAGTGGCTGCATGGGAGATCTTACATCAGTACCCTCTGGCTTCAGCTCTCCAGCATGGAGATGTCAGCAGATAACCATTCGCCCTCAGCTGCTCCCCTGCCTTCAGCTTTCTCCACACTTGGCTGCAGATTGCTGGCCTTCAGCCCTCTTGGCCTTGGTTGTCTGGTTTGGGGAGGTCAGCCAGCGAACTCCTCTTTTTGCTTGCCTGCCTTCAGCCTTCCCCCAGGAACAGCCTACAGCTTCCTTTGGGGACCTCCTGTAGTCTCCTGCTCTCCCGGAACTCTCACCTGCTCACTCCCAAGTAGCTCTCACCTGCTCTTTTCCTGACTGACCCATGGTAGGGCCAGGTCCCTGGCCTTAAATGCAATTAGGAAGCAGCTGATGAGTCACAGGTGCATTGGCTTCTTCCTCCTGAAAGGGACCATGCCACCGTATGACAGGTATAACAAATGCATTTTGTTATATACTTTGCTTGAAGAAAATGAATTTTCTCCTCTCCCTCCAGACTGTATTGCTCAGCCGTGCAAGTGGCTAGACACAGACAACAGTAGGAACAAAGAAAGAGGACTGGCTACCGTAGGCCTGATTCTCCCATGCCTAGCAAGATGTAGTCTTTATACCCACGCAATGAGAGTGTCCAGTGGGTGTAAAATACAAACATTTGGATTATTACCACTCTTTTTGAACAATGTAAATAACGGCACAAGGTGTAAGGCAATGGAGAGTCAGACAATGAAGAACTATGGTCCTCTCTTATATTCACTGATCAGGGTTTTTATATTCACTGATCAAGTGTTGGGGATTCCATGTTCCAGCAAGAATGATTCTGCTACCACCCTCTTGGGGAAAAGTATAATCCATTCCTTCCATATCTGAGGTCTATGTTAGTGACTCCCCTTGATGCTAGTGAGCAGGACACACCCAAATTCAACATGTGACTGTGGACCTGCTCCTGTCTCCTAGTCTTAAAGCCTTCCACTATAAGGATGACATTCACAAGAACGCCCCCCCCCCCCACTCCTAAAAAAATCCCCTACTGCCCCAAGAAAGAAAAATGACTAAAAGCTAAAGATAAAATATCAAAAACAAAAGCCCTACCCCAATACTAGTATCTGAGCATCTTCCCCTTAAAACTGATAGCTTTAGAGAAGTCCCTGATGGACTTCATGGAGCCTCTGGCAATTCTCCATTTTGGGGGGTAAAAACTCTGCTTGGGGAAGGGTTTTTGTCTTTGTACACTAAAGATATCCCAGAATGCACCATCACTGTCATGATATACGGAATCACAGATCTTCTTAAACAGAAGGCTTTTGTAAGGAGAACTACTGTACACATAGACAAACTTCCATAGAATTTCAGTCCCAGCATTGTCTCTTTTGTTTACCAGTGATCACACCTTCTCTGGAACTCTGTACAGCATACAGATATATCTATATTTGATATTTGAATAATATACTTCAGGTGAACATATCACAATCACAAATGTCAGAAGTCTCGTTGCTCTCCATGGCTTTTGTGATGTCATAGAGATGCATTCTGGGATACATTCTATCCCAAAGCAGTACAAAGAAAAAAAATTAAAAAGATTAGTTAACATTTGTGCCCTATGCTGGATGCTCCTCAACAGCATGGTGGGAAGTTCACTCCACTGAAATCCGTGCTAAGATCATTTTTCATCTTATCGATCTCTCTTGGGATTTTATAGTAGTTTTCTTTCACAAAAAGCCTCCTGTTTAGGAAAGTTCTGTTATTCCAACTGAAACTTAACTTGATTTTCACGTTTGTTTTGCAGTTCACTTTTATGAGGAAAAGAGAGAAAGGAATGGATGGAACTGCGTTTAGGGAAGTCTGGGGGGAAAGGCAGGAGGGCTTTAGGAATCATAACAGTGGTATTCACAACCTGAGTTCAGCGGCCACTACTGCCACAAATCTCCTGTGTGATCGTGGGCAAATCGCAGAGGGCTTGTCTCCACAGGCCGTTATTCCAGAATACCTGTTCCTGATTAACTCCCTGTCTGGATGCTCTTAGGCTAGGTCTACACTAGCACTTTTGCTGGTATAAATTTTGTCGCTCGGGGGTGGGAAAAAATACCCCCCCCCAGCGACATAAATCACACCAACAGAAGCGCCAGCGAGGGCAGCGCTATGTCGGCAGGAAACTCTCTCCTGCCGATATAGCTTTTGCCACTCATTGTGGGTGGTTCAATTATGTCAATGGCAGAGCTCGCTCCCGTCAGCATAGAGCGGCTACACGGGAGATCTTACATCAGTACCGCTGTGCCCCTGTAAGGTCTCTGGTGTAGACATAGCCTTAGTTTGGAATAAGAGTCCCTTGTTCCAGATTAAATCATTCTACTTTCTTCTCTAGTCTTATCTTCTCTGGGAGTGGATTAGATTAATTAATTTAAATTTATTCCAGAATAAAAGCATCACATGGAGCACAAATGGAGTTAGTTGGTAGGAGTAAATCCTCTTTAAATTCAAAACGCACCTTATTCCAGATCAATTTTCATGTGTAGACAAGCCCTTAATTTCCCTGCCTCACATCTCCATCTGCCGACTGAGAATAATTTTCTCTCTTTCCTCCCACTCTCTGGCCATCTTAACTATTTAGAATATAAACCCTTTGGAGGAAGGACTGTTTCTTAATATGTACAATGCCTAGCACAATGTGTCGTGACCTCAGCTGGAGCCTTTAGACATGACTGTAATGACACACAAATAAATCAGAAGAAAAAGGAGAAGCTGGAGAGATAATAGTCTCACTACGGACTCCCAAAATTCCTAGCTCCAGCCCTGATTTCTTGGTTCAGTCTGTGGAAAATAAATTTCTGGTTTCTTCACTAAAAGCACAAGTATAATTTGATTCCCACTAGCCCATATCAACACATGTGGTTTTAAAAATCACCACACCATAGAAGCAGATGTTTCCCAGGATAAAGCTCCCTACAGTTGATTCCCGGGCTCACATATATGAGTATTTTATTAATAGGATTGGAAGGGTTAGATTTATATTGGTAAATGCCAGTAAATGCCTATCTCACTATATGCCACAAAGTGATGAAAAAGTATTTCCATTGATCATTAAAATTTACAGATATGTAGCCCTTTTCTTACTTTGCCTAAAAACTTAAGAGGCAAAACTCAAGAATGAGGGCCTGCAGCTGGGGCTGGGATCAGCTAGCTAACCGCAGCTGAAACCCCTAATCGGCCAGATTGCCTGATTAGCTGAGCAGCATTGCCAGGACGACTCCAAACGTAAGCCCAGCAGTAGCCCTTGGCCAGTGGCTACTCAAGGCTTACGCTTGCAGCTGCAATAGCTCCTGTGCCTGTCTTGTTCCCAGCTTTGCTCAACCCCATTCCTCCTTAACTCCTGCCCTGCTCAGTTTCTGATCCCATCTCTGACCCTGGGCTCTGATTCCAGGATCTTGACTCTGGCTCCACCCACTAGGCTGGGCCACCCAAGCCCCAGCCCTTGATGCAAAATCCAAAATCTAAAAAAAATGCTTAAAGTCAGATATTGATATTATCCATCAAAATCATAAAAATTGAATTCTGCCAAGCCTATTTATTAAGCATAAATTGTTGCTGTCAAATTAGTAACATTTTCTGGGAATAGGCATTCCCCAAGTACCTGCTCAGCCTGCACCATTTCTTCACATGGGGTGGAAAGGGAAAAAAAAATAGGGAGGAGATAATATAATCTTATTCATTTATACCTACGCTGCTCTACAAGGATGGTATTATGTTAGGGTGACCAGATAGCAAGTGTGAAAATTCGGGACGGGGCTAGGGGGTAATAGGAACCTATATAAGAAAAAGCCCCAAATATCAGGACCGTCTCTATAAAATCGGGACATCTGGTCACCCTATATTATGTACTAATCTCTAAGGCTCCAGTCCTCCAAAACTAAGCATATGTTTGAAAGATTGTGGCATTAGGGCTCATTGAATTCAGTGGAAAGATTCCCACAGACATCATTAGTCTTTGGATCAGGACCGTAGAGTATAAATTCTTTGGGGAATGGATGGATATTCCTGTGTGTTTGTATAGCACCTGACACAAGGAAGCCCCAGTCCTGCATGTGTTTTTCTTTAATTACCATAATAATATTTGTTCTAGGTGTGGGTAGGAAGGCTATTGTGTTCTACTGGGCTGACTACATGACATCCTCAATGTATTCTATTGTATGTAAGTTCTTATCCCACCCTCATCACTGTAGTATCTAGTTTCAGAGTAGCAGCCATGTTAGTCTGTATTTGCAAAAAGAAAAGGAGGACTTGTGGCTCCTTAGAGACTAACCAATTTATTTAAGCATGAGCTTTCATGAGCTACAGCTCACTTCATCGGATGCATAAAGTGAGCTGTAGCTCATGAAAGCTTATGCTCAAATAAATTGGTTAGTCTCTAAGGTGCCGTAAGTACTCCTTTTCTTTTTACTGTAGTATCTGAGTAGCTTCCAGTAGCGCAGTTGACTGAGTATACAGATACACTGTAGTATCTGAGTATCTTCCAGTAGCAACTTGACTAACATCTGTCGTGTGGTTCATTCTCTATTTCACCATCTCCCCAGAGAGTGAATTGGGTGTGCAGTGAAGTACTTGGGTTCCACTATTATCACATCTTCCATCTTATAAACTATGTCTTTCAGCTGTCATCCACCCATTAACTATGAAGTGTAGAGTCTAATGCCTCCAATCTGTCAATGTATTTTTAATGGATCTTATGAATTTCATTGTTTATCATGGGCTGCACTGATAGTTTGGAATGCTCTCTCCTTCAAGATTTTAGATCTTGTCAAGATTTTAGATCAAGTCAAAGATCTTACCACAAGAGTCAGACAAATGAAAGTGCTGAAGGTGACAGAGGCAGCCAAAGGGACATGGAAGTCAAAGCAAATTTAAAATAAAATAAATAAGTCACTTTAATTTTTCAAGTCAGTTTCATGGGGAAAATTTTCAAAGGCTTAATGGCCGATCAGGAAGCTGGAGCCCTAATTGTTGTTTGGCCCTCTTTACAGAGCCTCAGAGTATGCCTTTGAGATATTTTAACACTCACATTCCCATGAGTCAGTTAGGTTGTTCAGATGGCTCATTCATCAACACATGAAGCATTATTTTCAATAGCTGCCTGGTCTTTTGCCATTGTATTGGCTAATAAAAGCTAATGGACAAAAAAGCACCTTTCCTCTTCTTAGTAAGCTGCCATTAAGCTACACATAATATTACTTAGCACTTTACATCTTCAAAGTTCTGTACAAATATTAAGTAACAGGACCACATGGTAATTGTCAGCTACAATAATGAGCAAACAACATGGCATTTATGGTAACCGTACCGAGCAGCCAGTTTTAGGGCGTATCTACACTGTAAGTCTTTGTCTCAAGGGATTTCGTTATAACAGGATTGTACCCTGACCGTTATAGAACAGTTTGGACCTCACTGTATTGTAACCATGCTGCAAGAATACATTATAGCCCTGTAAAGACCCCAGGACAAGAACAGCTGTTCAGCATAGATGGTTCATGGCTAAATTCTAGGTTAAGAACCAAATTAACTTACAATTGATTAGGAATTAAAAGCACAATGGCGAATCTAATCCAAACGTCCTGTGGAATGGACACCAGCCCGGAATAGTGGAAACTCTTGCCTCCAACCTTCAAAGCTAACAACAGCTTTTAACCCCAGCATGATTTTTTATTTAGTGTTAATTAGGGGACTGGCAGCAAAAAATCAATTAATTAATTACATGCATAGCCACTGTAATGCACACAACTGAAATCAAAGGCAGTCAGATTATCTTGCATCTGTGGAGGAAAAGCTGTTGCAAGACTACTGGACAATGGCACTCCATTTCTTTACAAATTTCAAAAAGGAAAAAGCGTGGTTAGGCAAATAGGAGGCAAACGAAGACTCTTCCTGGCCTCTAGTGAAGGTCATTCTCCTGTCTAGACACCACAAAATTATGCCTGTCATGGGTAACAGTTATCCCTGGTTTCTATGCTTATTTTTGCCTTTGGAATATACCAGATTGCAGGAATTTTCAAGATACTATCCTCGGGATGCATCACCTCTAGATATGCCACGTTGCTCTGTAATGCCTGCAATTTAAACAGCGTCCAAAGAGTGAGGTAAGGTCCTAGCATTCCCCTCTAAGGGCTATCAGTTCCCATTCACTGAGTTTCATCCTGGTGCAGCAATTGTTCTGTTTCCACCTACATGGAAGTCACAAGGGTTCTGGCTTCCAATACCCCTGGATTCCCAAAACTGCATGAAGGGTCCTGTGCCACTATGGTCCCCTCTCCCACTCAGCATTCTGCCACTCGGTGGATGAACAGCACACAGGAGATACCATGAGTTGCCCCATAGACCACCCCCATAGGGGAGCAGGGTTCCAAATTTCAAGGTGGGAGAGTGGACAGTGGATCAGATAATGAGCCCTTTGGGGCTGGTGGGGTGAGAGAGATCTTTTGCGTGGCTCGAGGGGAGGGGGAAATGATGCCACAAAGGCAGCACCCCTCTTTCATGTCTCCCCAGCCCCGATCCACTCCAGGGGGATACAAACATTCTGATATTTCACCTACTTGAGTAAAATTACGTAATAAGTTTGTTAAAATGCCCAAGATCTGATTAGCTAAATAACATTAGAGACAGTGATCAGTGGGTGTTAATCAGTACTAATTACAATAGAGTTCCTGTCAAATTATATGGTACATAAATATGGCCTGACAAACTCATTCAATAAAAAAAAGAGCAAAAGAGAGAGAGAGAGAGAGATGGCAAGTATATATGCTGCTGGGAATCATCAACTGGCAGACATCTCACTCACACAGAGGGATGTGTGATAAAACAGTCAATTCCTACTAGCAGTAACAGCACGTGCAAGCTATATAAAAGGCCTAAGCTAAAGTCCATTTGTGAAGCAAAATTATCTGCCAATATCATTATTGTCTGGTTTGCAGTAGCCTTTATAGACCCCAACTGAAATCAGGTCTCCATTGTGCAAGGGGCTGTACAAATATATTATAAGAGACTGTCCTTCCCCCCCAAGAGCTTACAATCAAAATGGGCAAGAAAGAGGAAAAAGGTTGTATGCCCATGTTTCAGATGAGGGAACTGAGCCCCAGTGATCATATGCAACTTACCTAAGGTCACACAGTGAGTCTATTAGAGCCCATATCTCATGGCTGCTAGTCCAGTGTTTTAACCACAAGGTCATCCTTCCTCTTAGTTCAGCTGTGTGATTTTCACAATGGAACTTGTATCCAGGTAAGGGCAGGAGGAAAGTAGGGGGGAGTTAGAGCTTTTTGAGTTGAAGATGTGAAAGCAAGAGGCTTAAATATATGCATGTGTGCATGCAAATGTCAGTTCTAAACAGAGCTCTGGATCATTTTCTGATATTTTGTTTTGCTTTGGCTGTATCTTTTGTGCTATAGAGAACTTCAGAGTTCATTGCTTGGTATGATTTCATAACAGCCAGTTAACATGGTTCTGCACATCCTAATTTTGAGTATTTTGATAGTTAATCAACAAATACTCCCATCCTAATTGTATTTCCAGTCTGCCCAGTGTCTGCCAATAACAGCCAAGTTTTGGAAGAGACAAATGGAAGTGTTACTGAGCCTCTACCTGTGGCCTTATAGGCTCAACCAATTTATCAGTGCCATGAAGGAGAATAAATATTTATAAATGGATGTGTCAGCTGTAATGCGATAAACTATCTCCAGTTGTCACATGGCTGGATCAAATTGCATTAAAATACTTCTAAACACTAAGAAAATGTCTGAGGCCAGTGTATGTGAGGGAGAAGGAAAGAGAATATATATATCAGAAAGGTCCTACAGAGGTAAAGGACAAATAAACCATTTACTGTTTTAACTTTGCACTATTCTTTTTGCTCTTGGTTTGCGAAGCGTAAGTAACCTGCTGATGTATATTAAAACTCTCTTGACTAACCCCAGTTTATTGTAAATATTACAGCAAATCCATTGTAAACAGCAGCAAGAGGCTTTTGGGAACCCATTAATCAAAATAAACTGCTCTGGAAATACCTTTGCTCAGCTTGTTTAACTGGGACTGCAGCTCCACACCGCATAGCTGATTTCAAAATATACAATTTATTGCCTTGGATGGCTTTGCTCAGGGCTGGATCTAAATTCCTCTGGGTACTTTAACATACAGTTAATCAAAACACAATGCCACCTCTATCATATTTACAATCTGGCAGGCAATTAGTCAATAATAAATAAAATGCATTGGAAAGACAAATGATATTGCTATGTCTGTATCAATGTGCTTATAGGCTCAAAAGATTTATCAGTACCACTGGAGAGAATAAATATTTATAAGTGGATGTGTCACTCATAATATGATAAACTATCTCCAGTCATCACATAAAGCATGCATATTTTCAAGTTGACATACTTTATTAACTACCTAATCATTTTTCAAAAGGTGTTTTTCAACTTTATTAGCCACACTTAACTGGAGGAATCTATTCTTATTTTGAATATATGTAAAGCAGTAGCACCCAGGAGCCCCAGTCAGGATTTGGATCCCATTGTGCCAGGAGATGAACAAAGAGAATAAAAAGGGATTTGGGGCTTTGAGGGCTTTGGTGGGTTTTTTTGCAAGGGGTGGGAAGGGAGCTTGTTTTGTTTTTTAAACCACAACAGAGCACTCTGGCCCCAGACCTGCAAATACTAATGACATGCCTAAGATTACGCCTGCATGTAGAGCTGCCTAAAAATGGGGAGGGTGGAACTATTTCTCTCTCGCTCACTCACACACACACACACACACACACACACCTCCTGGGTTTTTTTTTTTAAATGTCAAAATTACCAATGTCATGATCATTTTGAGATTTGACATTTTATCAACATTGCAGATATTTGGACTAATTCTACAGCTGATTAAAAAATGGGAGGTGAAGTTGCTGAAAGAGTTACATCAAAAGTTTTCCAGCAAACTTTTTTTCCCCAAAAATTTGAAACTTCAAAAACCATGAACTTTGCCTATAACTCCTGTTGATTTAAGTGGAGTGACTCAGGGTAATAAAATTAAGAGTGGGCATTAGGCCTGATCTACACCAGAAAGGTTTATTAGTATACCGTAGTTATTTCTGTTTCCAAAATAGTTATACTAGTAAAAGCCACAGTGTGGACACAGTTCTACTTGTTGAAAGGTGTTTTATACTGGTATAGTTATTCCTCTTCCAAGCAGGAATATCTCTATCTCTGAAAGTGCAGTATAAAGCTCTTTTATACCAATATAACTGTGCCCACACTGGGGGACGAGTACTTCTGTAACTATACTAGCCTATAGTTAAACCTGTATAATTGTCTAGTATAGACGTGGCATAACTGTTTGCAAGATGAGCTCTCTGACTGTTTCCTTGTAGACAGACAATTATCCACGGATTAGCCTGGCTGCTATTTACAAGAGAGTTTTTTAGTTTTATTTTATGGTCAGCATCTGATTGAAAAGATAAAAATCATCTGCTCTAAAATACCTTTCCACCATTTTACAAACATTAATGGCCCAATAATTGTGCTTATGCTTAAAGGGAAAACAAGAGATAAATCCTTGAACTAGTTCAATAAGTTACTAGAATACTCAAAGGACAGATGTTTCTTTGTTTACATATGCACTCAGACACTGTTCCTCTGGGTTTTTCCTGCCCCAGGGGACTTTGCTGTACTTGACTTGCGCGTTGAAGTTTGTGGGTAAGTAGTGGAAATTGGATACTTTCCACATTGCAAATCACTGTCATATCAGTTAGACCTGATAAAATTTTAAATACTCCCTTGAATGAAGTTTCTAAAATGTTGCTGTTGTTATCCCATTCGTTTTACATTTGAGTTTGGCAACTGATGCCCTTAGTTAACGTTCAGTGTCAACAATGTCATGCTGTTGCTCTTAGAAATGTGTCAAAGTACTGTAGCATGATCTTGTTGCATTTAAAATTAACCACAGGAGTAGTGTTGTGCCAATTTGTTGCATTAACTAGAGGACCAAGCCAATGTATTTGTCACATACATAGAGAGAACATGAACAGCAAACATTTAGAAGGAGAAACTTCCATTCCCTCCTGTTCTTTGCTCGTAGCCTGTATTTTCAATTAATTGTAAAGTTTGCTTTTCCTTTGCCCATCATCAGTTCGTACCCTGACTTAGTAGGGGCAAAACGGAGGTAAGATTATGTTGGAAGCTAAACAGATGGTACAAGTTTATTGGGGTAATAGGATGAGGCACCTGAGTTTACATCTCCTGCACTGATTTTCAGCTTCTTTCTTATTCTGTTCCATATCTCTCAAAGGAATTTACACTGAAGTTAGGAGGTAATCTTAGACTTTGTGTTGGCTAGGGGGAAACATGCATTTTTAAGAAGTGTTATTTAACCCACATTATTTAACACTTCTTAAAAATGCACCTCTTCCCCCTCCTCCCCCCGAATATGGACACAACCATAGAGCTGCTGTCTGCAAATTACTGCTCTGTATAAATCTTCAGTTTCTTAGAAGCTACATGAATGACGGTTCTCAGTATTCTAGTACTGGATAGTCTATGCCACTTTAGTTGCAGCATTGTCCACTCAGCGTTAGACCTCTATCTAGTTTGCACCACTTGCGTTTGAGTTATAATATCATCCTTTGTAGAGCCTCCTGACAATTTTTTTTTCTGCAATTCACACACCCCAAAAAAAGCCATTTGTTGGTTAGACAAAACACATTAAATTATTTTGCTTATTCACCTTAACACAAATAAGATTTTAGGTCAGAAGGAAGAATCCATGAAGTCTATCATGTCCATTTCTGTCATTAAATTAAACAGTGGTAACCCACCATACTACACTGATCTTGGAGTATGTACCATTACCCTCCAGAGAATGGAATCAGAACTGTGTATTGTTTGGCATAGGCCCCATACAATCAAAAGCTAATGGAGATTCTTTGGCTTGAGTGAAAAGGACCTCAAGTGGTGGAGCTAAGCATGAGGATCCGAGTTCCATCCCAATTATCACCATGAAGTTCAGCGTAGCCATGAGTTTCACATAGTAACAATTATACAGTTCCATGTAGCCACCAATTTGTCTCATTTTTAATTTGCCCTCTAAGTAATTCTATATTGCTCCTTTATCAGATTGTTTATACTATATATTCCTACTACTGCTTTTAGTCATTCATGATTTTTGTGTGCAATACTCTCCCTAAATGCCTTTGGCATTCATTTCTCCCCCGGTTTAAGTTCACACATGACTGCTTTTGTCAAGTTACTTAAGAGAGACTTAGAGTGGACTGAAGTAATGATCATCAGGATCATTCACTTCACCAATGTGTTGAACTCCAAATCTGCATGTCTACATATTTCCGATGACGTGGCTCCTAAAGCAAAGAGCGTGACTTGAAAGAAACATTAGCAAAACACACCATTATTTCAATTTCAAACAATCTGAAAACAGTGTTATCCTTGTATTGCCTACATTTTATAGGTCTCAGAGTAGCAGCCGTGTTAGTCTGTATTAGCAAAAAGAAAAGGAGTACTTTTGGCACCTTAGAGACTAACCAATTTATTTGAGCATAAGCTTTCGTGAGCTACAGCTCACTTCATCGGATGCATTGAGCTGTAGCTCACGAAAGCTTATGCTCAAATAAATTGGTTAGTCTCTACGGTGCCACAAGTACTCCTTTTCTTTCTACATTTTATAGGCGACCTTACTAAAGAAGGGTAGTTTCTAATACTGTATGGGGACCCTCCAATTAAAAAATTCAGGGATGGGATTCTGAAAGGAACACAAAGGAGTCAGAGACTCAACTGCTGCTGAATTTCAGCCTAAATTGTTTTCAATTGAATTAATTTTAAAAAATGAGACTGGCATATTGGGCCTGATCCAGCATCAGTCCTTACTCAGGCACAGAACTCCCATGGAAGATGGATGGTTATACTGAATCAGGCCCACTATGTTTTATAAAACCCCTTTTAAAATTCCAGGCTCCTGCCCCAAAAAAGTTGGGTCTAGACAAGTAGACAGCATCCCTTTAACAGAAGGGAACAGCTCGTTATTCTAGTAGATAAGCTTGATTTCAGTAACTTGCTTGTGATTGTCATCCTAAGACTTGTCCTCGCTGGGTTGTTAGAGGGGAGGGGGTTTTTTTGGTGGGGGGAGGTTGATTTGTTTAAAGGAATGGGGCAGATGGGTCACACAATGTAAGCCGCTCGTGCAGATACACTGCACCAGTATATTAAGTAATGCATACTGGTGCACCTGATCCCAGATTCAAATCAAAGCAAGCTGCACTGGTGCAAGTCACATTTGACAGTGATACAGTGCAAAAAACCCCTAAAACAACCACAAAACAAGTGAAGGTAAGTTTCTAGAGAGACTGCAGAAGGACTACACTAGAGGGGTCCCAGCCATTATGGCTATCGTTGAAGGGTGGATGCAATAGGACCATAAAAAAACAGCTGGCGTGTTCTCTGAAGCAGTGAGCCAGAAACCTGCTTGTCTATCTAGTGTAAACAGCAAAACATTTCCTGGAGAGAGAACAATACACTGGCTTTCTGGAAATGCTTGTAAAAAAACCCTCCATGATCTGGGAAACACCACTGGGACACAGATGACAGCTCACCAAGAGAATACCATACCATACAAGTGAGAAAACAAGCTTGGCTGCATAGCTTGGTGGAGGGAGCTGGTTTAGGGTAGCTGAGACACAAAAGGATTCTATTGTGTGGTCTATACAAGAGGCTTGGAAGTTCCAGGAAATAACTTTCCCATCTCCACCATTGCACAGGGCCTCCATGCTGCCTTCCTGGCCCTGTGAGCCTTCTAGGGCAGGCTAAATGTGAGACATAGGAGGCAGGGGATAACTCCATACCCATGGGCTCTCTGATCTAGGGCTACACCTTAGGGCTGCCCTCAGTCTGCTTCAGCAGCTGCACCAGCCCCCACAGCTTCTGATCAAGGAAGGCACAAGCCAGAGCTGGATCCAGGGCCTGCTCCATGGATATACCCAATGTGTGACTGCCAAGGGCCTTACCTAGTGCATGGACAGAGACAACAATTATACACCAAGCTAAACAGCCAGCACCTATGAGCTGGGGGAATGACTCAGTGAGGTGGGGCAGGGGCAGGAATGGGTCTGCTGCAGTTCCAGCAGGGTCTTTTCTTCAAGGTTGAGAGTCTATAACAAGAAAGTAGCCTCAGTTGCCAGTCTGAAGGTTCATATTCTCCCCAGCTGCTGTTCAGCTAGTCTCATGACCCCCTGAGTGTGGAGATCAACCATTTTCCCAAAGGATGTCTCCCAAACGCAGCCCTCCCGCACAAGGACCTGTTCCAGGGTAACGAAGCAGCTTAGCTGGAATTATCCTCTTGTACAGTAGGGGCAAGGTAATATCTCTGGACCATATCACAGGGTCAGATTCTGGAGACCTCGGGCCGGCATAAAGCCCATAAACTTCATTGCAAGTTTCCCTGCATGACTGGGCATGAGTGGGACAGGGTGTGATTGGAGGACAGCTAAGTACAGTAGAACCTCAGCGTTACAAACACCTCGAGAATGGAGGCTGTTCATAACTCTGAAATGTTCGTAACTCTGAACAAAACGTTATGGGTATGTTTTCAAAAGTTTACAACTGAACATTGGTTTAGTACAGCTTTGAAACTTTACTATGCAGAAGAAAAATGCTGCTTTTAACCATCTTAATTTAAACGAAACAAGCACAGAAGCCGTTTCTTTGCCTTGTCAAATCTTTTTATTTATTATTTCCCGTTCTTTTTTAGTAGTTTACATTTAACACAGAACTGTACTGTATTTGCTTTGCGTGTGTGTCTCTGCTGCTGCCTGATTGCATACTTCCAGCTCCAAATGAGGTGTGTGGTTGACCAGTCATTTTGTAACTCTGGTGTTCGTAACTCTGAGGCCCTACTGTAAAGGGAATCATTCCACCTGTGCAAATAAGCTGATGTTTGCTGAGCTTGCATAAGTTTGGGATGAGGCTCAGACTGTCTGACCATGAACCCCAATTTCAGTGCAAGTGGATGCCACAGAGGGCATCCCAAATTTGGCTCCATCCCATTCCCAAAGAGGATTTGAATAGGATATGCAATCCTGCACCCACAGTGAACTAAGCTGCCAGAGGCAAAACAACCAATCAGGAGTCAAAGCTTTGCCTGTGGTTTGTTTGTTTTACACGGGATTAACTGCAGTGGCTGTATTTGTCCCAACTTCATCTTGCTAAAACATTCCTATAAGAAATACCCAGTGACCTGCAACAAATAGCTCCAGAGCTTAAGATAGAGCTCTGCTACTGGGAAGTCTAAGTAGCAGGGACAGATAATGCCTGAGCTCATACACAGAACAGGAGAATGCTCTGATTGTGAAAGGTTATTAGGGTGTTTAGTAACAGATGGGGGCCCAGATGTAGAAACAATTGTTCAGCTAAAGATCTTTCAGCAGAAGATGATTGGTTTATTCAACAATGTCAAGATTCAGAAGGACATTTGAAGGAGCAAAATTCCTTACGGCAGTGTACTATACCAACCATCATTTCATTTCTAGTAATTGAACAAAATTGCAAACAGCTGGTGGATTGTTGGAAGATTTTAAAACACTTCTTTCCAAGGTATTTTATTACTGTTATAAAACACATACACTCACCACACATTCCCCTCCTCTCCCAATAGTGAACTTTTATACCACTCATCAATTTTTACTTTTAAAAACTTCTGATTCATTGACACTGCAGCTTAGGAGGATTTCTGCCCCTGTTTCTGCACAATAGTGGGTTCTCAACCTTTTCCACAGTGACACCTTCACCCCTTACAACAGAAAAGAGTTCCAGGACCCCTCCCATCTAGTCATGAAGAACAGGACGGTGCTCACAACCTCCTTGGGGTCATGACCCACAGGCTGAGAACCCAAGGTTTGCAGGAAACTGTTAGGTAGTTTCTAAAATGAGACAGAAATTTTACATTCTGGATAAGTGACTTGCTTCCCATCATGCTGTGAGGGTTCTCCAAGCATCACAGCAACTAGGGCTAGATTTTCAATATTATGCCATTTCACATGTTGAGATGTGCTCGTGAGTGTTCACTTTTGTGCCTCATAACCTTTGCTAAGCTTGAAAAGGCAAAAACTAAATGCTCAGCTTGCCGCGTGTCCCCCGCATGTTCTTTGTGGATGTCTTACCATCAATTAGCTCTCAACATGGCCAAGCCTTCCTTCTCCCCCAAAAGTTCTTCGCTTTCCCCGTATTCTGTCCCCATCGGCACCATTACCATGCTCCCCAGTAACCCACATACCTGTTGAGTCTGTCCTCTGAACACGCACATCCTATATCCAAATCCTGCTGCTCTTCCTCTATAGCATGCCTAAGACATAGTCTTTCCTCTCTTTTTCTCTCCCTCTACACAACTAAAATACCTCTATTTCCCCTCATCACCTTCTCTCCTATGTACACGAACCTCCTCTTCTCTGGTCGTCCCAACACACACATCACTCCCTTTAGGTCCGTTAAGAACATTGCTGCTAAAATCTTCTTCCTTGCCTATCCTGACAATGTCACCTGCTCCCTGAGTCCCTCCACAAACTCCCCCTCCACACCATATCAAATACAAGCAGCTTGTCCTGCTCTCCAATGCCCTCCTTTCTCTGGTATCCTAAGCAGGGAGAGGCTCTCAAGTTACCTCCCCAAACACCTTGCCACCCCACCTACCCTCTGCCTCACTCACCAGTGAGACCAGCCTTGATCCACATCTCCCAGAAGCACTACTGTTCCATGCTGCCACTTGTGCATGGAAGCCCTCCCTGAAATAGTTGGTCAAGCCACAATCCTTGCTTCTTGCAAATTCCCCCCCTCAAGATACCAGTTCTGTTGTCTCTCGTTGAGTAAATTGCCAACTGGTAATAAACAAGCAGGAGGCCAGCCAGGATTACTGACACCAGTGATATCTTTTGTCTGCCTACTGTGGGATTCTTACACCTCCGTCTGAAGCATCTGGTACTGGCCACTGGGGGAGAGAGAATACTGGACTACATGAACGTGGGGTGTGATCCAGTTTGGCACCTTCCATGTTCATTTATAGCCAGAAAAAGCTTTGAAACTTGCAACGTGTGTTTAGAGTCAGAATCTAGGGCCATGTGTTCCCATCACTGTTCCCCTGATCTCTCCTTCCCCAGTCCCCCCATTTATTTGCGAAGCTCACTTGTTAGGTCTTATCCTAATTTAGTTTGTAAGTTCTGCAGGGTGGAGACTCTTATGATTGCGTAGCAGCAAGCAAAACAGAGCCCTAACTTGAGTGGGGCCACTGAGCACTATTATAAAAGCAATCAACAGAAAAAAGTCACCCCAGTGTAGCACATGTACACAGTGCTGTGCACAAACCTGTGGTGATGTCAACACTCAGCATTTATACATGGTAGCACTTTTCATCCAGAGATCCCAAAGCACTTTACCACCATGAGGCAACACAATGTTACGGAGGGGGAAACTGAAATAAGGCGACATGAAAAACCAAGGTCATCCAGCTAGTCAATGGCAGCCAGATGCCTGTAATTCTGTGACTGGTGGGGCAATACTGTGCTTTGTCCTATGAATTATACCATGAGTTCAAATGCAATTCATTATGACAACACCTCCACGACATTCCTAATAGCATAATAATGGTAATTTGCAGCCAGGGTCATAACTGAACTTCATCAAAACCCTTTAGAAGTTGAGAATGAACAACAGCAATGAAATGTGCCTTCTGCAAAGAACACAGTACACTGTTTGGCTACAGGCAAGTACAGTCAAAGTCAAGAATAAAGCAGGGGGTTCAAATTGCCTTAATTTTAATGGCAACTTTAACCAATCTGTTGGAAGCTGTCTCCCATCCTGACAGTGACTCCCTTAACTGTGAACTAAATTTATATATGTAATATCTAGGCAAATAAGGGTGCCTGGAATTACAAACTCAACTCTAGTAAAACATCTATGGAAGATTACATCTACCACAGTCAAGACTCTGCCCCTCCAATGAGCCCATACCCAGCCCTATTAAAATCAGAGGCTGTAGTGGGGCCTCAGGGATCTGACGTGCAGAACTCATTGCAGGATCAGAACCCAGTTTAGCAACTCCTTCTTTTCTTCCTCTTCTGTAAAACTAATGTGAGCACAGAGTCAGCGCACTCCAAGTGCTTTAACAAAGAACTGGCCAATGACTTGTCAAAGAGCCCCGCTGTCCCTTACTTACATTCCTCCTACAACATAATCTGGTCCTTTCTGCTGATTGGACTACCAACAACTCTACAAGTTCAATCAGAGTGGTATAGCTGCAACGATGGAAGATGTTTTTCCATAGTTGTACAACCACCACCTCTCCAAACACCCATCATTAGGTTGATAGAAGCATTTTCTGTCAACCTACCTCCATCTATACTGGGGGGATAGGCTGGCACAGCTTTGGTCCTCGGAGGTTGGGTAAGGGGGGAGATTTTTCACAGCCCTGAGCAACATAGCTATGTCAACCTAAATGTTAAGTGTAGACCAGGCCTCACTGGAGGGGACATTCTCTGGAGGTGAATGCTTTGATTCTTCTAAATTAGAGATCGGCCGAAGCTGTGGAGTCCAGCAGTTCAGCAGAGTTTAGGATCCAAAGGTTTGGTCTGAGTCTCTCTAAACCAGTGGTGGGTAACCTGCAGGTAACCTGCTGCACATGGCCCGTCAGAGCAAGCCACTGGCGGGCCATGTGCGGCCCGCAGGCCACAGGTTGCCCACCACTGTTCCAAACACTGAAACAATTGAAAATGAAAGTTTCACAGGGTGGATGCTCCACAAAAACAATAAAATAAAATCTGTAACCAATGAGTCTAATTTTGTAATGGATTTGTTTCAGCCACACTCTCACCCTTTGCTTTGAGATGAATGTTCAAGGAAAGCAAATGTCAGTTGATACTCATAAGTGTTTATGGAAACTAAGTGTTAGATCCATGCACATGAGGACTAGTACCAGAGATGTTTGCATAAAGACCCTCAGATACCATGACTTTCAGTTTTAAAAGCATGATCCTCTACCACTTGAGTGTAAAAATAGCAACTTCAGATAACAGCTGTAGTAGACTTTTCTACTCTTACGTGAACCATTTATTAGAGGGGAACACTCTTCTTCTGCAGGCTGCACAGACATTCATGCAGCTGTGGAACAGAAACATTACTATGTGACTTATCCAACACAATTGGAAGTGACAATATTCAAAGAACTGCTCAGAATCAATCCAGTATGTCTAGTCAATAGGGGAATGGATGGAGACTCAGAAGAGCTGGGTTCTATTCCCATTTCTGCCCTTGACCAACTGGGTGACCTTGGGCAAGACGCTGTTACCTGTGTCTCTGTTTCCCTTTGTCTATCATGCCTACTTACACTGTTAGTCCGTATCCTGAAGAGCTGTCTCTCACCATGTGAATGTACAGTGCCTAGCACAATGGAGCCATAATATCTATTGGGGCCCTTTGACACTACTGTAATATAAATAGTATGCTACAAATAAAGTTTGAAAAAAATCCATTAGATTCCATCCAGAACAAATAAACTCAAGGAAATCACTGCCTACATGTGGATATTCCTTGAGCAGAGAGAAATTCTAGTTTCATCAGATAAATTATTCATAGCAAATTATGCACTCAGCTCTAGCAGTTTAAAAATTTGCAACAACCATTTGTTTTACAAACTCCCAGCCTGGATGCAAAGTAATCCTATATGGTTATCGCTTTCAATGCATAAATGCTCAGTGCTAAGCTAAAATTGTCTTCTGCTGGCACCTCCCAGCCAGCCTAAGTCAGGCTTTGGAAATACAAATTCCAGCACTGTCTAACTATAAAATTGTCTATACTCAGGCAGATTCTTAATCCCCAGACCACAGACATCCATCTTAAAATGTTTCATTTATATGGTTGTAAAATCTCGCAACAACACATAAATCCTGACGCCCAAAGAAAGCTTTAAAGAGGAAGCCTGTTTAATTTGCAAGTTCAGCATGTCAGGATGACTGGCAATACACTCGAGTCCTAAATTCCCCCTGAAACTTCTTTTAATAACTTCATACCTATCAATGTGTTATGCACAAGTTCTTACTCATCGTGACAGTAAGGGAAAATCTGTTCCATAGCTCTTTTCTGCATCATAGTAGCACTTAAGACCCAGTCAGAACAGGGGCCCCATCATGCTGGACACTGTACATACACAAAGAGCTTACAATCCACACAGACAAGACAGCCAAAGGGGCGGAGAAAGGAAGTATTACTGCGCACACGTTACAGAGAGATTAAATGATTTGCCCAAACCACACAGGGAGTCTGTAGCAGATCTTGAAATGGAATCCATATCCGGTGAGTCTCAGTCCCTAGCTCAACCACAAGACCAGCCTTTCTCTTCCCCACATGCTCAATAGGGGGGCCCAGTTTTCAAACTCTGGTGTACATGAGAAGTACAGAGACATCATCAACTTCCCCAAGTGCCACAAAGGTGTTTAGGTCCTAAGATAGGAGTCCTCATTCAATTTTTGAGCACTGACACACTAAAATATCCCTTTCAACCATCTTCAGCATGCAGGCGTGGAATTTGGGGGCCTAATTTAGGTCCTCAGGTTAACTGGGCTCACACACCTAGTGTACTCATTTTATGACGTTCCATTTATCTTTTCCCTTCCCTCATAGACTATGAATCTACATGCATTTCTGTAGACATTTGTAAGGCACAAGATAAGAAGAGTTTTGGTGATGCTGCTGCTTTTCTGAGAATGGTGGGCCACAAATGTGTGAAACTTCAGTGTAAATTGATGACTATGCCCTAAACCTTTCTTTAGTTAAGTTGGGCAATCTGCACATGTTTTTATGCATGTACCTTCCTGTTCAGCTAGTCATTACTCACAGAACAGCTCATTCTGGTTGCTGTAGTCTTCAGGTTTTATTGTTTTAATTGGGCAAACACTACACACCTTGACTTTGCTCATGAAGTCTGTGGTGGGGCAGTGCCCCACCCCCATGCCAGATTGGGCTACAACAGGCTAGAGCAGCTGCGCGAGGTGGCAGCCAATCAGGGAGGGCCTGTTAGAGAGCCAGTCAGGACCAGTATTACAGCCAGCCAATCAGGGCTAGGCTAGTCCCTATATAAAGGCTGCCCAGGAAAGGAGCAGGCAGTCTCTCCCAGGCCTTTAGAGGGTAAAGGTCTATATCTTGTGTGAGGAGACTAGCACCAGGGACAGTGTAATGCTGGGCAGGTGTAGGGAGCAGAAGGGAACTCCCACCTGGTACCTGCCGGGCTGCAGGCCCTGAGAAAAAGGGCCTAGCCGGTGCAAAGGGGCTGAAGGGGAAATGGCCCAAGGAGAGAGATGGACAAAGAGAGAGAAAAGGAGGGCAGGCAAGAAGGCTGCTGCCAAAGGATCCCTGGGTTAGGACCCAGAGTAGAGGGTGGGCCTGGATCCACCCTCCTTGCACTTCCACCTGGCTGTTTGGAGTGGCCATCATGGGCTGCACCAGACCCATGCCAAAAGGGGTTAGACTTTGGCGTGTGGTTGGCCATTGTGGCTGGGGCAAAGAGAAGGACTGCTGATAACACCAAACCCTGGGAAGGGGGTGAGATGGGAGCAGTGGGCACTGCTGGAGGGCAGTGTCCTAAGAGGATGCTGGGAGCAACGTGGGTTGAGATGCCAATCTCGGGCAAGAGATGGGTGGGACACCACTGGCAGAGGGTGTGCTGCAAGAACTGAGCTAATTCCCAGAGTGAACCGCAGGAGGCGCTGGGGTGGTGAGTCCCAACCCCGTCACAAAGTCCAAAGCCAGCTTGTCACACCTCTATTAATTGTGTGTATACAATCAACTCCTAGTAATGAGTTACATTCTGTACATCTAATCTAAACATCTTTTTGCAAGCTCCTGATCTGCAATGCAAATGTGTAGATTTCTGATGAAGCTTTGATTCCATTTGAAGCGAATCTTCAAGGGCCCAATTCAATGCCCCCTGAAGTCAGTGAGAAGACTCCCATTGGTTTTGGATGGGGACCCAGCTGCACTGAAAGAACAGTGCTTCTGAGTTTCACAAAATGCGTTTCACCATCGTTTGTGAAATGAGGAGTCCAAAAAACAAATTAGCAGCAGCAGGAATATCAGTTAGTCCCCAAATTTCTTCTTTCTTATGGTACTTCTGAAAGATCACTGGTATATTAAACATGGAAGAGCTCATTCCTTATGCTCTATTGACACTAGAGACGGAAGCTAAGACACACCCTAGGAGTCAATGGCGCTGTGCAAATTTATGGTAGCTGAGTCTCTGGTCCAGAGTCTCTGCTCTCCATTTATCCTCCAAAGCCGTGACAAGCAGACAGTGACAGCATTCCTTTCCTCGCACTGCTCTGTCTCACCTCTGAGCTAGTGAGGACCTTTCTTGGTGCGAGAGGATTGGACTTCTGTTACTGTTCAGTCATTGGTCTCTGCTGAATCTGGATGCCAAGCTCAGCCGACTCAGATGGTACTTTTGTGACATTGACACCAGTCACAAGGAAATAGACCTAGCCCACTATTGTTTTCCAAGAGTACAGCTGAACTGGAGACATCTGACTTAGATATGTGCATGCTGCCTTGGACTATTAATTAGGAGAGTTGCTAAGAAAGGTTCAGAAAAAGGATCAGACATTTGTATGAATAAGAGTAGTAGTTACATACACTAGTTAGGGAGAGACAGAGATCATTTCTCATGCTTAAAATACAGGTCTTGACCCCCTCCAACAGGGGGCAACTGCAGGTTGTATGTAACTACATAGTACAGTGCCCTTGTTTCCCCCAAGTATAGCATCTTTAAGTCCCCAGTCCTGCAAACCCTTATGCATGCGCTCAGAAATAAGAATATACATAAGGGCTTGCAGGACCAGTGCCTAAAAACTAAGCACTCTGCAGAGAGAAGCATCCATTTTGTGATGAGCTCAGTGTAGACGTCAAAGGGACACACACACATTGCTCTCTCATTGAGACTTCACTTTTGTTTTTATGGTTCCCTTAATCTAAAATAAGGTACATTCTAACAGAATTGATATATTCTCTTTGAGCATGGACTAGTATAGCAAGGAGTACATTTCACTTCATACTAGAATATTGCAAAATCAAGTGCACCATGGAGTTTTACAACTATGTAATACCTAGTTAATTTCAAAGACAGGATTCCGGCCTAGATGGTCCATTGGTCTGTTCCCTGCATGACATGTCTTACATGCATGTTTACTCTCTTGTAATTGAAGATTGTCTATTTCCATGTTTAAGTGAGGGACAGTAGTCAAAACAGCAATTTCCTTCACTCACCATTTTCCAGATTATTACAGAGAATCTGGTATATTCTAGCTAGCCATCCTATGCTATGCTATGGGAGCCAGAGTGTGGATAATGCAATTGGAGCACAGAGACTGTGGGTCCTAGGCAATGAGCGCACAGACTCTGCTCATAGATGCTATACCATCAGTGATGCATCCCAGAGGCAGAGAAATGTGAGACAACAGGCCATGACTCTTCTCAATACCTCCTCTGGCCCTGTGCAAAGGAGAGCACACCACACCACCCTCTCTCAGGGCAGTGGAGCTACTACTTCAACACACACCTATAGGAGGCACTCAAGAGCAAGTCTAAGTTACAGACTCTGCACAGGCTTTGCCTAACATTTCCAAAAGAAGCCTCTGATTTTGGATGTCCAACATGAGATGCCTTGGGTCTAACTCTCGGAAGTGCTGAATGTTCACTGCTCCAGCTGATAACAGGAGCTCTAGGTCTACCAGTGCCCCAGCTGGGCGTGGGGGAATGAAACTTGAGTTGGGCACCCAAAAGTCAGAGACCACTTTTGAAAACACTGGCTTAATTCTTTTAGTACTCATCCAGCCCTAGAGAACTGGAGAAAGTAGCTCACGATAAATAGACACACACAATTAGCTTTTGACTAAGGCACACTGAATTAAGGGGGGGGAAACTGTTTTCATTCTAGGATGCAAATAGCATCTTTTTTAGAAGCTGAGAGAGAGAGCACCTCAACTAACTAAAATTGCACATTGACTGAAATATGCGAGGCTGTCTTTCAGATGTATACTTCAGACACAAAATGAAACGTATCAAAGTGCCTGATTTGACGCGGCTTGCAGCTGTAAGGCAAAGTGACTGTCCCATTTTTTCCCCCCTAAGGCAAACACACAAGATTTTCTTGATATCTTTGTCTTTCTAGAAGTCTTTGAAAACCATCTGTAGAGATTCATAAAGGGTATTTGTGTTTTAAGTAAACTGCAAAAAGGGATCTATACTGAACAGATGGAAACAAATCAAAAAGCTTACCAGGATGCAGAAAAAACAGCAACACTTGGAAACCACCAGATACGAATGAGTAGGCAGGTTGTCTGCCATTTTTATTACACTGAGCTTATGCATCTATTTCCCCCCACTTCTTGCAGTGGACAGTGTGGTGTGATCATACCAATATTTTGTTTCTCTTTCACTTTTCCAAAGGCTATAAAATATTTCCCTCAGATGTCCTCGCTATTTTGGACCAGCTCTCCCTCTGCATGTCATTTCAACAGGAATTGTTCTTATTGTCAGTGTCTGTTCACCAAAGTGGCTAAATGCAGCTACTTTTGAAGTGTATTGTATGTGACAGCAAAATTTTTCCATGGAACGCCAAAACATTTATGAACAGATAAGTTGGGGAGAGATGTGCTAGACAGTACAATCAATCCAACAGACTACAGATATTGTGTTTGTTTTTGGGTAGTGGTTTCGGACACATTTCAAAGAAGTGCAGGATTGTTTACTCAGTAAAATGCTTTCATAGGAGGCATAATAAGATACGAAATGGTGTGTTACTGGATTGCGTGGGTATTAATGGGACTTCCTGAACGTACCAGCAAAACCCAAAAAAAGAAAAACCTAAAAAAAAAGTCCCCAGTGTTTAAAACGTTTACCTTGATTTTCAGATCTAGGCTGCTTGTTCTTTTATCAGTGGGCTGTTATTAGTCAGAGTTTGCATGTGCACATGTAAGAGAGGCTTCTGTGCTACTGGTGAAAAGCGTTTGTCCCATTTTAGATCAGTCGTGTAACACGAAGTACAAACTGTACCCTGGCTATGTCTTCACCGCCAAAAAGGTGTGTTTTTACAGCGAGATAGCTCAGTAGGTCAGTGGTGCAAGTACAGTGGTCCGGTCCAGTATGCCGTACCAGTGAGATATTTATAGCTGGTATGGCATACCAAAAAGACACAGGAGAAGCCCGCCCCCCAACCCACCCCCAGCCCTTCCATGCAGCTGCATCTCCTGAGTTCTCCTGCCTCGGGTCTGTACAGCAGCCCCACCGGAGGACAGGACTGGGGAGAGTAGGGCTGGGGGCAGAACATGCAGCTCCTCTGGCGTGGCTGCTGTACCGCCCCCAACCCTGTCCTCTGGTGGGGCTGCTGTACAGACTCCAGGCAGGAGGACTCAGACACAGTTGCGTGGAAGGGCTGGGGGTGGTACAGCAGCCACGCCAGAGGAGCTGCACGTTCTGCTCCTTTCGCCACTGCGGTTCCTGCCTGGGGTCTGTACAGCAGAAGTGTCTGGCGCAGCAGAAGTCTCTCCCCCACAGCTAAGGTGGGATGGATGTGGATCATGGGGAAGGGACGGGGAGGGCATAGGGGCCCCGGGCTGGAGGCAGGGCGGGGAGGAGTCATGTGGGGAGATCACACACCCTCTTGTGTCCCTCCCATGAGTGCAGCATACCGGCAAGAAATGATTTCTACTTGCACCACTGTGTAAAGTCCCTGTGCAGACCAGGCACAGGTGGAGACAAACCCAAGGCAGTAAAAACTACTGGTGCTTTGTCTTCATTAAGAGCTTTCCCTCCCTCCTCCCCCCAAAATGAAGATCTAGCCTCTTTCTCAAGGACTGCTAGGAAGAACCAGCAGGCATGGGCGCCAGGTTTGTATAATTTTTGGAGGTGCCTCGAACGGATCCAATTCCCACCCCCCACACCTTCTTTTTAAGCTGATATATATCCTTATCCCTGTCCACCACCCCTCCAGCTGGGGCCAGGAGCAGGGCCATGTCTCCAGGAGGGGGGACCTGGATAGGGATAAGGGGACCGAGCTCCGGGCGTAAGCCGGGACCCCAGGCATAGGGCCAGCAGCAGAGTCCTAGGCGTCAGCCGGTACCCCACGTAAAACGTGGGGGTGCTTCAGCAGCTCCTGCATCCCTAGTTCCCGTATCTATGAAAATAAGTTTAAGCGGGCCCTTCAAGTTGATGCTCAGTGGACAATTATGAACAGAGACATTGTTCACATCAAAATGTATGTAAAATATAAGCCCAAACATTGGTGGAGCCCTGCCCACGTTCCTAAATATTGGTGGAGCATGGGCACCATGGGCCCATATAACTCACTGCCTATGCCAGCAGGTTTTACTCTGACTCTCTTTTTCTGCAGACCTTTTGCTTCCGAATCTGTTTCTCACACTACTTACGAACAGGGCTACTAAAAGTAGTTTTGTCTATTTAGGGACAAGTCTGTCAATTTGGGACAAGGACTGTCTCTTGCTATGTGTTTATCGAGCCGCTAGCACAACAGGGCGCCAATCTTGGTTGGAGTCTCCAGGTTCTAATGCAATAGAAAAGGACAAGAAGGGGCCAGTTCAGAAAAAGAAGAGACCTGGAGCCTGTCAAGACCTCCTAATGCTCTTCAACCCATACACATTAACCCCATATCCCAGAGGTATGGATTTTTCAGCATTGACCAAGTCTGATACTACTGACTTCAATGGGAGTTTCCCTTTGACTTCAGTGACAGCAGAATTTAGGCCAGTGCTGAGAACCTTTGAAAAATCAAGCCCACTCAATTCTCTGAAATGCAATTTCTTGATGTCTTTTCTTCCCAGAGTATTTTAACCCTGTGATACCTCGTTCTTATACAGCATTTTTCAGTAGATCTCAAAGTGCTTTACAAAGTACATCAGTATAATTATCCCCATGTTAGAAATAAGGCACATAGAAGGGAAGTGACTTGCCCAAAGTCATCCAGCAGTTAGTGGCAGAGTCAGGAATAGAACTTATGTCTTCTGAGTCCATGTCCAGTGCACTCATCTCTAGCCCATACAGGCCCTGTCCACCCAGCTTCCAGTATTGGTTGAAGAGATCTGACAGCAACTGATGGAAAAATAACCTTCAGCTGATGATGCCCATTCACCAATCTCCAGCCAAATTGTTGTGGTCTTCCATGCAACATTTCTTACCACCATTCTAAGCCACATTACTGGGGAAACTAAATAAAGCCTATGAATGTTCTGTTCTTTCCAATAATGGGCTCACTTTCATTCAGCATCATTCTGTTCCTGAAGGACTATACTTCAAGAGCAACATTCACTTCATGTGGATCAAATCAGAGTCATGGCACTTTGTGTAGGTGAAGTGTAGTGGTTCTGGTGAAGCACAATACCTCCTCCTACCCACATGACATGGACCCAAGACATGGACCTGCGGCACCTGCCTGCAAAGCCACTGAATGATCTTTACTCCAGCCTAAAACTCATGCATGTAAGAACCAGGGCACTTGGATCCATATAACTGCAAATCAGCTGAGCTCGGTCCAACTTAGGCTGGCGTAGACACTTTCTGGTTGCACTACAGTGGGGCACATTTCACCCTAAAACAGAGGTAATGTTTTTATTGTGGGGAAACAGGGATGTTGTCAACATTGCTGAGAAAAAGGTTGAACAGCAGCCATCTCCATCCCAGCTGTTATAACAGAAGTAAAGGTTTGTAAATCAAGGCAGGGTGTTCTGTAGAGGGGCCACAAACCCTGCAGGCTGCTGCTTTTCCTCCTCCCCATAACCTTTGCCTGCAGCAATTAAGCTATAGGCCACAAGGCCTAGTGCTCAGCGATGCATCACTGTGTTGGGCTCTCCTGTCACCACAGGGCCCAGATTCCAAGGATCTCCCTTTAATCCCCCCTTGAGTAAATGACGTGTTTTAACATCTTTCAGGAAGTCATTCTACTAAACAATATGCATAGCAAGCTGTTGCAAAGTGAGACATGCATTCAATCTTCCGCGTCTTTAAAGCCCTAAGATGACAGGAAGTTCTCCACCTCAATCTAGGGTGCTCTAAAGGCCACCGAGGCTCCCACCATGTTCCTATCTTCATATACAGTAAATAGAGCTCACTGAGTTCCTCCCCTTGCTAGGTCCCAAGCTTCCTGCCTTGTGCTTCTTGCTGGTACTGAAGAGAAAATGTTTAAAAGTCTGGAGGGCCTGTCCAGTTTAGCACCCCCAAATTCTTATCTGACATGAGTCTGCAAAAATGATTTCTTTCACAGCTTTTCTGGGACACAAGGGACCATTATGATCATCTAGTCTGGTCTCCTACATAACAAAGGCAATAGTATTTCTGGTTGGTTGGCGTTGTAAGCACAGACCTTACCCCCTGCATCTCCAGCACGTCTTGCTTCCAGATGGACCAAAAATCCCACTAGTGTGGGTGAGTGCTTCTCAAGGTGTGAAAGTGTTACAAATAATCAGACCCATCTAAAGGAACACAGGAACTTTGCATTCATGAGAGCCTACGTGTGGGCTGGATTTTTATGCTGCTTTCCTCCCCCTCTGCTACGCACTCTGGTAACATGCCTGATGTAAAACTCCACATCTTCTGGAAGCTGTTTAGCAAATAAAGCAGGGCTCTGATACATCAGCAGGCATCCTACTAATGCCTTTCACTTTGAGAAGTAAACAGTAGAGTTCCCGCCATTATGTTCGATCACTGTCCAGAAGTTATTAGGAAGCTAATTAAAACGAATAGATTGCTTTAGCATTCAGAATTCATAGCACATTAATTCAACAGCACAAGATACAGAGGGAAGACAAAGGCTGAAGAAAAGGCCAAGGACAGTACAGAAATATTCCCTAGTATGTTTTTTTTTTCTTGTACAAAAGACAAGTGTGTCTCCTGGCTTATCTAGGTACACTTAAAAAGATTTTTTGAAAACCCACTCTTTTCTCTGTGCATTTTGCTGTAAATTATTAGCCTGTGATAAAATTAAATGAAAATACAAATGCTAAACTAGCGTTAAAGGTTCCAATTTTAAGAATCACAAAAGCCAGGAAATTCAGCACTGATACTGAGATTTCCTTTGCTGGACTGGCCATGCTACCAGGTACTGCAACTCATCTGCCCTTCTCAAGCACCTTAGATAGTTGCACAGGGTGAGATTGAACAAAGAGGCAGGCTCTGCTCAAGGAGCAAAACTAGACCCAGTTTCTGCATTGGCACAAAATGGGGTGTGCATATGAAACATCCCTGCCTGATGTCCCCCCTCAGGGGCCATGCACAATGGCGCCCACTGAAGTCAAGTTGCACAGAGCTGCTGTTGACTGCCTGCATTTGTCTCTCAAGAGAAGGGAGTGGGTGGCCCCAACTGAACTTGCTATTAGGCATCGAGGGGAGGTGGTGGCACTGCCCCCTCTTTCTATAGGATCTGCCAGACAGGGTGACAATTGTGATAGGGGTTTTTAACGTGGACATTTGCACACTAGGAACTGGATGAGTCCACTCATGTAGCAGACAGATACCCAGACAGGGAAGACTTTAGGGATCTGAATATGCAATAGACAGCGGGATCCTTGCATCCTCATTGAGCCCCACTGCTTATAATGGGCATCCATCTGTATGGAGACAATTGCAGGATTGGGAGTTGGATCATTTGGGCTGGAGTCAAACAGGTTTGCTAGGGTTGAAAATATGGGAGGGCTAAATCCTGCCCTAACTTGCACCCTGACAAACCTCGTAGGCTCCAAGCAGGATGCACAGGGTACAAGTGAGAGCAACATTTAGGTCAAATACAAGATAAGACAAAACACAGCTTTAAAGACTCATGAAAAATAGCTGTTGCACAACCTTGGATCCTGCAACTAGATCAACACTGATACCTGCTCAAGTCAAAGGAGGTCCTCTGGGCAGAGCAGTCCGTCTGCTTGCATCTGATTTCAGGGACTTAGAGTGGGAGTCTCAAAAGCACTTAGGTGACTGTCTATGGGTTTTATACTACCACCTCAACACTGTAGTTCAGGGACACCTTCCAGGTAAAAATCACACCAAGTCACTTTGGAAAATACTATGCTTAGTGTCTATTTTTTTTAAATTACATCAAAGTTTCTTCTAAATGTTTCCCCCCCCCAAATATACCACAGTGTCATAGGCCTCATTTATAGCCCTTTCACTGAGAAAGGTGAAGCTAGTGCTATGCAAAATCATATCTTCACTCATTTTTCAGGTCGCTAACTAAAAATAATAAATATAGAAACAGAGACACAGTCTAAGGAAGTTTGCTTGTTTTAAAAATACCAGTGACATGATTTCTTTGCCATATTCCAATCCAATGCAAATTAATACATCTGAATTAAGAGAACATGAAAAACAGCATTAATTATAGAAATATCAACCCTGCTATATAGAAGCTCAACCACATGCTGCTATAATACATCCTAAAATTAAGAGGACTCCTATTAGTGACACACAGCAGGAATAAATAAATAAATAAACCCAGCTACCTAAATTGAACCTTGTGTAATGTACAGTTGACATTTGTTGACAATGCTAATCCACCATTTGTTAATCCTGGATCACTCGAGCAATGTATGTATATGCTTCAACTATGACCTCAGAGCTTATATTTAAAGCCACACTGACTTTAAAAAAGAAAATTGTTCAACTATTAAATTGGCTAACAGATAAAAATATATCAGATGGAAAGTACTGATTAGAGTCTATTGATTTTTAAACTTGGCTTCTTCAGGTAGAAAATTAAACTCAGATTCAACATCCATTAATTTTTGTCATGCTACAGATAGTAAAAAATGGTGCCACCTTCAGACTGGAGGTAGTATTACAACTTCCAATACCGTATTTAACAGAATGCAAATAGGAAAGTATGGAATTTAATTGAAGACTCAGAGGTGTGCAGAGCAGGAGCAGTTCCTGATGGGAAGAGGTTAGCAAGAGATTCAGGAATATCCCTTCCTCCACCTTTGCACCCCAAATTTCCACATTTCATAACTATTCCCCACTAGGGATCAGAAGTCAGCACTAAATGACTGACATTTTTAACGGGGGGGGAGGGGTAAACAGAGAGATGCTAAGCAATGCATAGCTCTTGAATAACAGTCCTAATGCCCATGGTGAAAGTCCTGGGCTAAATGAGGTAATCGGATGTATATTACAGTACATGTACGCCTGCAATAAAGATACCAAACTCTGATGCTAATTCTCATTCATTTTAAATATCTCAGTCCATTACACGACGATCTTCAGACCCTTTACCCACAAGAGCAGGTTGGGGTAGGAAAGACAAAAAGAGGTACATGTCTACCCTTATAAAAATAAGTATCATCACTAGATGCAACCTTACCTGGCAAGCCATAAAGAAAAGAAATTAAATGCAATAGCAGGTACTCCTTGCTGAGAAGCCACTTTGGATGTAAAGCTTCAGGGGGAAATAATTAAGTTTAAAACAGAGGCTGCTGCTTGTCAATGAAGAGAGATGGTACAGGACGAGAGCATTCTGTACTAATGTAGTAACACAGTTGCAGTGTCTGGCGCTATTGCTTCAATGTACAGTTTTAGAATGGCATCCAATTATCTCTCCTAGTTAGGAAGGGTCAGAGTTTTTCCTCTTATTACAGGCAGTATTTTTCTCTTGCTATTAACACCTGAATTCATTCGCCGTGACCTATGCATTCTGACTAAGGCTATGGCTACACTGCAGAACTTACAGCTGCGCTGCTGTAGCACGGCTAGTGCAGACTCTCTAAGCCAGTGGGAGACAGCTCTGCCATCGACTTCATTACTCCAGCCCCTGCGAGCGGTGGGAGCTATGTCAGCACAAGAAGCTCTCCCACGGACTTAGTGCTGTTCACTCTGGCGCTTAGGTCGGTCTAATTTACATCGCATGAGGGGTGGCTTACTCACATCCCTGGATGATATAGTTTATACTGACATAAGCTGTAGTGTGTACATAGCCGTAGTAGATAGCTTTCCCTCTCCTCCAAGCAATCAGTTGGCTTCAGACATCAATTAGACATGCAAGGATGAGTTTACGTTGTACAATTTTCTTTACCACAGAAGTGGTATAATCTCCCCAATCAGCAGCTCCATTGTCTCCTGTCATGGCAGTTTAAGTTCAGAAGGCAAGGACTTGAAGAACATGCTGTCTGGAGGGGATCTCTCTAAATCATAGCTGTGCCACATTGGGGAGGCACTGCAGGGGAACTATCCTGCAACTGTCTGTAACGTACCAGCCCTGTGAATAAACAGAGGTTTTCACTCTCCATCTTTTATGAACATTAATTCTTCCTGCCGTCTTCCAATACTAGTGTGATTCTGGCAGACGAGGTGCCAACTCATGACAAAGCCCCCGGGTCTCACTGAACGCTGACAATGCATAGCTGGAAACCAATCTGGCTCACCCGTGTGTTAGTATTGTTAAAACAGGGTTTAGATTTATAGACACATTTTTAGTGTTTGGACTTTATGAAATGCTTGTGAGTTACTGCACGTATTAATCTCACTTATAATATCTGTATCCCATGTTATAAAGTAACAGTTAAGTGTTTGCTTTGTAGCTATAAAAGTGTTTGCTATGAAACTGGAAACATACTTCTGCCCCAGCCCAGTCAGGAGAGAAGCATTACCAAGTGTGAAATACTAGTTTACCACAAGAGGGGTTATCTCCTGCCCAACAAAAGAAGGCCCACAGACACCAGACGAACCATTATGGAATATCAGTGGACAAAAGACTTTGTTGATTGCTCATCCTGCACCCACGAAGAAGGGAAGTGCACAAACCCTCCTCCCATCACAGTTTGAACTCTGAGGGAAGGGAATAAAAAAATCCCTGAACAAAAGAAACTGAATCACAATACTGCTTGATATTTGGAGAGGGCAATATTTCTAAGCATAAGCAAGAAATCCCAAAGCTGCTTAGCTTGTGTTAGCCCTGAAGGACATCTAGAGTTTGCATACTATAGCAGATTCTATTATCTTTTGAAACCTGAGATTAACTCATTTGTGTGTGTAGATTTACCTTCTTTAACCTTGTAAATAACTCTTACTTCTTCTTCCTAGTTAATAAATCTTTAGTTGGTTTATTACAGGATTGGCTACAGGCATTGTCTTTGGTGAGAGATCTAAGGTACAATTGACCTGGGGTAATTGACTAGTCCTTTGGGACGGGGAGTAACCTGGATACTGGTGTGATTTTTGGTGTAAGGGACCATCTATCACAAAGGTAAGTTTGCCTAGGTGGCAAGATAGACCAGAGTGTCCAAGGGGACTGTCTGTGACTCCAGGCTAAGGCTGTTATAGCACTTGACGAGTTCACTTGGTTGGTGAAATCTAATTCTAGAACACAACCAGTTCGGGGTTTGTGCTCTGGTTTGTAACAGTCTGCCCTGAGGTTGGCACCCACATTTTTGAGCCACTCCCGACCTCTTGACTACTAGAGCCTACTATCTTCCGTGAAACATAGGAATGCTACTGAATCGCTTTGACTGGGTGCATGGTTGACTCGTTTCCACAGTACATGTAGTGCACACACTCAGCAACGGTGCTTTCAATTGTCATTTTCTTCAGTGGATGCAAAGCAGTCACCTCACTGTCCCCATCCATGAAACATGGGTCTTGTGAGGGTCAGTCAGTCAATGTTTGTGTCGTGCTTTGATGTTCTCAAATGGAAGGTGCTCTAAGTGCAAAGAATTGTTTTTATACCGTATTTATCAGTACAGTTAATATACTATCACAGAGTTGTTATTTGAGCATGTACTGGATGTTAATAAGAACAAGAATATTGTTGCATGTAGGCACTAAATTTTATCATAAGAGCAGTTTATAAACATTAACTAATACTCACCTCATTCCCGTGAGATAGGGAAGTATGGATTAGCTCCATTGTACGGTTGAGGAAACAGAGGCACAGAGGCTAAGGCTAGGTTTTTCAAAGGGGCTAAAGAGAAATAGGTACATGGGTCTCATTGAATAGTATGGTATATTACACCCTAATCTGGAATGGTAAAGCTAATATATTATGGTCCTAATCTGTTTGCAGTTCTCAAATACAAACGTTGCATGGGATTTTAGTTAACATACATCCAAGAATCATCAGCAACATCCTAGGCTGATCAGACAAATGGGAGGTAAGGGTCAGTTTAGCACAAAGCTTCTGGAAAGTTGGCCAGCTGTATCCCTATAATGGCACTATTGTAAAGAATGCTAGGCAAATTAGTGCTTCTTAACTCTCATTTCTCAACTCCAAAAAACATGGATTATATCCACTCCAATCCAGAGTTAAGATGTTTTCTTCCTTTTATTGATAACTCACATGGGGTAGTTCAGTCAGATTCAATGGGACTCCTCACATAGTGTTTGCATGTCTCTGCCCATCAGTTGTTGTCACTTTGACACGATATTTTACACTTTACTGATATATGTTAAGATGACAGTGGCATAACTGAAGACGAAAATGTCATTTACAACACTTCATCAAAACACATTACAGTTTTCTTCAAGCCAAGGTATAAGACGTAAAGATGAAGCCAGAATGAAGGAGTTTGTCACAAGTCAGCAAGACTTGCTAGGTCTGCAAACAAAGATTGCCCTCAAGAAACCAGAATCACTCCTGTGTGAGTGGCATATATTGGGGTCCAATTATTCCTTCCGATAGAAAACTCAATATTGCCAACCCCAAATGTTCAAAAATCATGAGTCAGGCTCACCAAAAACATGATTTTGAAGCCAAAGATAATAGATTTGGTGGTTTTTTTATTTGCCTTCTGCTTTTTGAGCCTTTAGAATGCACTGCGGGGGGGGGGGGGTGTCACATTTTGAAACTTTCTCCATAATCACAAAGGCTAGAAACTTACTTTTTCTTTAAGAATGAAGGCTGAAATCACCACACATCCACTTGACTCCAGGAGCTGGGGCTTTAAAGAAAACAATAATTATCATGAGACTCATAACAAAATCAGGAGAGTTAGCAACACTGAAAACCTTATAATTAAAATAAGTCCGATGGCTTTCATTCCTGTTGCCTATGAACTCCTCACGAATATGAATGGATAGGGAAAAATTATTAACCCAATTTTATAGATGGGAAACCAAGGCACAGAGAGTAAAAGACTTGCCCAAGGTCAAATAAGAAGTCACTGGTGTAGTCCAGAATTGAACGCAGCTCGCCTGTGTCTCAATCCAATGCCTTAACCACTGCCCTAAATTCACCAGCCCCAATGCTTTCTGTGACAGTTTGTGACGGAGGTAAGCAGGCCTCTTATTCCTGCCTGACAATAAAATAATTTCCCCTTCCCTCCAGTATCCCCCAGCCCATAGCTCTTGCTTTTAACCATAGGAACAGCGATTCTGTATGGCTTGTGTGTGTACCTAATGCACTGGGTCTGTTTTGTGTTTAAATAGCTGTGAAAAGCACTGTGTGTGTTTTACCCAGAGATATATTACACTTGATTAGGCAGTGCGCTGGAGCGCAAATGCTACAACAGGAGACGGACGTGCTTAACTAGCGGTTTCAGCCTGTGCTCCGCTAACAGGAGGTCAAGGGAAAAATAACTGTATCTGACTGCTGTGTCAAGACACTCAATTGGAGCATTTATAAACCCACGGAACTAGTTGCTTCAGACAGCGTAGCAGATTTATTTTCCTCAGTTTAACTCCCTCAAAATAATGTGGCAGTTGGCAGGGCTTTGTTTGCTTTATGCTCCTTCCAAAGGGCAGGGGGACCTGCATCTTCCAGATGAATGTCTGTGGGTAACTTAGCAAAAAGTTGTTTCTAAATCTGGCTGTTGTCTTTCACCAATACAATGTTTGGGGAAGTGAAGCAGTTCTGAGCTACCTGTGCAGTTGCCTTATGGTAGATCATGAAGCAACACATTTTGATTTCAATTGCAGAATATTTAGCAAATATAATAGAGAAATCCAACATTCCTCTTTTTAAATTATTGAATTATGAGGTGCGTCTTAGTCATAAGAACAACAGCTATTTTATGGGCAGTCCTGCTTTAAAAAAAATAAACAATCAAACTCTTATGGAAATAAAGGTCCTAATCTTTCTATCGGATGAGTTATTTAAAAAAAAAAAAGCTGTAGAATTTTGTATGTATATCCCTGCTATGATATTCCATGAGATAATTTTAAAAAACCTATAGAAAAGATCTCCTTCACTGTCAAATTCTTATGACAGAAGCCTATTGAATTTGGGGTTGTATTTTATTTTCAGGTATAGCTGAACTGTGAAGGCCCAATTACAATCACATTCACACCATTTAACCTCCATTGATTTCAATATTGTTATGCCTGGATTGCCCCGATGCAAGTATTATCAGATTTAGACCCCATATTTTAATAGGCACACTAGTACAAGTGATACAGCTAGACAAGGAATGGTTTTGATTCCTTATTACCACAAAATTCATGAATGCGCCTCCAAATCCAAACTCGTTAAATTTCATTCAAATCTAAACTTGTCATCTGATATCCAGCTCAGCTCTGGCTCCAACCCTGCCCATCTCAGTTGCCATTATAAGACATGTAACAATGACTAATCCCTCCCTGTATGCTACTGCTACGTTAAAGCTTTTGTACTAATAGTAAGACTTAGACGCTTACCAGCAACCAGCACAGATCACAAAGAAAGGGGCAGAGGGTGTATCTGATATGCCAATTGGCAAATGCCCATAAAATTAATATTTCAAGGAAGTTCCTTGTGATAGTGACATTGTCTTTCTCTCTTGGGTTCAGTACCAAGCACATTGTCGGCTCTTTAAAGAACAAGAACAGAGGCATCGCCACGCTTCACAATAGCTACCATCTACCTACCAATTTGTTTTAAATCTGTACTACTCCATTAACTTCACATGAGAGACAGATACTAGTGATTTCCAGGGTTGCCAGCCCTTCACGATTGTCCTGGAGTCTCCAGGAATTAAAGATTAATCTTTAATTAAAAAGATTATATCATGTGATGAAACCTCCAGGAATAGGTCCCACCAAAACTGGCAACCCTATTTACACCAGCATGAGAAAAGTCACAATCAGGCACTGTGAGAGGTTTCTGAGGGTAGCCTCAAATAAAATACATTATGGTAAAACAGAGCCAGGGTCCCAAAGGAAGAGAAATAACTTCCCTGTGTCTCAAGACATGACACCTACTTTCTATCACGGCTGAAACCAGAGCTCCCCTCCCAAGTGGCAATGCCTTGGCACTAAGTTTACAGGAAAGGATCCCCTTATCAGGTCCCCAAAGACTCTCTGCATGTAATGTGATGTGATAGGCAGGCCCCACTGGAAGAGTGGATGCATTGACACCCTTATGATCTGACTGTCTGGTGCAACAGACACTGGCTCTAATACAGTGGGTTTTCTCAGAGAAAAATCAATTCCTCTGGGCCCATCTCCGATTTTTCTTACACAGGAATTAGGGGGCAATCAAAATTCTACTGAAGTCAATGGAAAGTGCCCTATTGACTTCAGTGAGTTTTGGATCAGGAGCAACTGCACCAAAGTCAACATCATTACAGCCTGGGGGATGAGACCATAGGCAGGCCTACTCCAGCACTCCTGTCATGAGAATGCTTATGGGCAGGGACAATCTGGATGAACTCCACCATGCTGGACAGAGCTTCAGAGAGGCAACTGTATTTTTAAACTGCATTTAGCAGAGTTCTAACTTGCAGATTTCACTTTTTAAAAGGTAACCACAATCTGTAGCTGCCAGTGAATGTTTCAAAAGCATTTAAATGAAACACTTTTACCTTCATGCCTTTTGGCTACATAAGCTAAGACAACAGCTGAAATCCAGTTACTGTGGAATAGTCCCAAGTGCATTTCCATAGGTAATTGGTTAGTCAGCTGGAAGATACAAAGTAATTTTTCTTTAGACTATGTCTACCCCACACTTTCATTATTAAAACTTTTGACACTCAGGGGTGTGAAAAATACACCCCATTGAACAATAAATGTTTTAACAACGAAAAGCTCTCCTGCCATCGAAGCTACTGCCCCTCATTGGGGGTGGTTTTATTTTGTCATCAGGAGAGCTCTGTACTGGTGACAAAGAGGGACTACACGGTGTACCTTACTACGGCGCCGTCGCAGTGGCACAGCTGCAATGGGTGCAGTGTAGACATAGCCTTAGGTCTCTTTCTTGCTACTGTTTCCAAAGCCCCATGATAGAGATCTTGTACTCGAACTACTGTTCAAAAGGAATTCACATGGCACCCTTCTTCCTTGGAAACGTGAAGTGCCATTCAAAACAAAGCATGAGACCTCAGAGACTTGGATCTCCCACGTGTCTCTGATTTGACAAAAATTAACTAGTTGTCCTGATATTCTTGTTATCATCCAAACTTCTCGTTATTGTCCAAGCCAGCCTGACACGAAGTACAAAGACAAACAGCCTAAAAGTATTTTCTCCTTCAACATCTTGTTTATTGATTTAACAAAAACCTAACACAGATGTACACAGGTTGTAGAGACAAGCAGTAATGTAATTCTTTGATCTGCTGTCACTCAAAATTACGCAAGCTGAATGTGGCTGCCAGATGGGGAGGAGGGACAGCCCATGCTCAGTTTGAAAACAGTCCAACTGCTTAGGGCAAGTCTACCCTGCCCCACAGTTTGGACTACCGGGTTGTGAATAGCAGTGCACTCCAAACTGTTGCGACATAACTCTCCTGTGTGGATGCTGAGAGCACAAACGAAAAGGTTTCACTTAGCATTAATGTAATCCTGTTAGACGAGGACTACATTAATACAAAGTAGGAATCTTTCCGCTGATGCTCTTAGTTTCCCCTCATTAGGAAGGTTGCCCTACGGTTTAAAACCCATGTACACAGCCATGCTGCACCGGGCATTATGACACATACTGCTGTCAATAGACAACATACATATGCTATGCGCACGTGCACACACACACACACACACACACACACAGGTATATATATAAGGGAGAAAGAGAGAGAGATTCCCACACCATTTATGCATCTTATACCTAGCTTTTTTACAGAGCTTTTCATTGGTAGATCTCGAAGTACTTTACAAAGGAAGTCAGTATCATTATACTCCTTTTACAAATGGGGAAACTAAGACACGGAGAGGGGAAATGACTTGCCCAAGGTCACCCAGCCAGGACAGTGGCAGAGCCAGGACTAGAGACCTCGGATCTTCTGTGTCCCAGTGCAGTGCTTTACTAAGCCACACTGCTTTTAGTCTCTCTCAGGTATACCAGGAACCAGATCACCAACTGGTTCCAGCCACAGAGTCAAGGAGATAGAAAGGGAACCCCTTTGCACAATCCCTCTCCAAACTTGCACCAAGCACTCCTTGGCTCTGCTGGAGAATCGAGGCCTGTGGCTTTATAATAAAGTCTTGGGCAATGGGTCTTTTGCTATTCAAGCATCTCTAATGACCCAGGGTAAGATATTAGTTTCTTCTACAATAAGGAACCAAAGCTCAGAACGGCAGGAAGGCTGCCAGCTAGTGATAATGCAAAGGACTCTGAAACCTGTCATAAGAACCTGTACATCTACACATTTCAGTTTGAGGGGATAGTGTATCTGCAGGAAGTGTCTTTCTTCACAACAATTTTCCCCTCAAACAGGAAACCATACAAGCCTATGCTGCCACCAGGACTTCAAGCCAATAAAATATTAGCGGTCTACAGCATATCACCTGCCAGATAACACAAGGGCCTGAAACAAGTCATATTCATTATCCCAGGCCCTATCATGGGAAATAGGACTGTATAAAGAAAAAAATGGAAGAAACTTAGGCCCAGTCTACACGTAAAACTTAGGTCAACCAAGCTACATTGCTCAGGAGTGTGAAAAATTCACACACAAGAGACATAGTTAAGCCTACTTATGCCATAGATACCATTAGGTTGATGGAAGAATTCTTCTCTCCACCTTGCTAATGCCTCTTGAGGGAGTGGATCAACTACAGTGATGGAAAAGCCCCTTTATAGCAAGTATCTACACTACAGCAGCACAGCTGCAGGGCCATAGCTGTAGCATCTGTAGTGTAGAGATACCTTTAAGTCAGGTGGGGTTGGGGGCACAGCCAACAAAAGAACATAAAGCTGCAAATTTCACAAATAATGTAGGGCAAATTAAAGCTTCCGACTTTCTCCTGAGAGCCACTGCTTTCGAATGATGGAGTTAATGTTGAACAATAATTCCCTACCTATGAGCATCTCATAAAGGCAGGGTTAGAGGTTTGGTATTATGGATTGTCTACATTTGCCATTGATGGTTCAAAGGGTGAGCAAACCCCAGGGTTGGGACTTTGTTCTAGTGAAGTGCTACTATGTCCTGCATGCCAAACCTTCTAACCCACAAGAAAGTATTTGAACATTATCCATTTTATAATCAATGCACATGCACACAGCCAGGGAAAGGTAAATACAGAACATGCTGCTCTCCAACACACACACACACACACTTCGCCATGGTTCACTTCCCAGGATAATCACTCAGGTTCAAATCTGCAGCTGTGATGAATGGCAAGTTTCCAAGTCTTAATGCACCAGAAAGAGGAACTATGGTTTGAAGTGGTTATCTCCCAGTGGGAGGGGAAAAGCAGAGGGAGGGCAACCTTAAACCATGAAGTCACCATTTGGGGTCAGCATTGTGACATCTGCTGAAAAGCTAACTGCTCAACCACTGGATGAGAAAGAGCATGACTACCACTTTGTAAACAACTGAGAGAGTGGCTAATGGAGAGGTGCAAGTCCAATCAAGTCCTTTTCCATGGTAGTGTTTGGTTTTTTTAGGAAGCGGTGGCTGGTCTTTTGGATATAGCACTAGACTGGGAGTCAGGAGACCTGAGGTCTATCCCTGGTTCTGTTGCTGACCTGCTAGGTGACCTTGGGCATGTCTCTGTGCCTCAGATCCCCCATCTGTAAAGTGAGGGTGTCACAGTTACAGGGCTAGCTGCACCTCTGTCTCCTGTGTGGTCTCTGAGTGTACCTCCTTAGTGCCAAGTCTCATGCCTTTCACAGTTCTCCCACTCCTGAACAGTAGCAGGATCAACCATTCTTATACTGCAGGTCTGACAGAGTTCAGACACCTGCCGTTTTTCCCTTTGGGATTCTGTGAGCATTGGTATACAGGGTTCAGACAACTTCCCAAAACCAAAGTCCTGTTTATTTGAGCAGTAGGAACTGGATTTTAGAACAGTCTATGTGGGCATCTTTCTTACCTAAAGTTTTAACCCCAGCAAGCCTAACTTCTTCAGACACCCACCGGGGAGTCCCTGTGTCTCAGTCTAGCTCTCCTGAACAACTACCACCTCTCAAGCGAGGGCCTCCCTTTTAAGCCCTAATTTGTTCCTAGGTTTTAACCCCTCTGGTCAAAATCAATCTTGTAGACTCAGCACATCAAGCCAGAACTTTCTGAACCATTGGCCCTGCCATTGCCCCTTAACAACCGACAAATATTTGCTCAAGGGTGGCTTATCAAGAGCCATTCTTTTTCTGCCCGACAGTTTTTCCAGACAAACCCCTTGTGAAAGGGTGGACTCACCTCAGGAGCACCTCCTCGTGGCCAGGCAAGATGTAGCAGTTCTCTCCCTGTCTGGGCCCCCCCATTTCCCCCCGCTGATGGCCACTCTGATCCTCTGCCTCTTCCTGGGCCATGACTTAAGTCCACCCCTTTCAGGGTAACTAAGTCCAACAAATCAATGTTCAAGACTTTGATCAGGTCTTCAGCCCCAACTCTGGGACCTGTGGTTCTCACTCCCTTTACTCAGGGCTCTCTGTTGTCCTTGTCTCCTTCTCCAGCCTTACACCACCATGCCAGAGGCTCGTAGGGGAACCCATGCCTTCCCACTAGCCACGACACCAGGTTGCAGCCCAGGGACCCTATAAGGAGTCAGGCCAACTCCTTGCTACAGCTTCCCTAGGCTTCGGCCCTACAGTCCTCTCAGGCCTTCCTTCCCCTCCCCCCACTCACAACCTCTCTAGGTTCACCCTTCTCTGCAGGCCAGGCCCTCCCCTGGAATCTCCCCCACAAAGTTCCAAACTAAAAGTACAAACAAAAACCCACTTGGGCCTGACCTTACTTCCTTCTCAATTAAATCTTTGCAGGGCTCCCTCCCTGCAAGTCTGCTTTCTGCCCTTTTGTCAGGGCCTCCCACCACAGCCTGCTCCATTCCAGTGGCTGCAGTACATCACTCCTGACTGCTTCCAGCCTCCTCTACTCCAGGGAGCATTCCAGGACTTAATCTCCCCTCCTGCTTGGCCCTCTTGGTCTCTCTATTTGCTCATCCCACAGAGTTTCTCTTTCCAACCCCCTTTTGCTCAAAACTTCCTGCCTTTGTCATCACAACCAGTTCCCCCCTAGCAGGGCACCATCTCTAATTACCATCTCACCATCTCTGGCCTACTCTCCAGGTACAGCCCCGGTCTGTTCATTGGTTTCTCAAGCCCATATTAACCCATTCAAAGCCTGTGTGGGGTACACATCCCAATCAAACTAAACTAATATATTCATGCAGTAAACGTCCCAATAGCCAAGTCAACATACAGTATTCATAAATGAGCAGCCCCATGTCTCCCAGAGGGTAATAATATTCACCTCAAGGGTGTATTATGAGGCTTAACCCATTAGTATAGGTAAAGCATTTGGGGATCCCACAGTCGAACGGCTAAATTATACCATATAATATATTCGGCCAGTTCAGCTTGTGTTATATGTTCTATTACAAGTTGGCGTTGGTTTTAACAGGGTGCCATCTTGTCTCCTCTGTTCAATATGTAGATGGGGCTAGGGAAGAGGTGTGGCCTGTGGCGCTTTTAGAATGCTGATGGCACCCAGTCCTCTCTCCCACTTCATCCAACCCAATATGAGATGCTGAACATTCAATGCCTGAATGAGATGGGACAGGAGTAAGAGCTGGCTGGCACCAACACTCAGTCCAGGTAAGCCTGAGGTGACTTTAAGAGACCAGGGCAAGTCACTGTAAAACGTGCCACTGCATCCCCACTCCAGAAGGAATTATCAGGGGCCTGGCAATCTGGATTGAATCAAGCCCCTTATGTTTTGTACCATGTCTCTCCTGCTGGGAGCATGCCACTTAGATTCTTGAAGGGATTCATCCAGTGGCTACAACCTCCATCCTTTCATGCTACAGGATGAGAAGGAGCATATAGGTCTGGCCTCCAGTACCACGCACAGTCATCAACAAGGGGCTCAGACTGGGGAGCAGTTTAATCAGGTCCCTAAACAACCCTGACTTTTTCCGTGGTTACATCTCCAAAAGTTAGGGCCAAATTCTGTCACCCTCAGTCAGGTCAATTACTGCCTTACTCCCAGGGCCGGCCTTACCTAAAATGATGCCCTGGACAAGGCTGGGGGTGGGGCAGGGTTTGGGAGGTGGAGCTCGGCTGTGAGATGAACAGGGGTGGGGGATGGAACTGGGGTGGGGGGGTGGCAGGAGTCTGTTATTGTGACACTCTCTTGATGGCGCCCTCTCACACACACGCACCGCAAGCACGGCACCCTGGGCGGTCGCCCACAGTAACCATCCCTAAAGCCAGCCTTGCTTACTCCACTAGTAGTCCTGTTGTTTTCAGTGGAACTACTCACAGAGTAAGATACTACTCGGCCTGAGTGAGAATGGCAGAATCCAGCCTTTAGGATCTCCGAAGCACACTGAGAAGGGAGCTATTCCTGCAGCCTTGTGTTTAGAGGCAGGCCAGGATGCTACTGTTATATAACAGCCTGGTAAAATTCTAGCAGTTAAGGGCAAGGAATAGGTTTGACAGGCACAAAGAATATTAGCATTTTCTTTATTGCTTGTATTACAGTAGCTCCTGAAGATCCCAACTGCAAGCAATCAGGACTCTATTATGCTAAGTGCTGTGCAAACACATAGCAAGAGCCTCAAAGAGCACATAATCTAATTAGACAAGACATGCAAAGGTTGGGAGGGGAAAACAGGCACAGAGATTTGGCCACGGTCATGCAGCAAGATCAGTGATGGTGTGGAAATAGAAGCCAGGTTTCCCAAGGACCAGTCTAGTGCTCTAGCACTGGACTTCATTGCCGTTGTTGTGGTAAAAGTGAGATGAGCAGATTTTGTACCTGGGCTGGTACATTTGTGTGGCATGTTTGCAAGGACGTTCAAAGGGAACTGACTAAGCCACTGCTTAAAAAAAAACAAAAAACTGTTAGATTGAACTTCTTTCTTCCCGTTATTCTTAATTGGGCTTTATTTCTTGTTTGGTGTTTTCTGCACAGTTAAACAAGCTGACAGACCTTTTTCTTCTTGAATGAAAATGAGATTTTGCATGAGACATGCATGGTAATGAAAGATATGTGCAAGAGCAGCTTTATTGTACAGAATGTTTCACGGAGAAGATTAGGAAGGGGGGGGACAAAATCTGCCAAAAAACAAGATGAAATCAAATTCTCATGCACAGGTGAATCTGTTCGATGGACATTACAACGGGGACACTTGAATTTCTCCTGCTGAAAGAGGCTGTAAAAAAGCAAGAGGGGTATTAAGCGACACCTAGGCTAGCCTCTTTGTGCAAGCCCATTAGGAACCATTGATCAGCTGCTATGCACTACATGCCTAGTGACAATAGAGAAACAGGGAAGTATTGTTAGGCTAATGGAGTAAGTAGGCTGCTGCTTTGCACTGCTCAGGAGGCCAGACTTGCAAGGGAATCAATACAAAGCTCTGATGACTAGCCACGGATCCATAATTGATGTTAGCTCTTATAATAAATAAAATTTAGTGGCTAAACTCAGATGGTTATAATAATAGCGCACTGAACTAAGCTGTGTTGAAAGGGCAAAGAGAAAGAACTATTCGTAGCACAATGTATGAGAAAGAAACACATTCCGTTAGCAGCTAAATACTGGTTAGAGTGAGGTCAAAGGCAAACTTTTCATTGGCTTCAGTTTTACCAAGATAGAGCCCTAATGAGCAGAAGTGGCAGCTTGCTCTCATTTGTGAATCTCTGCCTGAACTTTATTCATGGTTGGAACAACGAAAGAGGCTGATCCAATCTCTCATGCATTCAGTGCAGAAGCTACAAATCTCTTTTGACAGGGAGTTTGTAAATTTTGCAACGCAAAAATGCTGCCAGGATCTAACTAAGGTACTTCTATGGCTCCCCATTATGGTAGGATTTAAGCACTTCACAATCTTTTAAGGTAGGGAAGTATTTTACAGATGGTGACTGGAGGCTAAGTGACTTGCCCAAGGTTATACAGGAAGTCAGTGGCAGAGGAGGGATACTCATGTCCCAGGTTTCCTCAGTCATAGGCTAGTCAGTGCCTTAATGACTACCACCCTTCCGACCAGCCCTTTATAATGTCCAAGGTTCCCTCTGTGACGATCTGGCAGAAAGTTAAAAGTAATTAAAAGCGGGACAAAACTATAAAATTAAGATCCTTTTTCCAAACAGCCCAAAGTTTAGGTTAATTTGGATTTAGGATTGTAGATAGTAAATGAAAGGGACATCAAGAAGCCAAAAAAGGGTATATACTCACTCTTTTCCCTCCCTTTACAAGTCACTTATGAAAACTTTTCTGTGGCCCACTCAATACACAGAAACTGCATCAATTTAACTACAATGATTTTGCTTGCTTCAGTAACAAACCAAATTAAGTTAAAATCAATATCAGACACTCAAACCGATTTAAGAGCGTCCATACGAGGGATTTTCACCAATTTAAATAGATCCGTTTAGGGCTTGTCTACACAGTGCTTGCAAAGTCTGAGATTTATAAAGCCTCCTATGGTGTTGCTCTCTAACTGCCCCTTCTGGCACACTCTAAAACAGCGGTTCTCAACCTTTCTAGGCTCAGGACCCACTTGTAAATGTTTATGGCCTATCACGACCCAGTAAACAGTCTGAGGGTGGAGCCCCTGGGGTGGTTTCAGTTGGGTCTTGCCACCCCAGGGGGCTTGGGTCCTGCCCAGCACTCTCCCCACAGTGGCAGCTCCTGTGCTGTGGGGCTGGCTGGGCTTGGCTCTCGGCACCCGGCATTGCAACCTCCAGGGTTGCGTGCCACTCAGATCTGGACTCACCCCACTAAATGGACCAGATGTGTGTGAGTGGAGTTGTGACCTGGCTCACAGGGTTTCAGTGGCACTCACTCAAATTTGGCCTACCCGGACTCCCATCAAAATGATGGCTGGGCCAAACCTGAGTGGCGCTGGGACCCCAGAGGTTGCAGTGCCTGGAGCAGGGAGGCGAGCCCAGCCGGTCCCATGAGACAGGGTCTGCCACATGACCCTCTGAAACATTCTGGCAACCCAATTTTGGATCCCGACCCACAGGTTGAGAAACCCTGCTCTAAAAGGTACCTAGTTCATGTTAATGTAGGGCTATGTCTCAGTGTAGGGCTATGTCTCTCAGTTGCCATCAAAAAAGTATAAAGTTCAAGATACTAAAAACAACTGCTTGGAAAGCAGAGTTTTGTTTTTTCCCCCTGGAATATTCATGCTTCAAGAGATATGTATTGCAGGTAGCTAGACATTCTATAAATCTGCCTCGGTGGCACTACATAGTTCATTTTGTCACAGCATCCAAGTGACCAAGGTTAGGAAACATAGCACAGGAGAGAGTTTCTAGCAATGTATATCATTGTAGCTCAGTTGTGTTTTGACACTTTTTGTTGGTTTAATATCTTGAGGTCTCTTTGTGTGCAAGAGTGGGCTGGAGAACAGCATTCAGGAATAGAGCTCTGATTTCCTCATATAGCATTACATCATAGTGTCATACATTATCCTTTGAAACAGGCTATCAAACTCAATATGAAGAAGGAATGGGCCTAAGAAGAAAAAGGATTCTCTTATTCCAAATGAGACAACATTATAATATTTAATCAAGTGATGCTTTAGGGGCCCTGCTTGACACAAGCACTAACTGCAAAGCTGAAGGACAAAGGCCACAACTAACTCATTGTTTGAAGAAAGAAAAGGAGTACTTGTGGCACCTAAGAGACTAACAAATTTATTTGAGCATAAGCTTTCATGAGCTATTCAAAGGATAATCTATGCTCACGGAAGTTTATGCTCAAATAAATTTGTTCGTCTCTTAGGTGCCACAAGTACTCCCCACCTCCCAGCCTCTCCCTATGGATATGGCCCAGGTGCCTTCTCAAGGGATATCAAGCAAAACCCTTTCTCATAGATGACAGGGATGGCAAAGTCCTATTTGCAATATGCTTTCTTAATGCTTTGCCAATTCAGCTTATAAGCATCTAAAGCCACTTCTCTTGAAATGGTTTTCAGTTACTAACAGACCTCTATTCATTGTAGTACTTAGTACTAGACTGGTGCCCTGTTATGCTAGGTGCTATACACAGCCTCCGGTAGCCACTGCCCTAATCTAAATCGACAAGACAAAGGAAGAAGTATCTTCCCTATTGTACAGATGGGAAGTGGAGGTACAAAGGAAGATAAGGGAATTAGGCACCCAGCTCCCATTGAATATCACTGGGATTTGGGCACTTAACTGACAAAGATTCTTTTGGAAATACCAGCCTAAGCGACTTCCAAGGTCACAAAGAAAATCTGTGGCAGCATTACTAATTTAGTGTTGTATTTTTGTGTTCCACCTGATCCAGTCTGCTGATCATTGCTAAGAGCCAGAGTAGATCTTTACAACTAGAAACAGAACCATTAAAGAGGTTTTCTGAAAAGTATGTTGGGAAGTTTTTATTAGCAGACAAAAATGTGAATGTTCACATTCCTGCTCACTCTGGAGACCTCAATGGAGCTGCAAGAGCTGGCGTCTGTCGTCAGCTTTAATACTCCAGCTGAAAGACAGAGTCAACATTTTCTGAACTGTAATGCACTATGACAAATTTCAGATCAAGGACACTGACCATGTGACTGTGATTATATTCATCCTGCTGATTTTACTGGCAAGGAAAGCTAGCATGTTTTTTGCATCAGCATTTTAGGACCTGTCTATGGGGATGGGGTGAGGAGTATCAGTTAGCTGAACTGATTCAGGCTAATGTGGGTTAAGGTGCTTTCTCTAGTCAGCTTAGACCAGGCAAAAAAGCCACATTTTTGTGCAAAGTAATTGCATCCATGTTAATCAGAGTGCTAATCTGGCTACTCAGAACTTCATGGCAAGTCAGGATAGAATTCACCATCTTCAGCTCCAAAGCCACCGCCCCTACTGCATGCACTGAAAGAGAATTTCTCTTAGAACTAGAGGGCCAATGATGCACAGGTGAGCAGTTCTGAGTCACATATTGGGGAGCAGGAGTACACACTAACTGGTTTACAGTATTAAACCAGAGATGTGGATTCAATTCCTGGCTCTGCTAGTATTCCTGTGTGACCACAGACAAGTAACTTAGGCTAACATTTTCAAACTCGTGTATCTATAACCAGGATTTCAAATCCAGCTATAGGCTCCTAATTAAAAGTGGCCTGATTTTCAGAAGTGCTGAGTACCCATAAATGCTACTGAAATCAGTAGAAGTGGTGTTTAGTACCCTGAATAGTCAGGCTACTGCTATTTAGATGCTAACAATGCATGTAGGAGTCTATCTTTAGGCCCCCAGGTTTAAAAATTCTCTGTCTCTCAGTTTCCATCTGTAAAATAGGAATAGTCATGTTTCCCTAACTCTCCTAGGTGTTATGAGGATAAATATGTTAATATTGGCAGAATGTTCAGATACTATGGTAAGGAGAGTGATCACTTTAGATAAGCTATTACCAGTAGGAGAGTGGGGGGAGCGGGGAGAGAAAACCTTTTGTAGTGATAGACACCCATTTTTTCATGGCCTGTGTATATAAAAACAACTTCTGTATTTTCCACAGTATGCATCTGATGAAGTGAGCTGTAGCTCACGAAAGCTTATGCTCAATAAATTGGTTATTTTCTTTTTGCAAATACAGACTAACACGGCTGTTACTCTGAAACCAGATACTATGGGTTGTCACAGTTCAGGGCTACTGTGCCCGTATTCCCCCGCTATGCTCCAACAAGGGCACCCACTCAAGGTCCCCAGTTTCTCAGCCATCACCTCTCTTGGGCAGAGATATGCATCTCTCTCCCTCCTGACTGGGGTATTTCCAGGCTACACAGCTCCCTGCCTACACTAATTCCCCAGCAAAGACAGACTGCCTAAGTGAACAGTCCTTCAATCCCCACTCAGGGGTTTTCCGGTGGTTACTTGTGTATCACTCGTTTTGCTCAAAAAAAAAGAAAGTCGGTGAGGCCTTTCTTTATAGAGTTTGGGGGGTGGAAGGGGGTTTATCTGTCCTCCTGTAACAGGTAATCAGCCAACAAAAGGTCCCCGCCTCTGGCTCAGAAGGAAGCTTTGAAAGGCTGAGTTCTTGCATAACCTTAATAGGTGTATTTGCATACACCTCTCCCGAGAGATTTCCTGCAAAACCAATTTAACTTTAAAACTTCATCTTGTCTTGGCCTATTGTTTCAAATAGTCTTTTGAAGCTCACAAGACTTCCCAAGGTTTAAATAAATCATGTCTCCTAGACAAGTTACACACAAGACCACAATAACCCATAAACATTTGCATTTTTAATCCAATAAGCTCATAAGATTCTTAAGATTATTTTAGTGAGGTTTGTCCAGGATATTGCACATGGATGATGGGGGATATTTATAAGAACGGCCATCCTGGGTCAGATCAAAGGTCCATCTAGCCCAGTATCCTGTCTTCCAACAGTGGCCAATGCCAGGTGCCCCAGAGGGAATGAACAGAACAGGTAATCATCAAGTGATCCATCCCCTATTGCCCATTCCCAGCTTCTGGCAAACAGAGGTTAAGGACACCATCTCCACCCATCCTGGCTAATAGCCACTGATGGACCTATCCTCCATTAATTTATCTAGTTCTTTTTTGAACCCTGTTTTAGTCTTTATATTCCTAGATAGATAGGTTCATCCTTGCCAATGGCCCAGCACTGATTATTATTATTATTTGCATTGTAGTAGCACCTCCAAGAAGATCAGGGACCTATTGTGGTAGGCACTGTATGTACACATCATAAGGACAGCCTGGCCCAACAAGCTTATAATGTAGATAGATGAGACAGACAAAGGAGTGGGAGAAAAATGTTATCCTCAATTTGCTGGTGGAAAATTGAGGCGCAGAAACACTGTCTGTGTCAGAAGAGGGTATTGAACTCAGGACTCCTGGGTCCCAACCCTAGGTCTTAACCTCTCTTAGGGTATGTCTACACTGTGATTGGGAGCGTGCTTCCCAGCTTGAGTAGATAGAAACACACTAGCTCTGCTCAAGCTAGCATGCTAAAAATAGCAATGTAGACAGGGGTAGCAGGGTGGCAGTTCAGGCTAGCCATCTGAGTACAAACCCACCCGGACCCCCTGAGTAGATACTCAGCAGCTAGCCCAAGCCACCACCCATCCTATCCCGAGCTATGCTGGTATCTTTACCACACAAGCTCATGCAAAGCTAGCATGTGTCTGGCCACTCGCTCTGGGAAGCTCGTTCCCAGCAGCAGTGCAGACGCACCCTGAGTGATAATCATGAATATGTAGCAGTTTTTATAATGATGGGTAAAATTTAGTAAGAAAGGTGATAGTTTCTATTTTATTTGCTTAGTTGTCTTTTCTTTTTTTGAAAAAAATCATGGATGCACACAAAGCCCACATTCAGTGGAGACATCTCAACTGTTGAGAGCACACTCAGTTTTTGGTATTTACCATGGTGTGACTTTAGCATTCAAAAGCTAATTGGCAGGAAGAGTCAGATATTTAGTACAATCCTTTCCATTTGAGTATGTGTATTAAAGTACATTTTTTCCCTCCATGCTAAATGCATTTTTCACTGGGAAGACTTAAAACCCAATTGTCAAATAACCCATGTGCAATGATAAGAAATTCACCCTACTTCCACCACCTAATCTCATTTATTCAATAAGGATCCTGCTATCCTGTTGCACTCACTGTGGGCTAATCTGTAACAACATGTTACATTCCATGCAAATTGGTCTGCATTTTTTTCCCCCGTCCTTCCTGCTCCCTCCCATATTCTCACAATCACTCCTTGCAAGACGAATAAATGGAAGAAACCCCCAGCACTCTGCAACGACTCCCTTGAGCCAGGCATCAGAATCCACCCTTTATCTTTATGGTATTTACAGCCAGTCCTTAATTCTAGTTGATTCTTAAGAAATGCCACAAACTACTTTTTGCAGGGATAATGTGGTATGACTTAAAGGAAAAAAAAGAAAGAAAGAAATCAGCATTTGTGGTTTCAAAGGAAGAGCTTAAATGCACATCAATGGCATCATCCCAATCCTTGTTTCTATCCATTTCTGATACAAGTTAAACACACTTAAGCCTTTCTGTTTCCTGCAGCCCAGCTTGCAGTGCACAGTTCAGTCAAATAGGGTGCATTTCAAGCCTGAAGCAAGAAGAAACAGAAAGAGAGAAAGCTAAACCTTGCTGCTTTAAAATAATAATGTTTTGCACTTCAGTAGCACCTTGCATTCACATATCTCAAAGTCTTGGTAATCAGATACAGTCAACCAGTCAATCCTATGCCTTAACCGGAAGGCTATTAGTCTTCCCTGTGGCCTAGCCCCTGCCTATGCTAGATAAATTTTCTAAATATCTCCCACTCTTGTGAACACTGGCTCCGCACCAATGGTATTAGTCATGGGAGCTCTACTGCAGAGAGTGTCATTAGTAATAGTGAAGCTGAATACAGGGTTAGCTGAACAAGTGTAATATGCAGCTGAGTTACTCCCAGCCTAACTCCCACCTGTTCCCTCAATAAGAGGCTCTCTGGGGAACATGGCCCTCTGACTCCAGTTTCACTGATATATCTTCCCTATTTTACAAAACATTTTAATGTAAACATTAAAAACAAAAATGACGCCCAGATCCCTACCCAGTGTCCCTTCGGACAGAGGTTGCTAGCACATAGCTGAGTTATATAGTATGATATAGCTTGATCACCTCTACCGGTGACCACACCAGGAATGAGCTCTCTCTTTCCCCCCACATCACCTGTCTCCGTGTCTAGCTAACTCTCTCTCTCTCTCTGGAGTCTCCCTGTGTGTTTGGCCTCCAGATGGCTCTCTGCCTCTCCATTCTGTGATTATCTTTGTCGGCTCCCTATGGATGTTGTGTCTGCTGGCTCCTAGGCATCTCCTCTTCCTTTGGATCACTCGTCCCTTTTGTGTACTCACCTCATATGACCTGGGTGCCACTGCACTCTCACAACACTTTCTGGTGTCTCTCTAATGGCTGGATCCCTTACACTCAAATACTCACCAGCTATCACACAACAAAACCACTAACCCAGGAACCTATCCTTGCAACAAAGCCCGTTGCCAACTGTGTCCACATATCTATTCAGGGGACACCATCATAGGGCCTAATCACATCAGCCACACTATCAGAGGCTCATTCACCTGCACATCTACCAATGTGATATATGCCATCATGTGCCAGCAGTGCCCCTCTACCATGTATCTTGGCCAAACTGGATAGTCTCTACGTAAAAGAATAAATGGACACGGATCAGACATCAAGAATTATAACATTCAAAAACCAGTCGGAGAACACTTCAATCTCTTTGATCACTTGCTTACAGACCTAAAAGTGGCAATTCTTCAACAAAAAAACTTCAAAAACAGACTCCAATGAGAGACTGCTGAATTGGAATTAATTTGCAAACTGGATACAATTAACTTAGGCTTGAATAAAGACTGGGAGTGGATGGGTCATTACACAAAGTAAAACTATTTCCCCATGTTTATTTTCCTGCCCCATTCCTCACATGTTCTTGTCAACTGCTGGAAATGGCCCACCTTGATTATCACTACAAAAGGTTCCCCCCCACCCACCCCCCTGTTCTCCTGCTGGAAAAAGCTCACCTTTCCTGGTCACTCTTGTTACAGTCTGTATGGTAACACCCATTGTTTCATGTTCTCTGTGTATATAAATCTCCCCACTATATTTTCCACTGAATGTATCCGATGATGTGAGCTGTAGCTCACAAAACCTTATGCTCTAATAAATTTGATAATCTCTAAGGTGCCACAGGTACTCCTTTTCTTTGTACGGATACAGACTAACACGGCTGCTACTCTGAAACCCATGGTACTAAGTAGGCTGAGGTCTCTCTATACCTAACCCCGGACCTTGTTTAACACTGTTTAATGTTGGACAGTGACAGGGTTATGTTAACACCTTTGCCAATTTAGTGAATCTAAATTAATACAACTGCCCTCTGACTCCTGTTCCATTGATCATGATTAAGGCTACATTTTAATCATGGGTATTTTTAGTAAAAGTCATGGACGGGTCACAGGCAGTAAACAAAAATTCATGGCCCGTGACCCGTCCATGACTTGTACTATACCCCTAACTAAATCTTGGAAGTGCTGCGGGTGCTGGGGGGTGGGGGTGAACCAGGGGGTGCTGCGGGTGGGCCTGGGGGGGCGGCGCACATGCTCAGAGGGGAGTAGCCCAGGACCCCCGCTGGTGCTGGGAGGAGGTGTGGGGAGAGTTGGTGGGGCTGGCAGGCTCCCTACCTGGCTTCTCGGAAGTGGCAACATGTACCTCCCTAAGCTCCTAGTTCCACATGCTGCCAGCTCCGCAGCTCCCATTGGCTCGGAACCACAGCCAATAGGAGCTGTGGGGGTTGTGCCTGTGGGCGGAGGCAGCACACAGAGCTAGGAGCTGAGGGAGGGACATGTCACCACTTCCAGGGAGCCTCCCCAAGGTAAGCTCCACACAGAGCCCTCACCCTCTCCTGTGCCCCACCCCGCAGCTCTGAGCCCCCCACCCAAATTCCTTCTGCTGCTGGGGGGAGAGGGGGTGGCCTGAGACTGCCCCAGCAGCAGCCAGTGCAACTGGCCATGGGGCTGCCTGAGCTGGTTGGGCATCCCTGGAGCCAGCCACACGGGCTGCTACGGAAAGTCACGGAATCCGTGACTTCCATGACCTCTGTGACAAACTTGCAGCCTTAATCACGATATACAGAGGGGCCACCAGCTGTTTTAGCCACCATTTAGCCCTGTTCTCAGCAGGTTTAATTGACAGGATTAAAAATGCATATAGAAGCTAGCATACCATCCAAACCAGGGCTCCCAACATTGCTAGCACCAAAGAATCTACAGATGGGAAATATTTGCAAGACTTTCCTTGGGCATATACGGCCCATGATGCTATTTCAGGGGCTGACGAATCAGCCATCAGGGCTACTGGCCAAGTTTTATTATTATTATTTGTATTGCGGTAGTGCCTAGGGACCCAAACCAACATCAATGTCCCATTCCATTAGGGACTGTCCAAACAGAATTAGAGACAATCCCTGCCCCCAAAGAGCTCGCTATCTAACTAGACAAAACACACAGAGGGTTGTGGTGCATGCAGAGGGGGAAGGGATATCAGCTACAGCCTTTGTGAACAATGTGATCATTTGCAAATGTTACGTTGGGGCCATGATTTTTTTTGTGTGTGTATTTTTTTTAATCATGTGGGGTGTTGGTCCAATACTGACATAAAATTAAGAGCATCACCTACTGTCTGACCAATTCCAATTCTAGAAATGTCAACAGCAATTATATAATATCATCATTTATTATTACTGTTATTTTTTTAAAAGGAAGATCTGAAACCTTTTCCGATAGTCTAACAATAAGTTAAAAATAATCATTTGAGATATTGGCCATAGACACCTGGACAAAGAAGAGGATAGTTGTAGGTATCCCCCGATGTTACCAGACCTTTCCATGAGTAATCAGAGCTAGAGGAGAACAGGTTCCCGAATGGATGATCTGAGAACAAGAATTGGTTGTCAGCAAACCAGGGCAGAGGGCTGTTTCCCTCAAGCACTTTCCCCCACTAGTTCTCCATTTTCCCCTTTTATTCTCCTCTTCCTCACTCCCTGTTGCTCCACAAAAAGATTTTCCTGCCCTGGCTAGTAAGGAGCCACCTGGACCCAGAGGCAGCTTAAGATGAATTGGGGCCCTAGGCACAAAGAACATTTGGACCTCCTACACCCCAGAACTGGGAGGGCCAGGGGTGCCATTCCCACCCACACACACCACTTTTATAAGCAGGAGGGCCGTGCCTGCTGCTGGGTGATCAGCTCCACCATCGTGAAGCCCCTGCTAGCAATGCCAGCCTCTTCTCGGTGGGGGGCTGAGGTAGGCCAGAAACTGGAGCCAGGCTGTGGTAAGAGCCGCCCTGGGAGCCCAGGCTGCTGTGGAGAGCCCTGGACCCTCCACCTGACATGAGCAGCATGCCCCAGTGGCAGGGACACGGGCTGCTCTTGGGCACCACAGCCCCCTGCTCAGGGCAGGTAGAGGATCCAGGCATCCCCACAGTGGCTGCCTTGGCGGCACTTACCACAGCCCGGCTCTGGCTTCCAGCCTGGTCAGGGGACGTGGCCCTGGGGGAAAGAGGAGGAGCAGCGGACATGGCCCCAGAGGGAAGAGGAGCAGGGTGTGGGGCCACAGTTCCAACGCCGGTGGAACCCCTCTCCCACTTCTACACAGGTTCTGGTGCTCCTGTGGAGGCCCCCAAATTGGCTGGGGCCCCTGGGCACGGGTCCTGTGGGCCCATGCATTAATCCACCACTACCTGGACCCCACCACATGAAGTGAATAGTAGTGACGATGCCATAGCACAGGCCAGCAATGCTAGTACATACCCAGGGTCCTGGCAGGCTTACACAGACAGCACCGCTGCTATTTCCACTATGGTAACTAGATTAAAACTAATGCAGCTACACCTCCTCAAGCTACAATCACACCTCTGATTGCAGCGTGCTCACAGGGTGAGAGCCAATCCAGTGCTTCCCCTGTCCATAGCTCCCTGTCAGTCTGGGATGAGCAAATGCTGGGTGTGACCGGGTAGACAGTGCATAGGACAGGGCATTTCCCACTAATCGGGGCAACGGTCTTTGGAAACAGCAACCCTAACCCAGCTCATTTGGCACAATAGTGTTCTTCCTGGAAGTACCATTTCCAGAGGCGGCGAATCCTGAATAAAGGGAAAGGCAATATGCAACTGCCCACTGTTTTGGAGGAAGAGTGGGCCCCCAAAATATCAGGTTTTAGGGGCTTTGTGAGTTAGTGTATTAGCCTCTCACGTCCAGGTTCAGACCCAGGCTGCCATCACAAGTGCAGTGAGTTTGGTGGTCCCATCCTATTTCCCATTTGTGCTTACCACAATAGTACCACAGAGACAACAGGATTACTGAAGGTCAGCACTTAGTGGGCATTAGTCAGTGGTTTTGCACTACCCCTCATTAAAGCCAATAATTTAAGTCATGAAGGAAAGAGTGTGATGTAGTGTTAGAGCTAGGACTCCTGAATTCTATTTGCAATTCTGCCACTGATTTACTAGGCAAGATTAAGCGTGCATCCTGTCAAAATGGGGATAAAAAACATTTACTAATTCCAAAGGGATACTACAAGGCTTATTCAATCAGGAGTGACAAAGCATTTTGAGGTATTCAGCTACCATTAAGTGCAGAGTAATTTTATAATGAGAAGCAAATTTAGAGACTTCTAGTATGATTTACAAAAACCCCTAAGTAGGTTAGGGTGCCTAATACATAAATCCCTCTAGGCACCTATCTGCATCTTTCAGCGTCTAAATACATTTGTAACTCTGGCCTTAGGGCCAAATCCAGCTTCCATGGAAGTCAGTTGAAAGACTCTCATTGGGTGTCGGATCTAACCCTCAATTAGGACCAAACTCCTAAACCTCTAGTCATGCCTACGTTCCCAGGGCAGCCTCAGTTTGTCAAACCACATTGGCTCCTGTCTAAAATTGAGTACCTTGCATCTGAGAATGAAGACTCTAAGGGGAGCAGACAGAATTTCTGAAGCATTTCTACCTTCCGGACTAAAACATGTCTTAAAAAACAAACAACCAACCTTTGAAGCAATAAAAGGGAGAGCGATAGGATTTATGACTTTTTAACGAGTGCCATAGAACATCCATTTCATTAATTTACAAGGGAGGCATGGGGGGTTGTCAGTTCAATAAATTCTCCCAGATTATTCCTTTGAAACAAACAACTTTGTGCATTTGGGCTCCGGATGTCACCGTGGAGGCTTTTATCCAAATGAGCTATGTGTTCTCGAAGGAATGACTAAAATGCCTCAAGAAAAGAAAAAGAATTAAAAAAAGAGAAGCCGCTCTCTGCAAAAGACAGCTTATCACGCTGACACATTGTTTGAACTCCCAGAAGAGGATAAAAAAATAAAATAAATAAAAGCGTCAACCATAGCTGCAACTTCAGCTTGCGCTGCTAGGTGTTATTTTCAATCTGAGGGAAGACAACATTTGCTAATGTCTTTTTTTTTTTCTCCCTCTCCTAGAAAAAAAAAAAGTTTGTTTTTCTGATACCCAGTGTTTACCATGCTGATGTCAGGACTCTGCTGTGTGGGGACTGGAGAGAACAGTGACTCTGCTGTCTTGGGACTCTTTGCAGAGGGGTAACTTCAGAGAGGAATTATTAGCATCCTGATTTATTGGCTAGGCTGGAACAAATAAAAGAAATAGTCTTTTTTCCCCCCAGCACATCAGGATTGCAGATGTGAACAGTGAATATAAAATTCCCTATTAAACCTCAGCACTTCTATAACCATCGTAAGTAAATAGCTCCATATTTGTTTACTTAGTCATTTAACTTTTTAGAAATTCATTCTGTGCTACTGAAAAAAAAAAGAAAAGAGTGAGAGACTAAGTCAGGTCTACACTACAGACTTCTGCCGGCATAACTATGTTGGTCAGGGGTGTGAAAAAGTCATCGTCTCATCAGTCTGCCTCAGTTTCCCCTCCCACCTTTTGAGAGTTTTGTCTATTTAGCATGTGAACTCGGACCATCTCTTACTTTGGATTTGTGCAGCACCTAGCACAACAAGGTCCCAACCACTGCTGAGGCCTTTTGGAGCTACTGTGATACAAATTAATAGTGATTATATCGATACCTATTTGGCTGAGTTACATGAATTCGGCACCAAATGCTGTGAAATCCACTTACAACAATTTCCGCTCTCAAAACTAAAGGTTACAGTATATGATCATTGTCCAATCTAAGATGCAATAGAAATCTGAGCCAAAATGAAAAGAATTCTACACCCTCCCCCCTCGCCTTCAAAACCTTCCTCCAAACCCATGTGCCCAACTCCCCATCGCTAACCCATGCGACAGGGCTCTCTGCTTGTGCTTCGTGCTCAGCCTTTAAAAAGTGTTTAACTTCAGACCTGTCTAGCTGGAAACGCTCTGTTCTGGCACCACATTTATCTATTGCTTGCTGACATCATTATTTGCCTTTTGGGGTGCCGAAGCCTGTTTCCATTCAAATTAATGACAAAATTTCCACCTATTTTGCTGGGGCCAGGAACGGACACTTTGGGCTAAAGCCTGCAAGTGTTTAGTAACACGTGTAGTGCGAAATACCCTAAATAGTCCAACGGAAATCAGTGGCATTACTATTACCCATACTAGTCAGCACTGAGCCTGACAGTGACCACAGGCTGCTTGAGACATGGATCAGGTCTCCTGATATTTCTGTGCCTTCATGCACCATTACCAGCTATTTAGGACGAGGAGAAACCCTTGTCCTGTGAATAAGTGCTGCAGGACAGGCACCCAATGTCATGGCTTTACATTAGTAACCTACCCAAAGGTTGTGGTGGAGCAAGGAACATAGGCTCCAATTCAGCAACCTTAAGCTTGAGAGTAGTGCTGTTGAAGTCTATCAGACTGCTCACACACTTAAAGTTTCAGCACCTAGCTAAAGCAGGGCCAGAGCTCAGATCTACTGATTTATTATTATAATTTATTTTACCCCTGAAGGCCCCAACCAGCACTAGGGTCTCATTATGCTAGACACCACCCAAACTCATAGTACGAGGCCGCCCCTGCCCTGAAGAGCTTATAGTCTTAACAAAAAGAGGGAGAAACTGACACCTTTGCCCTCCCACCTTTTGTCCTCCCAACTTTTGTCTGCCCAAGTGACTTGACCAAGGTCACACAGCAGTTCAGTGGCAGAGCCAACAATTGAAGCCACAGCTGCTGAGTCACAGTGTGCTGTTCACCCCACTAGACTACAATGCTTCTCTGGCATCTCGTCTTGTGGTTTAACTGCATAACCAGCCTCTTTCTCCATTTCTGTTTCTCTTTTCAACTTTCAGAACTGTTTCTTCTCACACAAAACAAACCAGGATGCAAAACAACACAAACATGCCCTTATTTTTGCCATACAAAGGCAAGAATATGCCAAACAATTCCAACATCAGCAGCAAAAACATACTATAATATTGCTCTCTCTCCCTATTGATCCCTTTGTATTTTGTCAGAAGTAAACCTTTCAATCACAGTGAGTACTTAGCAGTAATCAGTCAGTCAGTCACAGACTGCATTTTTCCTTTCACTACAAAACAAAGACTATTGTAAAAAAGTGCCTGATAAAACTTTTTAAAATAAGCAAAGCCCTGATCCTTTAAATGAGTTCAGCAGGCAGACCCATGTATCACTGTGAAGCCCTGACAGCAGCAGGATACTATGCAGGCTCAAGGTTCTGCCCATCAGAACCCCTTACACAACCAGGACTTGTGTTTCAGATCCCAAGTCAGTACAGGCCAGATTTTCAAAGAATTTAGGTTCCTAAAGATTCAGGTAGGGACCCAGTGGAATTTTCAAAAGCATCTAAGCAGGATAAGCACCTACTTCATGGAAGTTAAGACACCTAACCTGCTTAAACACCTTTGAAAATCCCAGTAAGCACCTATAAAAATCTGGCCCTTACTGATGCTCTTTTCAAAAGAGCTCCATTTCCTGTAATCTAACGTGTTCATATTTTGGGCTTGTATCCCTCCTAAATGGAGATGAAGGACAATAAACACCTGCAATCAGCTGCTTTCCCCACTATAAGTCACTATGTTCCTTGTTCTGGTCGTACATGGTTGTCTCATTGTCTTCTGTGATATAAAAGGATAAATATTTCAGTAGAGTTGGTTGAAATTTTTGGCCATCAAGACATTAGACAACAGATGGCCTTTTGATTAAAATGAATATTTTCACAACATTTTCATTTTGGTCCAGTTTTTCAGTTGAAAAACCAAAAACCATAAGCATTTTTTGTTTGCTTGCTTGTTTTCTTGTGAAAATTTTTCATTTTGCCGCAAACATGTTCAGGATTTGTAACCTGAAACTGAATTTTTATTTTATTTTTTACCAAAATCTGAACATTTTAATCAAAAACTACTTTGTAAAAGAACAATTTTTTTCCTTCTCTATTAATTATTTCTTCCCATGATTTTTTTAAAATTTCCCATGAAAACTGACATTTTTTGACCAGCTCTAATTTAAAGGCATTTCTATAATCATTTTCACTGCTGTATCTGAGCACCTCACAAATCTTAATGAAGCCTTAGTCACCCTGATTGATAGAGAAATATTATTATCCCAGTCTCACAGATGGGCAGACTGAAGCACTCAAGAGACTAAGGCCTACATGTTCATACTTGATGGCCTAAAGTGAGACCCCTAATTACATGGCCTGATTTTCAGAGTGCTGAAGTCAATGGGAGTCATAGGTGCTGAGCACATCTGACAATAAAATGGGTCAGAAATATAACACACTGTAAGGTGACACTGGGAGCCTGTGGTAAAGCTAATTTAACTGGGCTATGAGAGCTAATTACAACTGCTCTTACTCTTCCTTTTCAGGGCTTCTGCTTAACTATTTGGGAAGCACAGGCTAGGGCTGTAGCTTTTCAGAAAGCATTACAGAGCAAACCCAGGACTGTTGTATTTAAACCCTGAATTTAGTTTTTAGTATTAGCTCCCCCATCACCTTCTACTTATTGAAGATACTTACACATGGACCCTCTTACCACAGGGTCTAAGCCCCTCACATCTTTACCGTACTTATATTCAGAACACCCACACCCTTGTGGGCAATGCTATTAACCCACAATTTACAAATGCAGAATACAGAGACCTAACTGATTTGCCCAAGGTCACAAGCATGCAGCAGAGCAGAGAATTTTTACCACATCTGTGAGGGACTAGCTAAGATTTGAACCTGTGACCATTTAAACACAAAGCAGGAAGCCACTGTACTGCCTTCAGAGAAAGAATACTATGCGACTGCTTAGTATACTGTTCGTCAGAGAGACAAACGTATTTTACATAATGCTATAAATACTTTTTTTTAAACCAGTGTATTTCTCCCACATAGCATTTCAGATACTTTTTACTGCATGTGCAACGTCTATCCTTTTAGAGCTCTCAGCAGAATAGTCACTCTCATTTATTTTAGGATATGTAACTGTGTGTGTGTGCGTGCACCTTTTCTCCTCTGACCTTCTTAAAAAGACAATTGCCTAGCTTATATGATAGCCTCCTATGTAATGTGTGCCCCCTGATGTCTTCAGTTGTAACCAGCATGAAAAGTGCAGCATCAGGTCATATCCAAACATTTGTGTCTTGCCAGCAAACTCTGAATCCTTTTAGCTAGTGGTAGTCAGTCTCCTGCAAATGGATGTCTCACTTTTCACAGTTTGGTCAGACAGAAAGTCTTGCCTGTCGCTAAAATGTCACAGATAGGAGACATCAGCACATAAAATGTCGAGCCCCCAGATTTCGACTGGGCTCCAGTCCCACTCTAGAGGGCATTACCCCTCCCCCTATAATCCCATGTAAATCAGATCAGAGATTTACAGACCCTCTTCTGATTGAGCTTTGCCTCTGTTCTGGGCCTCATTAGTTATGAGAGAATCCCTATTTAAATAACTAGCTAATAGCTAAATCTAACATCCATAGCCCCAGCAGCCTCCAAGGCAGCAGTTCCCAAATTTTTAATAGCTGAGTCAACATTTAAAAAAAAAAAAAAGTATTTGCACAACCCTTCAACCCAACTTTGTTAGCAGGGCAGCCCCAGGGAAACTTTCACTGCCACTGTCCCATGCCCCCATTCTCAGCTAGTCTTACACACACAAACACACACACACACACACACTTACTCCCCTGCTGGGGGGTAGGAGGTCACACCTCCAACTTTGGGAAACACTGCTCTAAAGGGCATCAAAAATCCCCACTCAATGCTCCCTCTTGGTCTGTAAAATGCACCCAGGGGATCATATGCTATTTTTACAAGGAAATCCCTATGAAATAGAGACTGGAATGAGGCTCACCTGGAGCCAAGATGTAATTGGCTTAAGATCCTAACAGGAATCATGTTCTTGTTACTGTCCACTCTCTGTCTAAACCCACTATAAAACTTTCTCCAATCCTCATCCTCACCTCTTGAGCACTGATTGGCCACCCTTAATGGTGGTGTCTATACTAACTTCAAGCAGCTGGATTTTCCACGGAATGCATCTGATGAAGTGAGCTGTAGCTTACGAAAGCTTATGCTCAAATAAATTTGTTAGTCTCTAAGGTGCCACAAGTCCTCCTGTTCTTTAAGCCTGCTCAGTAGCTACTAACAATGCTTCTGCAGAGTTCTTGTAGTTTCTCTGCTCCCTACACGTATAGGGAAATACAGATGTTCCCACCAGAACTCTTTTACTGCTCTCCCTTTATCTCTACTTTTAAAAAAATAAGATGATGAAGCATAAAAACAGGTGAATTACACTAGGAACAGGGCCTTGGTCTTCTGGCACCCAGTCCTGTGCCAAGATGCCATCTGTCTCGCCACTCTCTGTACCTTGGGCACTGACTCCTGGGTACTTTCCTTTGCCCTCTATATCATGGTGCCATTATACCTTTCACAGGACCCCTGAGCCTTACTCCATTTCATCTGCTGCCTTCCATTGCAGACAGGGGCGGCAGGTTTGTATAATTTTTGGTGGTGCCCAGAACGGGTCCAAGTCCCACCCCGACCTGCCTCATAAGTGGATATATATATTTTTAAAATAATGTTAAAATGGACTGGAAACGATAAGTGTTTAACAGTTTCCCGATTGCATAATGTGCGGGTGTGGTGAGGGGATGAGGGCACTGGCTGGGGGTGTGGGCTCTGGGGTGGGGCTGAAGTGTTTGGGCTGTGGGAGAGAGCTATGGGCTAGGGCAGCGGGTTGGAGTGTGGGGGGATGAGGGCTCTGGCTGGGGCTGGAGATGAGGGCTTTGGGGTATGGGAGGGGTTCAGGGCTAGGGCAGAGGGTTGGGATGCAGGGGTGGGGCCAGGGGAGAGCCCCTGTCCCCCCCAAGCAGCACACTCACCCGGCACCATCATTGCACATGCTCCCAGGGGCTAGGCCAGGCCCCTCTCAGGTCCAGGAAGCCCCCTCGCCTCCCCTGTGGCAGATACTGCGGTGGGAGGGGGCTGCCATCACATGCAGCCTCCTCCCCTGCTGCAGCCTGCTGCCCCTCACCATAGCGTCGTGGGGGATGGGGCTGCCCCTTGCCCAGCATAGGGCAGAAGTGGTGGCTGTGGGCGGGGCTGTGGGGGGCAAATCACACGGTCGGACACTCACCCAAGCCCCAGCAGCTGCTCAGGGGAGGTCCAGACTCTGTCTCCCAGAAGCCCCTCGGCGTCGCCTCCTGCTGGGTGCCGGGGGAGGGGAGGTGCAGCAGCCACTTCACCCTTCCACTCTTGTGTTGTAGGCAGCAGCGGCCAGCGGCCGCGAGGGAGCACAGCACAAAGCAGTCGGCAGCCCCCCGCTTGAGGCAGGGACACTCCAGGGCTAGGGGGAGCTGCAGGGGGGCAGCAGGCGGGGACGGGGGGACGCTCCGGGGGAGGCACGTGGGGGCGGCAGGAAGGGCCAGGGGAGAGACCCGGCTCCAAACACTGGTGAAGTCGGGCCCCTAGGCCCTGACTATTCCTGGAATCTGGGCACCACAGGGCCGGACAACTCACGCCCCTGGATGGATCTACTCTTGCACTTTGCATGGTTTCTCCTCTCCTACTTAGCTGACGTGCTCTAAACATTCTGCTTGCTAGCGGCAGACCTTATTTCACCACGTAGAAAACCATGCAAGACTTCTAGTGAGACCTGCACTGAAACACATTAAAAGTGATAGTATTTAAGGAGACTGAATAGCTGCCCAAACTGGTAACTGGACACAGAGAGCCTTAAACTGGCAGTGGCCAACCGCTGTTACTATTTGCTTGCTGTTGTGTGAAACCAGTTTGGTGAACTGTCCATTGCCTAGTGGGAAAGGTCCACACAAGAAGGAAAACACCATCATAACAGCCACCCTTGGCCTGAGAATCCTAAAAGAAATTCCTTCAGGGCAGATTTGAGGCTAGGAGAATGAAGCTTTAACTTATTTCCCATGCTGCCTCTCTTCTGTCGATATTTGTTTTTATTTCTACCATCAGAGCAAGGGCTACCCTCCAACATGCCCATGTAAAGAAGTAATAACCCCCTTGCTCCTTTTCACAGGCTACCCGGACCATGGGTGGGAAAGCATTGGAGTAAGCAAGACTACTCACTTGTTTTCTCCCTCACCAGAGCAGACCTTGGCTTCACACACATACACATGCACTTGCTGGCCAAGTGAGCCGAGTCAGTAGGGGAGGAAGTAGTATTGCATAGTAATTCACTGTAGGTATTAGTCAGCAGTACTTTACTACCCATCTCCAACGGAACAAGCAGAAGAATTGTGACTCTTGAGACATATCTGAGTCATGTTGCTCCCTGGGCTATTCATGGGTTGTTGCATCTTACACACCACCCTTTGCTCAGGGACATTCCTGAGGTCAGAATCTAGCCCCACACAGCTGAGAACAGAACAAAGTCTCTGTCTCATCTGCTCAGCAGAGCTGAAGATGATTTCTGAGCCAAAGCTATGGAAAAAATGTGTGAAATACTTAAGATGAACATAATAGAGACATACAGCAAAAGATACATGTGAAATATTTAATAACTATGGCTCCCTAAAGAGCACTGTATAAATATTTCTAACTAAATATTGAAAATTTATTTATTTATACTGTTTGGGAGATTAATAACCCTAAAGTGTTCTACAAGTACTTTTCTCTCACCTGTCTATTCTACAGCTCCTGTGTTTTTTTGGATGACATGCTCAATACTTCAGATACTAATGCTAGTATTTTAATTGTCCCAACTAGTCTTTGAAGTTAACAGCATGCTTAAGTGCATTATGGGAGTTCTTGTGTTAATCTCTCATTACTGCAAACCCAGTCAACAGGTGCGTTGATTTATCTTATATCTTGGCAACAGAAAGAGTTAGACTTCTGCCGTGTGTGTGTATTTGTCTGGTTATTTAAATGAATGTTTAGGGTGTGGGGAATACAGAAAACAATCTTATTTTCAAGGACTCCAGGGATCTCTTATACCCTCAGAAATGTTTTCTTTGGCTGAGTAGATAGAAGTATCCTCTGAGCAAAAAGCATTAATAAGATAGAAAATGAAAGGGAGTCTGACTAGTGGTTAGATTTAATTGCTGCAAGCTTGGACTCCTGGATTCCATTTCTAATTGTTATTTATGATTTGTATTGTGGCAGTACTCCAGTCCCATTGTGCTCAGCACTGTACACAGACAATGAAGACAGTCCCTGCCCCCCAAGGAATTTAGAATCTAAATATTAGACAACAGATACATACAGCAAACTGAGGGTGGGATCACATGGTAGCAATGAGACCATTATGAAATATGTGATAAGGAGCAGTCACAGCCCACCAGCTGCCTACCCACTAATGCAAACCTCCCACTGTCTTTATTTGTGACACTGGGTAAGTCACTTAAGAGATTTCTCTTGCTCTGTGCCTCAATTTACCCATTTGTGAAATATTGTTAGTAATGTCTTCCTCACAGGAGGGTTGTGAGACTTATTAAATAAATGCTTGGAAAATGCACTGAGCTCCCGCTAAAAGGCACTATAGAGGGGACTAATAAAACAATTAATGCAGAAATCTCTGTTAATGTTACTTTAAGAAGTAAATTCTCACTCAGGTGCACATGGGGAAAGACAGGGTTTTATATTATTCAGGTTTTATAGCCAGTTTCTCTCTGGAAAGTCCCCACCCCAACTCCAGATCTCCTATGGCACTTCACAGTGAAGATGGCACCCAGCCTGGAAGTAATAGGCTCCTTTATGACCCACCCAATGTTCATTGTAGTGATGTATGGTCAGTGATGCTATATGACCACTGAATCTGCTGTCCCTTACCCCTCTGCTTTCTTCACTGAGAACAATGGCTGATGTAATCAAAACTGACTTCTGTGGTCAGAAAGAAACTTCTTACACTAATATGAGTGTAACATGGATGAGGATGACTGAGAGCGTCAGTACAGTAAGGGCTTGTCTAGACATGTTGTTTGTGCATGGCCAGCATGCATGTAAATCTACAGAACACTAACCATCGCTGATGTGGACCCTGTTACCATACACTGAGAGTACCCTACTGCTCATGGACATACTCCCATTTCAAAGCAGAATAGATCAAATCACACTAGGGAACTTTTAATGTGTGGTAGTGTAACCTTTGGGTGGGCTAGAGTTTACTTCACTGCCCTTCAACAGTGCCTAAAAAAAACCCAGCTCCTATAGAAAAGCACCTGGAGACCCAGATTTCAGTGACTAAAAGGATTTTCAGCAAGGATTGCACAGGGTCAACCTCCCCCCATTCAAGTCCAAAAAGAACAAAAGGAGTGAACTTAACTCTGAAGTGTCAACTTTATAAAGAAAAAGAAATATAACTACTTAATTTCTACAACCTAACATGGCTACTTTATAATCCACAAACATTATCTTCACCATTATGCATAAAGAAAAGAAATTAAATCTAAACAGAGTCCACACAGAAACCCAGTGAGAAAAAACTCAAGAGTTCCCAAAAGCTCAGGTTGAGTTTGCCTCTCAGTTACAGTCTTTGATCACCAAAATCTATACAGTCGGCTGAGTCAAAAGCACTGCAGCAACATCTTCCCACCACTTGCTTGTAGAAATCTTCACCTGGAATCCATGCAGACTCTTCCTCCTCCTCTGCTGAAATCACTCAGTTAGCTAATCAGCTAACCCATTAACTGACAACTCAGTTTAAGTATATAGATTAAAAAAAAAACCTGTTACAAGAAAAATACAAACTGAGAATAGCAAAATATACGTGACACTTTCCCCATCATCACATTCAAATAAAAGCAAAGTTGGTGAATCATACTCGTTGAGACAATTTAAATAAAATAGTCCATTCCAAGCATACAATTAAAATGAAAGAAATTAGTTTTTCCTCCCAATTTCTCCTTTTTACAATTAACACTGCCAGGGGTTCCCTGCTGGAGGGTTAACAACATCACTAATCTGCTGCAAAATGCTTCAGAGTTAGCGGAAACAGCCTGCTTTCTGCTCCTACAGCTTAACTTCTCCCAACCCACACAGGGCACATGACCTTTTGTAAAGCAGCTCCCCTCACTACTTGCCCTTGTGGAATCTGAACCCAGCGACAGGGAATCTATTGTGCATACCCAAAATTTCCACACCCAGTCCAGAAACTTCTGAGTGTGGAGTGCTAATTGTGCATTTGCCTAGCAACAATGACCCAGATGCAACTCATTTCTACCCACCCCAAAAGATCTCTTAAAGAAAGATTTTTCTATTCAGGCAAAGTTAAGTCAACTTAAGTTACATTGACTTACAGCCACTACAGAAATTAAACTGCTTTTGTATTTCCACACTACGCACCTTGTGTGCGCGGTGCACATCCTCACCAGGAGCTCTTGCACCGATTTAACTGTCAGAGTGGGCATTGTGGGACGGCTTCTGAAAGGCAGCAACAGTCAATGTCAGTCTACACTGACACCATGTTGACTGAACTACATCGACTTAAGCACTATGCCTCTCCTGGAGTTACTAAATTGGTGTAGTGGGCAAGTTACATCAGTCAGAGCTACACGGTAGTGTAGACACTTACA